>NC_090436.1:286147109-286450140 GCF_031143425.1 Pleurodeles waltl
TAAAGGAGGGGAAAGCTGCTTGAATGTTTGTTGCGTCTGAATATTCTGCAGAGATTCCACTTGCCTATGTTAATACCTATCTCTTCTCCCCCAATATAAAGGCCATAGAATAAAATGTTCCTTTTTTAACCTTTGACTTCTGAGGGGGATACTAGAGGGCCCAAGCCGCAGCACGTTAGTGCAGCTCAGCCAGCTGGGACCCAGAATCCTCTGATCATCCTGTCATGTCTTGCACATCAGCCCTGGGAATGGGGGGACTGGCGCAGAAAGATGCCGTGAGTCAGTGCACCTTAAAAGTGTGACGAGACAAGGTGTGGTGTATAAAATCTAACCTACAGGGATGAGCCACATGTGGAACCTATTGTGTCTAAGATGACAGCCAAATAAACTACAGGGGTGAGGAGCTGCTCAGCTAATCATGGTATTTGCACTTGTGTGGGGCCCTGTGTCATTGCTGCCCAAAATTGTGGAAGTGCTTCACCCGGGACCTGGGCAGCTTTGGGTGCTGATGATGCCTTGAAGATATTGCTGGCTGTGCAGGAGATGTTGAGGCAGTGGGAGGTGGCAGCGGCCGGTTCTGCTCACTGGTGCAGCCACTGGGTGTGTGCCGGTCCACCATGATTACAAGTATGGTGATGCTGGTGTGAATTCCCCACGATGGCTTTGTGGGCAGACTGTGCCACAGCTGAAAATCAGACTGCTGTGGCCATGGTGCAGAACAAGACTGGGAGGAGTGCAGTAGCCAATTAAAGAGATGTGTGGAGCCTGGTGCGGTGGGGACAGCACTGCTCGGTGGAAACCTGAGGAGGCTTGAGACTACACCACATTCCAAAGTGGAGGGTGCTGATCACTTGCAGCTAACAGAGGCTTCCTTAAGGGGCGCTTCATTTTGCACTGCATTTGATTAACGTGCAAATTATTTGGAGATCGCAAAGCTACATAGTATGCATTTCAGCCCCTGGTGCTGCTCTGAGTGATATGACTTTGCTGCATCAATTGAGCCTAAATTGTCTCCGGATCTGAAGGTTGGGTGCTAGCTGCTGGGAGGTGAGACTGCAGGTGCAATAGCACAGCCCCCTGAGTTAATGGGACTTGGTCTTGCTGAAAATATTAAGAGTTATCTCCATTGGGTGGAGGCCTGCCTGCCCATGCTCATCACTGCTACACTCTAAGGACTGACGCAAAGATGGGGAAAGCCAACAGAAACCAAACCCATTTTACGCTTGAGGCTAAGTGCTTCACCAAGTCTCAGACCGACATCCTCTTGGAGCACGAGCAAGATCGTCAGCCCCAGGGTGCGTTGGCACTTAAGAGCATGTTATTGGCCATGTAGCAGAGTCTACAATCTGTAGATGCAAGACTGATACTCTAAATTTGCGCATGGACTGCAAGGCAGCGAAGCTGGACAAGAAGACAACACAAGTAATGGGACGGAGCAACGCATTTGGATTGCTTAGTTTGACCTGAAGTTAGTGCTCACGAATTGTGTCAAAATGGAAAAAGTGCTGGCCATCATACAAGCCAAAAATGAAGATATGGGGGTGCAATTTGAGTGAAGCAATTTGTATATCACCAGAGTTCCCAGACTCCACCAATGCTGGTAAGCTGGAGCATTTCGTAGATACCATACTGTGCAAGATATTTGGAACAGAGAACTTGTCAAACATGTTGGTGGAGGAAAGAATGCACATGTCTCATATTGCTCAGCCTCCTCTCGGGACACCTCCACACCCAATTAAAGCCAAATTACTAAAATACTGTGACTGTCACACAGTGCTCTGTCTTTCATGGGAAAAGAAGAACTTACAATATTAAGGTAATGACAATACATTCTTCCCTGAGTTTATAGTGGCGGTGCAGGCTGTGCTGAAGAATTTCTTCCTGTTAAAAAGAAATTTTAACAAGCTGGTATACCACATGCCATGCTCTACCATCCTAGGTTGCACATTAATCGCCTTGGATGCAGAAAATACTGGCCATCCCTAAAGCGCATTGAACTACATTAACAAAATCACCTTGAAGCATCATGACTAGTTTGAATCAGAATAGGGTGACCTTGGCAACTAGAACACCATAGTTCTATTGACACTGAAATTGCCTAGTGCATGCACACATGATTCTGTGGAGGGACTGATATGTTTTCATGCTCACAAGGACCACCCTCCCCCCCATGTGGGGTGGGGATAACACAGTATGTTTAAATCACACTTACTTTGGTCTTCCCTGATGCTCTGTGTCTCACCTGCCCTACTGTCTGTGGCCTCTGAACTGCCTGGGTACATTGCATGTATATAGCAGCCCTGTTCAGCATGGCAGGTCCTACACTTAATGTACAATGCAATACTGCATAGTCAATGCATTATTGTCACTCCTAGCCAGTTCCATCCACCTGGAGAGGTTCTGAGCCTCTTGCTACCCCTAATAGGGTGCACCCTATTTGGCCTTATGTTGTCATGCAGAGTTGATTGATATGCATATAATGTTTTTTATTTTGCATATCTCATGGTTTCTTTCAGAATATGGAGATGTCTTTGGTATGCTAAAGTGGGTGGGAGTGGGGTTTTGGTGTTAATTTTTTTCAATACCATGCTCTATTATTTGCCATTTTCATGGTATACACAGGGTGTTGCCTGAGAGGACGGTGAACTCAGTAAATGCCTGTATGAAGACACTAAGGGCCTGATTCTAACTTTGGAGGACGGTGTTAAACCGTCCCAAAAGTGGCGGATATACCACCTACCGTATTACGAGTCCATTATATCCTATGGAACTCGTAATACGGTAGGTGGTATATCCGCCACTTTTGGGACGGTTTAACACCGTCCTCCAAAGTTAGAATCAGGCCCTAAGGCCCTAATTATGACAATGGTGGTAAATGCCACCTACCACCGTAGCGACGGCTGCAGAAAGACCGTCACATGGCTAACATCAGTCCGCCAAATTATGACCACGTCTGGATTTCCTCCACAAGAAGGGCGGAAATCCAGCTGTGGCCATACTGGCAGATGGTGTTAAGGTGGTGCTGCTACCACCAGCATCGCCACGCCATTAGACAGCCATGTGCCGTATTACGTGAAATAATACGGCGTGGTGGTGTTCTGCTGGGGGGCGCTGCTGGAGATAGCAGCATCTTGTTCCCTGCCGGAAGACCCCCTGAATGCAGGTAAGTCAGGTTTCTGAAAGGGGAGGGGGTTGGGGGTGTTGAGTGTGTTTGTGGGGGTGTGTGCATGAATGTGTGAGTGTGTGCATGAATGTGAATGTGTGTGTAGTGTTGTTTGCGTGTGTGTGCATGTGTGAGAATGCGTGTATGAATGGAAATGTGAATGCGTGTCACTATGAATGTGTGTATGGATGTGTGCGTGAATGAATGGATGCATGTGTGTATGAATGCGTGTATGCCTGTGTGAGTGAGTGTGTGAATATGTGGTGAGTGTCTGCGAGTGTGCGTGTATGGAAGGAGGGAAGCATGGATAGAGGGGGCTGGGGTTGTCTTAGGATTGTTGGGGGGTGTGTTAACCTCCTACAAGGGACAGGGAAGGAATTCCCTGTCAATGGTAGGGCCTACCGCCATGATTTTTGTGGCATTACGAATGCCACGATAACCATGGTGGTAGGCAGGGTCAAAATACAGCCAGCAGTACAGTATCGGCCGCCCGGTTGGAGATTGTTATCTCCGGCCCAACGGCTGCTACCGCCATGGCAGTCGGTGTGGTATATTGGGGGGTTGGCTTCAGCTTCATTATGTCATAATGTGGCGGCATGTACTGTCAGCCTGTTGGCGGTACTACCGCAACATTAACACCGACCATCAGTCCTCTACTATAGGTCAAAGATCATTACTAGCATTAAACGTTTGGTGGCTTAACAACCCCAGGAAAACACGTCAGGTATTTACTTGGACAGGCATCATGTGCAAATTGCCCTCTTACAAGAGGCGCATCTCACATGACACCGAGGATGTCATTGAGGCTCACTATGCAGGCAGTCAGATAGCTTAATTCTACTGCTGATACTCTAGGGGGGTCCTATTGTTGGTCAAGAAGGGTGTGCCTTTCACGATTAGCCATTCCGAATTGGAGGACTAGGGCAGCTATGCGATTGTGCAGGGAAACCTGGGTGGTACTTTTATAGGCCTGGTAACCGCCAATGGGCCAAGCATTGATGATCCTGAATTCTTTACAAAGCTGTGGCTCCGCCTACACACATTACAGCCATCGCCCATTGTATGAGGTTGGGACCTTAACACATACCCAGATCTGTTACTTGACCGGTCTGTTACAGTGGCTTGGCAGGGTAAACACTCTGCACAGGATCTTCAGGAAGGAATGGAAGATGGTGTTCTGATTCATCTGTGGAGATTGTGGAACCCCCGATGGCCGCAAAGGCATATTTACTTCCTCAGTGCATGGCACATGGTCCCGGCAACAATATTGATTGGTGACTCGGAAGGTGAGCACTTGGGCGGTTGACATGCAGCATATGCCCACAACACTATCTTATCATACACCAGTGAAACTGGTAGTAGAGATATCTACACTTATACCAACACAGTTTGCATAGAGATTTTAGGCCATGCCCTGCTTGACCTAGTGTTCTGGGAGGGATTGCACATAGCAATACTTAAATATTTTGAGAAAAATGTGGGCTCTATATCTTCAACAGACACCCTTTGGGAGGCATTTCAGACATCAGAGGACTGTGTACAGGCAAACAAGCTGGTGTTTTGAAGGCCTTACCACACAATTACAAAAAATAGAGTGGACTATACAGGACCTGTAACGTGTCTATGAGTCGGCACCCAGCCACCACATGTTAGCCTCCATTAGGGAACAAATCAAAAATTACGCTGACACAGTGGTGAAAAAATTGTGCAACCTTTCTAGATGACATATGGCAAGGGCATACCTAGAGGGAGGTTGCCCGGGCTGAAGTTTGGCTACCAAATTGAAAGAACCAAATATGCACATTATGAGTATAACCACAACTGAGGTTGTGCCTCTTTATGACACCCAAGCCATTCTGCCTGCTTCTCTGGATTTTTACACTTGCTTATATAAAACCTATGCCTCTGTTCCAAAGATGGAGATAGCTGAATATTTAGATAACGTGGCTTTAGCATGGGCCTCCCTGGGACCACAAGAATATTTAGTGCAGCCTGTTATGGTGGATTTGGTGAAGGAGACCATCCACTCCCTACCTAATGGCAAGACCCAAGTATGTATGGCTTACGGGTGGATGGCCTACGGGGGAAATTTAAAAAAGATTTTGCTTAGATATTGGCTCTATACCTCCATGCAGTATACGAGGAGGCATATGCTAGCCAGCTATTTTCTCCATCCCTCATGGAAGCCCTTATAAACAACCTGAATGATGTGTCTTACCACCCACTATCATTGATCAATACAGATGCCAAAATCCTAGCTAAGGCCACTTGGAGGCTCTACTTGTTCTCAGACGCAGCTTGCCCCCCAGTTAGGATGCAGTTCCCTTTCACCCTCTCTCTCCGAAGTTGATTGACTTAAAGCCAGCTCCATGCAGGGCCCACCTAAGTCCCTAGGAATTAGATACTTGGATAAGGATTATCTTGTATCCAGCAGCACTGTGATTCTGTCAACGCCCACTCGCCTTATTCTTAAATGCAGGCGATATGGTGCTATATGTCCAAGACGTGGGTGCACCTGGTGCCGGTCACACAGGAATACATTCACTATGAGCATTATTAAGGTTTAAGTATTAATTGTCTGAAATTGACTATATTTCCTTTAACTCCATTCACCCTGCCAAATTCGCTGAGTTTTCATTTGGAGTGGAGCTCAGATCCAGTCAAATATTTAGGGATTTCGGTTCACAGAGTCCCAGAGTTAGTTATCGGTTATAACTATGAGAGGGTCATCTCAAAACTTAAGAACCAGGTAGCTCAGTGGCCTCAGCTGAACCTGCCGCTGGCCGACAGTGGAAATCATGAAAATAATAGTGCTACCCCAGTTGTTCTACCTCTTTATTACTATACCAATTGCTCTGATGCAGCAATTTTTCAAAACACTTAGGCTCAGATTTAAGAGGGCCTAACGCCTCCTTACCCCACATTAGCTTAATTTTTTATGATGCTAATGTGGAACAATGAGGCCAAATTCACTGTGCCATATTTACAAAGTGGCAAATGCATGCATTGTGCCACTTTGTAACCCCTTGCACCACATTATGCCTGGCACTAGAGCTTTTGTTGTGCTCACGTCTAATTGTGACTTGCAAATTATACATTTGAATTATTTGCAGCAAATGTACTATACTCCTGTAAGATTGTTCAAATATTGACTTCGTGAGGATGAAAATTGTGTGAATTGTAGACCTTAGAGGCAGACTTTCTGTATCTGGCTTGACTGTGTGCTCCTATCCAACACTTCTGGGAACAGGTAGTGAATCATATTAATGGTATGGTACTGGAGCCGGTGGAGTGCACCCCTCCGATGTGCTGGCCTGGATTGGGTAAGCCACTGTAGATGGCCATTGGTAAATGGGTGGCGATGGCTCTCTTGTTGGCAAAAAGAAGGGTTGCTATACACTGGTGGAAAAACTCAGTACCAAAAACTGTTAATTGGTTCAATGATATAGCTTGTAATGGAGACCAACTTGAGCTGTACGTAGAAGCACCATCAGTGCCTTCATGACCAAAAGCCGTTTGGAGGCTGTTTACAGTATATCCACTTTCAAGGTCCAATGCAACCTAGTCTGTCAATCAATCAGTCAATCAATCAGTGTTTATTGAGCACAACTACTTACCCGCAAGGGTCTCAAGACGCTGATTGGGGGGCGTGTAGCATCCAGCAGTGAGGTGGTTCTTCAAAAAAGCCATGTCTTCATTTACTTCGTGAAGTTGAGGAGGGTGGTGGTTTGTCTGATGTGGAGTGGAAGGGCATTCCAGGCGGTGGCTGCGAGGTGGGAGAAAGAGCATCCCCCTGTTCTTGTTTTCCTGATGCGGGGTACTTCGGCCAGAGAGTGCTGGGCTGAGCGTAGGGCCCTGTGGAGTACGTGGAAGTTATGTCGCCTGTTCAGGTAGGCTGGTCCGGTGTCGCAGAGGGCTTTGTGTGCTTGGGTGAGGATCTTGAAGGTGATTCTTTTCTCTATGGGAAGCCAGTGTAGTGTGCGCATGTTTTGAGAGATGTGGCAGTGTTGAGGCATGTGAAGGACCAGTCTGGCAGTGGCGTTCTGGATGTTCTGTGGTGTGCAGGTGAGTTTCTTGTTGATCTTGGTGTAGAGAGCATTGCTGTAGTCCAGCATGCTGGTAATGAAGGCGTGTGTGATGGTCTTTTTTTATTCAAGGGGAATCCGTTTGAAGGTCTTGCGTAGGAGGTGGAGTGTGTGGAAGCAGGTGGAAGTGACTGAGTAGATTTGGCTGTCCATGTTGAGTTTGAAGTCCAGGATGATCCTGAGGTTGCAGGCTTGGATTGTGAGGGTGGGTGGGTTTCCAAGGGTGGGTTGCCACCAGGGGTTGAGGGCCCACGATGAGTAATTCTGTCTTGTTCGTGTTGAGTTGAAGGTAGCTGTTTTTCATCCAGTTGACAACGGCTTCCAACCCTTCATGAAAGTTGTGTCTGGCTGTGTTGGGTTCGTTGGATAGGGAGAAGATGAGTTGGGTGTTGTCGGCATAGGAAACAATGTTGATTCTGTAGCTTCTGATGATGGCGGCCAGCGGGCCATGTAGACGTTAAGCAGCATGGGGCTGAGGGAGGATCCCTGGGGAACTCCGTTGGTGGTAGGTGTGGGGTCCGAGAGAAAGGGGGTAAGTCTCACTCGTTCAGTTTTGCCGGAGAGGAAGGATTGGATTCAGTCACAGGCCTTGTCTCTAATGCTGGCTTTGTGAAGTCTGTGTATTAGGGTGTGGTGGGAGACTGTGTCAAAGGCCGCTGAGAGGTCTAGCATGATGAGTGCCTCTCCCTTGTCCAGCAGGAACCTGATGTCATCTGTTGCGGCCAGGAAGGCTGTTTCGGTGCTATTTTTTTTTTCTGAATCCAGTTTGGGAGGCGTCAAGGATGTTGTGGTCTTCAATAAAAGTGGTGAGTTGGTTGTTGATGGCTTTCTCAATTACTTTAGCTGGAAATGGGAGCAGGGAAATGGGCCTGAAGTTCATGAGGTCAGTGGGGTCTGGCGAGGGTTTCTTGAGGAGGAGGTTGATCTCAGCATGTTTCCAGTCGTCGGGGAAGGAGGTGGCAGCTAGGGAGTGGTTGATGGTGAGGCAGAGCTTGGGGGTGACGGTGTCAGCGCCTCTGTTGAAGATGTGGTGGGGGGATAGTTCGGTGGGGGCCCCTGAGTGTATGGACTTCATTGTCTTCAGTGTATCTTTGGTGGTAAGTGGGGTCCAGTTGGTGATTGTTGGGTTATTGGTTTCGGGTTTCGGTGGAGGTTCTGCGCGTAGATTGTTCTCGTTGAAGCTGTCATAGATGGTCTTGATTTTGTGGTGGAAGTAAGTGTTGAGTCTGTCGCAGAGGTCCTGTGAGGGTGGGATGTCCGTTCTTTCACTGTTGATGCTGAAGAGTTCCTTGCTGTTGTTTGTGTGTGAGGAGATTCTATCTTGTATAGCTTTCTTTTTGGTGTTCCTGACGATTTGGTGGTGTGTGGTGGTGGCGGCTATAAAGTTGCTTTGGCTTCTGTGGATTTGGTTTTTCTCCAGATTTTCTCGAGGTGTCAACAAGTGCATCTGGACTCTCGTAGTTCTGTGGTGAAGCAGCTGGCTTTTTTGGCGTGGGTGATGTTGCTCTTTTTGAGGGGGGCTATGGTGTTGGCACAGTCAGCTATCGATTTGTGATAGGTGGGTGCTGCGGTGTTCGGGTTACCATTGTGTGAGATGGAGGAGGCGGAGTTGGTAAGGGTGACAATGAGCTGGTTGTCATTGATTCTTGCCCAGCTTCTTTGGGATGATTGGTGCTGGGGACTGATGATGGCTGTGCTTAAGGTGAAATGGATGCATTGATGGTCTATCCATGGAAGTTTGGATTTGTGGCTGAAGGTAACGGAGGTTCCTGTTGAGAAGATGGAGCCAAGGGTCTGTCCTGCTGAGTGCGTGGTTTCCATCACGATTTCTTGGTGCCCTATGTTGTGGAGGTTGTCTAGGAGTGGTGTGGTGTTGGCGTCTTGTAGGTTGTCGCAGTGGAAGTTGAGGTCTCCCAGCAAGGTGTAGTTGGTGACTGTGATGGCTTGTGTGGTGATGCAGTCAGTGATGGAGTGGGCGATGGGTGTGCAAGGTCCAGGTGGACAGTAGATGAGGGTTTCCCCTGAGGGTTGATGTTGATCTGGTCTGTGGTTTGAAATGAAGGTGTTCCATTGGTCTTGCGGAGCCTTCGGATTGTGTGCTCAGACAGATGTTAGACTTGTGGACATTGGAGATTCCACAAGTCCACCGGGGTGGCTAGGGTGCTATTACCGGGTGATCTTGTATCCTTGGGGAATGGCGATGGCGGTCTCCAGGCCTGAGGTGGTTTTGGCCAAGGTCTCAGTGAGAAAAGTAAAGTCCGGGGTGGTGCTGTCAAGGAAGTCCCAGATTTCTGTAGCGTGCTTATGGAGGGAGTGGATGTTGAGGAGGATGCATTTCAGAGTCTTCGGTGTTGGTGTGTTGTTGTGAGTGGGTTGTGCCTGGTCCAAGGTCTTGGTGGTGGTGTAGGATTTGCGGCAGCGGAGGCAGCTGAAGGGCCCGTGGGTGTCGGCTGGTGATGCATGCTCACAGTTGTTGTTGAGTCCTGAGTTGAGTGTGATGAGTGCTGCTAGTGTGTAGAGGTGGCGTATTGCAGGTCAAGGGGTCATGGAACTGGTCTCGGTCAGGCCGCAGACGGGTGCAGATGGGTTTGCCTTTGAAATATCAGCGGTGCGGCCGCCCTTAAGTAGAGAGGGGAGAGGAGAGGACAGCTGGGGGGCGGGAGTAGGAGGACGGCACGAAAAAGGGTGCAGGCCACGGGGGCAGCAGCGGCATGGAAAGGGAAGCGAGAAAAGAGAGAAAAAGAGAGAATGAGAGAGATAAGAGAGAATGCGAGAAAAAGAGGAAAATTATAGAAAATAGCACAGAAAGCCAAAGGGGCACAACACAGCACACTAGAAAAAGAAATATGATGGGGAGAAGATGGAGAAAACATAGGTAGAGGGCAGCCAAACAGAAGAGCAGAGCTCTCTCACTAGACACCAGGGATGAGGCACAGGCAGGAGGCTGTGGGTGGAGAAGGGCCTCGAACTTCTAACCAGGGTCAGAGTTTGAAACACATGGGCTGCACTTACTGGTGGATCTACACGGAGGCAGAGCAGTTCACTGACCAGGTTAGTGGGGTCTGTGAGATCATGTTTCTGATTATAAGATATGATGACCAGGTATACCTTGAGTTGAGATGGTCTCTGTGGCATTATATGGCATATGTGGTTAATACTATTGCATGTAGCACTTGTTGGCAAGATGTTTTTGCTTGTGCTATTTGATGTTAAAACCCAATAAAACAATTATACAAAAAAAACTTCAACCTCTACAAAAGTGAAAAATTCATGATTCATTCTGCCAGCATTTGATTACTATAACCAAAACGTATGCCTTTGTTGACCCACTTAACCCATACTGTTTCTGCGATTTATAGTCCTAAATGCTGAATTACTCTTCTCACGTAACTACACAGAATCTTGTACAATGTTGAGGTAATTCCACATAACGCCGCTGTAGAAAATTATGTGAGTTATGCCCAGTGCTTTAAATGGGCCGGGACTGTCCGGTACTGAGTACCGGCACTTTTTTATTTTGAGAGGGTGAGTACCGGCACATCTCAGGAAAAACGTAATATTTTTAATTGGAGAGTACCGGCACTTCTCGGAAACAAGCAGGTACTCTGGCACAGAGTACCTGCACTTTAATTTTTCCATTTCAAGCACTGGTTATGCCCACATCTCATTCATTGTTGCGTGGACTATGGGAATTCTTTGTATCTCGGCCTGCCTTTTTAATTCATCAATCAGCTTCAGATGATCCAGAATGTGGGGGTACTTCACCTGTTTTGCCTTCCTTGTTCCTACTCCGTTTCCTCCTAATTAGAAAAACTCCACTGGCTCCCACTAAATAAGAGCATTGCATTTAAGGACATTTATTTTTGTTCTCAAGCCTTCAATGGCATCTGCCTCCCCTACATTCAACAGAAGTTTGAGAGTTATACCCTAGCATGATGTCTATTACAACCGCAAATTGTTTCTTGGTCCACAATATCCATATGCACAGAGCAGAGAGACATTCCAAACTTTGGAAAAACTCCTTATTTAGAGCATTCCGGCAAAACAACTGAAAACACATGTTTATTGAACATAGCTCCCCTGTTTTTTCTTTTCTTTGTGTTTCCTTCTACATAGCACCTGGACGGCCTTTGGGGGTAATAATGGAATATACAGAACATCCAGTTAATCAATCAATGATAGAAAGTATTGATCCTCCAGAGCAGGAAAAGAGTAGAGAGGGCACACTCATCAATGAACCACAATTCTGGCTGTTATTCTTCATGTCACACCTAGAAGCATTTCAATTGTTTTGGAAACTGACACTAGTAGGACTTTTAGTAATTTATTCAGAACGTTTGCAGCTATTTCTTCACTAAGAAATGGCTGAAAAAAGACAGCCCATATTCTACTTTACGTAGCTGCTTCGAACATTCTAAAGTGATGAAAGGTCTCTACATTTGATCTGCATTCAGTAGTAAAGCACAAAATATGTGATATAAATCATGTAAGTTAATACGTTAATCATTGATTTTAGATCATTGTGCCTTTTGCAGATGTAGAGCGTTATTGATTGAGGGGTGTATACATAGCTCTCCAATAAGGTTCCACATGCCAGAAACAGCCACCCTCCAGCTGTAAAGAAATGCTAGGAAAAGAAGTGGGAGCTAATTTAATGTTTGGTGCACTCAATTATTCTGGTTGAAATGCACAGGTGGACTCTGTTGCTTCTGTGCTACTTGGGTGAACTCTCAGAAATTCATTGATGTGTAGTCTTGGTACCTCCACGGGTCTGATTGGCTGACCCTTCGAAGAATGTGATTGTGTTCGATATAACTGAGGAGTCAGGCAATGATGGGGATGTGGAAGCCTCAAATGTGTAAAGTGTGACTGGGGGACTTGTTATGCACCTTTCTGATGACCCCCTGTTGTAAAAGCTATTTTAACAAGTTTTGTCTGGAGCATCCCTGTCTTCAGCATGAAATATGAAAACTGAAATGCACGCTATAACCTCTTTCATCTGTAATTTAAGGGTGTCATTTATAAGATCCAGGCTGATACTTTAACATTTGTCACTCTTTCAGATGGCTTAAATAGGTCTCTTCACATTAGACCAACATTGGTTGCAACTAACTTGGTTGTGCTATCCAAAACAGTGCATTGTGGACCGTCCAGGGTCCTTAAGACTAGAAGTCAAAGATGGAGACTTAAAAATGTTTGACAATGATAGCTAAGCACTGAGGCATCAAGTGACACAGTGGTTTCCCCACATTACCCAAGGTGTTCATCTGGATGTTGGGTCAGAAATAGGCTGATGCCAGGGCTTAGCTAGACCAGCTTTCATCAATGACTGCCAGCCATGATATTTAAGTGAAGAAACTGTTCTTGTAAAAGCAGATCTCTTAGTCATGACCGCAATATTGTTCAAAGTTATCATACATTAATTGTGTCCTTTCACTGTCTCACATGTATAGTACAGTGACTCAAATTCACATAGATATTCAGGGGGTCATTCTGACCCCGGCGGGCGGCGGTCGCCGCCCGCCTGGTGGGAACCGCCATTTGGCCGCTCCGCGGTCAAAAGACCGCTGGGGCCATTCCGACCTTCCCACTGGGCCAGCGGGCGTTAACAATGTTAGCGCCCGCCGGCCCAGCGGGAAGGGGGCCTGCAACATTGAAGCTGGCTCCGAATGGAGCCGGCGGTGTTGCAGGTGTGCGACGGGTGCAGTTGCACCCGTCGCGCTTTTCACTGTCTGCTAGGCAGACAGTGAAAAGCAGGCTGGGGCCCTGTTAGGGGGCCCCTGCACTGCCCATGACACCCGTTCCCGCTAGCCTCTTCCTGGCGGATTCGCCCAGCCGGGGGAAATCCGGCGGGAAACCGCCGGACCCAGTTTTCTGACCGCGGCTTTACCGCTGCGGTCAGAATGGGCAGGGAAGCACCGCCAGCCAGCCAGCGGTGCTTCCGTCATTCCCGGCCCTGGCGGTCTTTGACCGCCAGGGTCGGAATAACCCCCTCAATCTTTTTCCCTAACCAGTCCTTTGGTAACAGCAGTTAGATAACTGGTGGGGTGTGTTTGTCTTGAGCAGGTATGGCAACTTTAGATCACCCAGGGTAACCCATGGTAAGCTTTTTTCATACTTTAAAATGCCCATGCAGACGAATGTCAGTGCAGTTTCTTCCAAACCAAGGCAATTGAGATCATGAGTAGTGGCCCCTTTGAGTTTGCAGGCACATTAAAAGCAAAGCCGGCAGATCAATAAATTAAGATCCTTTCTGTAATGATCATTGATTTGTCAAACACGTTTTCCTAATCCTAAAGCACAGGAACAGTTGAGAGCAACTTATGTGAGTTAGCAAAACAAACACGTGTCACAATTAGTTGCAATAGGTAATAACTATTTAGCTGCCCAGGAGAGAAAGTAATAAACAGCTGAACTCAACTAATTTAATGTTTCTCCAGTTCCAATCTTTCTAGCAGGTGGGGGTGAGTAGAAGGGGACTGAAAATCAGTCAAGGAAGGGGTCAAGCGAGGGAACTCCTTCAGTTTAAGCTGTGACCTGTCCGGTCATTGTATGACTGCCGCTGATTAACAACATAAATAGTACAGTTTTCTTTCTCCTCTTACTCCATCGTAGCTTCCTACCTCTAAGAGAAGCTGGCTGCTCCACGCACACCTTAATACCCGTAAATCAAAACAGGTCATTCATCCAATGTGTTATCAAAAGTAGGCCTGCTCCCTGTCTTTTTGACACAGACGCAAGCCGATCAGCCGTATAGGTTTCTGATTTCACTGGGCAAAATAGTTGCTATAGTTGGCATTACAAATCAGAGCACACCTCACAATGTTACTTACCAGGTCACTGCATCCGCAAGCGTTCCTGCAAAGTACTTCAGCCTCTGCTCCTCTTTTAGGACAAGATATTTTTGTGAAAACTGTACTGTGCATTGTACTCCTGATGGTGCTTATTTCGATGTATCTGCTGAAAGTGAAAATGCTGTTTTGGCTTTGTTGAGTGAATGCCTTTTCTCCAACACAGCTGGAGCTGCAATCGCTTGAGAGGGGTTATCTGCTATGTAAGAGCTGTTTCCCTCTTCCCTGTTGTCGAATCATGCAAGCATGGTAGCATTTAGTAGTAGCTCTCTATGAAAACCAGGAAGAGCTCTCCTGTATGCCCTTATATATTATCCGATGAAACCAAAGAAGAAATTCAGCCTTTTATATCTACATTTTATGTAAGGGATAAAATACTCACTGACGTCAATTATAACGATATTGCAAGTCACAGAGGAGTTCCATAATCATGTAGAGTAACGAGACCGAGTTCCTTTATAAGGTTATGGAACTCCGAGGTGGCTTACAATATCCTTATCATGTACGCCAGGGAGTACCATATTATACATAGTCAAACCATCATCATTCCCACAAACCATATAAAACTTTGGTGCGCAGCTCTTTCGTTTATAAGAAGGAGCATATTTGCAATCCTGAAAAATAAAGTATAACTTCTGGTGCAAAATTGAACATCAACAAACTGGCAGATTTATGTCAAGAAAAGAGATTAGAAACACTTCATTACCCCTAGGTCCTACCATCCTCGTCCCCTTCATTACATTATTATGGATAAACATCTGTTGGGGGTGTGGCCAGCAGCCGATGAAGCTGCACGTGTAGAGTGGCTCTCTGGGGCCGAGAACGGGACCCGGACCGAATCCTGGCCATCAACCAGCCCCGAAAACCCCATCAAACTCGATCCCAACATTGGGGATCCCCTGTACAGAACTCAGAGCAATGGCGGCATCCTCGAACAACTAAGAAAGAAGAAAATACGATTGAACCCCGGAAATAACAAAGCTCTTCGACCCTAAGACGCGATCTCGACGATCCGACACCCCAAACTGATGCAGGGAGGAAGCGGCGACCCATAAGGCCACATTAGGAGAAAGGTGAGGAGCAGCAGCGTGATCAAATCGGTGCGGGCCCGGAGGCCCGAAAACCCAAGGCGGAATTTGCACCGGGACAAGGGGGCACACTGAGACGCCAGGCTCCCGGGGGCGGCGGCGCCCACTGGGAGCTCCAGGCCCGACGTGGCTGGGGGCTTACAGCATCGACTGGGACCCTGGGCGAGCGGACGGGGCACGTCCGCGGGCGAGAGCGGGATTGCAACCCAGATCCCGCAAACCTGAGTAACCAACCACCCGGAGGCCGGAGAGACGACAATGGAAACGGGGGAGCAAACTAAGCACTCAACCAACTCAAGCACAGTTAGTAACAAACGATCCTAGCACCTCCTAGAGGCATAAACCCCCCCTCCAAAGGGCCCCAAGAGACTACTCCAGAATCTCCACAGAAGCGACCGGGCCCCAACATCAGAACTAATAACATTACCGTAAACCAACCCACTGGGGGCCCCCATCCCGACACGGCCGGGAACTTGCAGCACCGACTGGGACCCTGAGCGAACAGAAGAAGTCCATCCGCGCCCTAGAACGGGATTGCTGCCCAGATCCCGTGAACCCGAGCGACCAACCTTCCAGAGATCGGAGAGATGGCAATGGAAACGGGGAGCAAACTGAGTACTCAACCAACCGCAGTGAGTAACCAATGACCCAACCACCTCCCAGAAGTATAAACACCCCCCCCCCGAAGAGCCCCTGAGAGACCACTCCAGAGTCTCACCGGTAGCGGCTGGGCCCCGTCGTCAGAACTAATAACATTAATGCTGGCCTAAGCACACCTGTCGAACTAAGAGAACGGCACGCCGACTGCAACCTATTTTGCCCACCAGCATCCCGGTGGGTGGCGCCGCCACATTGTGGGCTGCACAAAACGCTAACCCCCTCGCTTAAAATCCTAATCATCTATCTGTCTAAAGTAACGACCTTTCGAAGGTCTGCCCTCTGAAGACCATAATCGGACGCCCATATTCTAACCTGCCGCAAATAGACGCCCTCACCTCTACCAATACAGGACTAAGCTAACAAAATGGGCAAGCCCAAAAAACGAGATGGTCAAGACTAAGAAGAACCAACAGCAGACAAGACGCCCGGACTGCCTCTCCACTCGGCTTCCCAGAGCACAACAACTCAACAAGAAACAACCCTGGATACAATGCTACAAGCCATAAGGGAATCCCGTGAAGCACTTGAACAAAAAATAGATAATCTAACGGTGGACTTGTCACTGCTGAGAGACGATCATCGAAAACTCACAGAAAAAGTGGGGGCCACGGAAAAAACATTAAACGCGGTGACGTCAACTCAAAAGACATTGACTTTAGAGACGTCCAAATTAATATCCAGGATCAAAACCCTAGAATTCAGAGCCGAGGAAGCTGAGAATCGATCCCGGAGGAGCAACCTGAGAATAATCGGAATACTGGAAGGTATGAAACTCTCGGCAGCGAACACAGAGACATTCCTAGAAAATTGGCTCAAAGTCACAGTCCCGCCGGAGGGCTTTTCGGCATTCTTTGCGATCGAAAGAGCACACCGAGTCCCCGGCAGACCACCTCCACCGGGATCCAGACCCCGCCCGATAGTAGCAAAATGACTGCACTTTAAGGACAGGGACTATATCCTCTCGCAAACTCGTATTAAAGGGGAAATCATTCTAGACAACCAGCGTATTATGGTATTCCCCGACTTCACCAAAGAAACTCAAACTCAGAGAGCTTCATACAATAACCATAAACGAACTCTACTCGAGAAAGGCATCAAATACGCAATGCTCTTCCCGGCTAAAGTGAGAGTTGAACACGAGGGCAAGACACACTTTTTCTCAACCCCACAACTGGTAGGAGATTGGCTAGAAACTCTAAATATTACGTCTTTGAGAGAACCGAGTAGATCATCCCACGCCCCGGGCAGGAATCGCAGTAGATCCTCTAAAAGAGCACTAGAAACTGCACTCCCCAGACAACAGTCACTACAAGGAATGCGCGAAGCAGTAGATGCAGTAGCGGCCTTGAACAGAGGAACCCCACACCGCTCGCAAGCCTCAGGTGATGCCTCGGACCATGACTCGAGCTGCTGGAGTCTTTCAATATCATCCCAAGACACTTGCACCAATCTACCAAAAGTGATCCCTAGAACGGCGGAAGAACTCATCTAAGCCCGGAAGAACCTGTCAGTGATCACCCAATTTACCAAGCGATCACCCCCGATATACAACCCCTGTAGAGGTGAACCCTCTAGGCAACCACCAGGGTACAGTAAATCTCGAATACTAACTCACGGGCAGCAAATATACCTCAGCCGGGTCCCCGGAACATCCCGGGGTGTAAGCTCTCGGCCCTGTCGCGCCTCCCTCCTCCAATAGGAAATAGGATAGTTTATATGGTTTGGACGGGGAAAGTTTTGTCATCCGGTCCTGGGAGAGGGAGTTGGGGAAAGTTCGAATTAGAGTTCGGAATGGGACAATTCATGCAAACACAATTACTTTAGAAGGCAGATCTCAAACTAAATATAGGTTAACTAACTTAGCCTCACTCGCCGCAGAGCCCGTGAGTAACTCTGCCAACACAACCAAGATTAACCAAGATAATGACTACTCACTACAAGATTATAACCTGGAATGTAAGAGGCCTAAATATTATGTACAAATGATACAAAATCCACAACTACCTCAAGCGAAGGGGGATACACATAGCCCTACTACAAGAAACTCACCTGACAGAGCAGGAAGTTAAAGCCCTTAGCAAAAGATGGAAAGGTCAAATAATTGCTACTAACTACTCAGCCTATGCTAGGGGAGTTCTTATGTGGATCCGTCCCGGGGTCCCTTTCCAAATACTCCACAAGGTTATCGATAAAGAGGGAAGATACGTATTAGCAAGTGGAAGATTAGGTGGCAGAGAAGTGACAATAGGAGGAGTTTACGCCCCCAACCACGACCAAGGTAAATTCCTCGACAGTTTATCGCTAGAACTAGGTCCTCTTCTGGCTGGCACAAATATAATCGGAGGGGATTTTAACTGCATCACCAGTAACTCCCTGGACAGATCGCACCCCCCACTATCACAATCCCAATCACTGAAAACGGCGAAGCAATTCTTAGAATGGCAGCAACACTGGCAATTAATAGACTGTTGGAGAACACTTAACCCACACTCTAGGGACTACTCATACTACTCACCTGTACATGAGCTACATGTTAGACTCGATTCCATCCTGGTATCCCCAAAATACGGAGCGACGTGGTATCCGCGGAATATCTTAGCCGAACGATTTCTGATCATAACCCCCTGATAGCCTCAATGGCCTGGGGCAGAGAGAGACCGACAATCCCAACTTGGCGCCTCAGAGCAGAAATGCTCGAAGACGAAGCGTTTAAACATACTTTACATACAGCTAGCGGAGAGTTTTTCAAACACAACGAGGGTACGGCATCTACTAGATCCATTTAATGGGAAACTTTTAAAATAGTTATCCGGGGAAAATGCATTGCTGAAAATATAGGTGCCCGAAAGTCAATCGAAGCAGAACTTCTTCAACTGGAAGACTCTCTTAGAGACCTGGAAAGAAAGTGCCCCACACAACCTGACTTACACCCTGCAATAGCGGCTACTAGGACGAAAATTCACGTAGCTGCTCATACACTTGCCCGCTTCGATTATAAACAACACGTAACCAGACTACACTCAGAGGGGGACAAAGCTAGCGCTTTACTTGCCAAGCTCGCGCAACCCCCAAAAAAACAAACTGTAATAGTCGAAGTCGAAAACTCACAGGGCACACACGTTTACACCCAAAAAGACATTAACTCTGTCTTCCAAGAGTACTATGCACTCCTATATGCCTCCCCACTATAACACTGACCCCTACCCAGTTACGTGAATTAGAGTCCCTCACCACCCCCAACCTGTCAACAGAAGACAATTCGGCTCTAGCAACGCCTACATCGATCGCGGAAATAAAAACAGCAATCCAAAGCATGGCCAGGGGTAAAGTCCCAGGAGCGGATGGGCTTCCAGTAGAATTCTACCACCAGTATCAAGACCTACTAGCCCCCCACCTCTGCGCATTGTATGCAGAAGCGTGGAATAGTAACTCCCTCCCCCAATCCACCAACACTGCTATTATGATCCCCCTGCTAAAACCAGATAGACCCGCCACAGACGTCCGCTCTTATTGCCCCCTATCAATGCTCAACATAGATTAAAAAATTTTAAGCCGGATTTTAGCTGACAGATTACTCCCCCATATGCCATCATTGATTCACCAAGACCAATCGGGTTTCATACCCAATCGTAGCACATCCCAAAACATTAGACGCCTCATATCAATACTCCACTCTTTGCCCCCGAACTTACCACAAGCGGCGATCATCTCGGTAGATATTGAGAAGGCATTTGACAGCTGAAGATGGGACTATATGGAACAAGCTATGCTAAAGTTGGGGCTGGGCAAAGGATTTGTAAGGTGGACCAAACTATTATATACTAACCCTACTGCAAGAGTAAAAACAGGCAACTACATTTCCCCTTCGTTTCAGATTGGCAGGGGCACAAGACAAGGATGTCCATTATCCCCCCTTCTTTTCGCAATCGCAATAGAACCCCTAGCGCATATGGCAAGAACAGGCTTCTACTATAGGGGCATCCTAATAAATAATTGGACCCACCACATCGCATTATACGCAGATGACATGTTGCTCTTCCTACAAAACTTAGAATCAGATTTAGCTGGGGCCATGAGAATGTTGGACAGTTACGGTACTGCCTCCGGACTTCAGATTAACTGGAGAAAGTCCATCATCTTCCCACTGTACACAGAGACCTCGGAGCCAAATGACACAAGAGGTCTCCCCTGGTCACCTAACACATTCAAATACTTAGGAGTAAAAATGTACCACTCAGTAAATGACCTACTAGAAGGAAACATACAAGGAGCACTCAGAGGGATCAGAGCCAGTATGCGCTTTTGGAAAACATTACCTCTAACAGTCACAGGCAGAGTAGCTCTTCTCAAAATGCTAGTGCTGCCCAGACTGCTGTACTATTTCTCAACTATCCCACTCATAATCCCGAAAGCAGTATTCAAGGAGACAGAGTCCATGTCTACAAACTTCATCTGGGGTCCGAGTAGACATAGAATGGCACTAAGAACACTCCAGAGACCTACAGCTGAGGGTGGTCTAGCCGCCCCGGATATGGAGTTATACTACTGGGCAGGACAACTTCAATGGGTCGCAAAATTATTATGCAGCCCTCCAATTGAGGCTGAACTACGCCTTCCCTTAAACTGCCCCATAGACAGGATACTGGGCATACTACTGAAGCCCCGGAAATCCAAACAGCTGCTCCCGATAGAGTGGGAGTCCGCTAGACACTGTTGGTCCCAACATCTGAAACGCTCCCGCAATAATACCCCTTACACCCCGGTGGCCCCACTGTTCTGCATGATCCATATCTCAGGGAAGCAAAGTATTTCAGGCCTCAATAAACTGATTTTGCATAATATTACTAAACTAGGAGACCTATACGGCGGAGGGAAACTCCTCACATACACTGAGCTACAAACACAATATAACCTCCCCCCCGGTTTATTCATTACCCACAACACCATCATTAAAATCGCTCAAAAAACCTGGAGAACTGGAATCCTTGAACCCCCCATTCATAATAGCAGCAATACCATTTGCTCCATTGGGGATGTAAAAGGGGTAGTATCCGGAATCTACAAAGCGCTACAAGCCAGCACATGCCTACCCATAGAAAAACTTAGAGACAAAGGGCAATCGGACTTAAATATCGCTTGGGATGAAAAGCAATGGGATCAGATCATCTCTCGTATCTATCCAGTTTCCAGAAATGCCAGGTTCAAATTAATAAACCTATACATTTTTCACAGAGCTTACATGACTCCACACATGATCTCCAAAATCTACAGAACAAACTCCTCAAGCTGTCCCAGATGCACGGAGCCCGCAGCCAACCTTATACATATGCTCTGGAGCTGCCCCCAATTTAACACATTCTGGGAAGAGGCCTTTACTAAAACATCAGCCTGCACTGATAGATTATTAATTAAATCCCCGGCAGTGGCGCTACTGGGGGACTTTCCACGCCCGATAGCTCTTAAAATCTCCAACAAATTTATAGACCTGGCTCTAATCCTAGCAAGAAGGGAAATAACCACAAACAGGAAATCACCAACGGGCCCACAAATATCCAGATGGCAAAAATCTTTAGTGAAGTGGGCAGAAGCAGAAGGAACGTCACTACTTCGCGATGCATTACGCGAACTCCGAACAAAGGGATGATGCATCCAACTGGGAATTAATCCTGGAAAATCTAAAATCACCAAATGCATTCTCCGAAGAAGCAAACAGGACCACTACGGACTCAGATACAGACTCTAACGCAACACAGGAATCCCAATGGCTCTACGAGCGAGGACAGTAACAACTAACCATTGAGACCTGCCAAATGTGAATAATTTTTATATAATTTGTAGCATGAGGGGAGGGAGGGGGGAACAGTTAATCTTAGCACCATTGCGATAATGTTATTGTTATATTCAAAAACTGGAATAAAATCTTTAAAAAAAAAAATGGATAATCATCTATCCATGACAGAAAAAGAACACCACGAAAGCTGTGTCATGCCCCGCCCCCACCGGGAAGTACATAATCATGTACTTACCCAGCATTCCTCCTGTTCTTTTTTCTATCCGATGACAGGGATTACGAGGAAAGTGCTGCTCCTCAAGATGTCGGTTGTCCTTGCTTCCTCTGACTGGGTGGTGGGGAAGGAAGCTTTGTGCTGCTGGGCTATTGCCCCAGTGCTTGGCCTCGTTGCAGTTCCGTGTTTCTCTTTTGTGCTGATGGGCCACTGCGCGGGTCCTTTGTTCGGCTTTTTGCAGCTGCGGCGTTTGTAGGAAGCGCGTCCTCTGCTTCCGGTTCCTGCTTCTATCTGTTTGGCTTTTAGGTAACGATGAGGAAGTCGAGGCACTTCTCCCGATGGATGTCAGGTACTTTGTTCGTTTATTTTACAGGGTATGCTTTACTTTTTTCACGAGGCATTTTCTGTGCTACCTTGATGGATTTTTTTTAGTGCACTTTCCTCTGGGACTCAGAGTTAGGGGTGGAGCTTCTGCTGCAGTTCTTTTTTTTCGCCCTCTTTTTTTTTTTTTTTTGGTGCAGGGGTCTTCTTTTTTTAAGAATCCTGGTCAGTTGCTGGTCCCGGTTTTGGAGGTGCTACGTGTGTTGATACAGGGAAGCACACAACTAAAAGGAAGCACGTGGAGGTTTCTTCCTTCTCCTCTTCTTCTTCTTTGTCCTCCACTGGCATGCTTGGCGGAGCAGGAAGAGAGATGATGCCCACCTGCGCAAACTTATTAGAGAGACATTATTGGAGTTTCAAGTGGCTCCTCCTCTGGTGGTTCCATCAGGGGTAGCTGAGTCTCCCTCCTCCAGTTCTTAGTTAGAGGTTCCTTCTCCGGAGGAACAGAAGGGCAAATATGTTTCCAAAGAGTTGTTGCCCCCTCTGATGAAGCATGTGAAATTGAACATGGACTTTCCTGAGGTTGATGCTCCTGAGACTTTGTCTGGCTCTCTTTTGCGCCAATTTCAGAGTACTGTACAAGTGGATGTCTCTATTCATCCTTGTATTCAGGAGGTGATTAAGAGGGAGTGTAAAGATCCTGACAAAATTATTCTTTCCCGGTTTATGGCCAAGTTGGGCCCTTTACATGATATGGCCCAGGTGTTGCCAAACTCTGTTCGTATTGACTCTTTTGTCGTTAGTTTGGTTGGCTGTATGTCCTTGGCTGAGGATGCTGTGATTAGGGATTCACTAGCCAACAAGTTGGATGTGTCCCTGAAATAATCTTATGCTGGGACACACCTGGCATTGCGGGCAGCATTTATGGGACTTATGTTGCTCAATCTCTCTTATGTGATCTTAAAGCCCTGAGTAATGCACTGGATGGGCCCTCGGACTGCTCTGAGCTCATGTCCCTTATTGAACGTCAGGTGGAATTCCTGTCGGATATTTCCTTTGATTTGGTGCGGGCATCAGCATTGGGGGAAGGGGCTTGTGTATCTGCTCGCAGGAATGTTGTCCTGTGGGACTGGAAGACGGATGCTGCACAGCGTGCCTCTGCTTTGAGGATTCCTTTCCAAGGCAATGTATTGTTTGGGTCTGAACTGGAGAAGAAACTGCATAAACTCTTTAAAGAGAAGAAGCATTCTTCTTCGTTCTGGTCATCTTTGGGTGATTGACGTTAGTTTCGTTAGAGGTCTCCAGTTCCGTCTCCCTCCAGGTGTCAGTTTGTGAGGTCACAAGGCTGCTTTCCTATGCGTAGGGACAAGAAGCACAAATCCCCCCCTCTTCTTCCTAAGTCTCGTTCCTGACTATATGACTGTTCCAGATCCCAGGGTTTGGGGCCGTTTGCAATATTTTCTCCCAGCATGGGATCTCACCTCCTCAGATCTATGGGTTCAGGACATTGTTCGCCAGGGTTATCGGAACAAGTTTCTGACTGTTCCGCTTCTGTCAGGGTTGCATCCTACTCTTTGGCCTTCCGTTCCATGCAAGCGGGAGGCTCTTCAACTGGGCATTTGTTCCTTGTTACAGAAGAAGGCAGTGGTGCCAGTCCCACAGGCAGAGAAGGGTCTCGGTTGTTATTCCATTCTTTTCCTGGTTCCAAAACATACAGGGGGATTCAGGCTGGTTTGGGATTTGAAGGCTCTGAACCGGTTTGTCCGACATGTCCCCTTCAAGATGGAGACTTTTCAGAGGATCATTCCGTTTGTCCTTCGGGGTCATTTTGTGTGCACTCTGGATCTTCAGGATGCTTACTACCATGTTCCCTTTCATCCCTCATCACAACAATACAGTATTTCTGGTTCCGTCTTCAGGGGTGTCATTATCAGTTCACGATCCTTCCATTTGGCCTCTGGTATGCTCCCCGTGTATTCACGAAGGTCGTGGCTCCCCTGGTGGCCTCCTTGCATTTCCAAGGTATCCATTTGTACCTGTATCTTGAAGATTAGTTGATTTACACTCCATCTCCTGCCCAGCTGATACAGGACCGTCAGTTGGTGTGTTCCACTCTAAACGTCATGGATTTCTCCTCAACTGGGATAAATGCCAACTGCTTCCCTCTCAAGATCTGACATTTATTGGGTCTCGCTTCCGCACAGATCTCAACTAAGTGCTTCTTCCTGTCTCTCGGATACATGTCCTGCAATCTCTTGCTCTGTAGTTCTTGTCACAAGAGGCTGCCCCAGTTCGGATGTGGCTTTGGTTGTTGGGTCTTTTGGCTGCTGCAGTTTTTACTGTTCCTTTGGCTTGATTTCATCTCCATCCCTTGTGGATTCATCTGCTTTCCTGTTGGCAACTGGTGGCCAAGTGTTACTGTATGAACTGGAAGTGCCTGTTTCCTTGGGGGTTCTCCTGGACCTGCATTGGTGGACTGTGGGCTCCCATCTGGAGAAAGGAGTTCCGTTACAACCCTGTGTTGCTGACTACGGATGCCAGCTCTTTCGGGCGGGGGGCAACCTTGGACAACAGGTCCCTGCAGGCCTGCTGGTCTCCTTGAGAGAGGAAACGTTCATCCAATTGGAAGGAACTCATGGCTGTCTTCAGGGATTGTATGGGGTTTCGGCCTGCTCATCTGGATCATCAATTGGTGATTCATTCCGACAACATGGTGACAGTAGCCTACATCAACAACCAGGGTGGGATTCAGTCCCAGTCTCTCAATCAGGTGGCTCAGCTTTTGTTTCATTGGGGTGAGCGCTCCCTTCATTCAATGGTTGCTGTGCATGTGAGGGGGGTGGACAACGCTGTGGCGGACTCTCTCAGCAGATGTTTTCCCCCCCTTAGCGACATTTCTCTTTCCACAGGCACATTTCTCAGGGTGTGCTAGAGGTTTGGTGTACCTTACCTAGACCTCTTTGCTTCTTGGCTCAATGTTCAGGTTCCTCTTTTTTGCTCCCGTATTCCTCAGTGAGGTGCGTGGAGTGAATGCCTTGACGGTTCCTTGGCCGCCCAGGCTGTTGTATGCATTCCTGCCTATTTCCCTCAATCCCCAGTTTCTGGCCCATCTGTTGTGAGAAGAGCGGTTTGTGTTTTTGTTGTTACGTTTTGGCCTCAGAGGTCCTGGTTTCCAGTGATCCGGTTGCTGGTTGTTCAGAGTCCTTGGTTTCTTCCTCTGTTACCCTTCCCTCTACGGTCCGTTCCGCCTCTTCCTCTCTGGAAGCTTCAGCTTTCGGTCTGGAAGTTGAAAGGCAAGGGTTGCAGCACAAAGGCATTCCTAGGCTTTTAGCGGTGGCCATTCAACAGTCCGTAGGCCCTCTACTTTGAAGTCCTATGCTCGGCATTGGGGTAATTTTAAAAAATGGTGTTTTCCTCTTGGGTTGTCTCCATTGGAGTGTTACTTGCCTACGGTTCTTCAGTTTTTGTGGGAAAGTTTTGAAAAGCGTCTTGCCGACTCTACATTACGGGCTATTAAGGCTGTTCGTGCTCCATGGGGTAATCTAGCAGATTTGGATGATTTGGTTTCTCGGCTGTTAAAAGGTTTTTTTCTTTCCCGTCCTTTGGTGAAACCTCTTTTTCTGTAATAGGATAATTGGTGTCCTCCCTTTTTGGGCCAATGGAAACCATACTGACATTACATTTTTTACTTTCAAAGTGGTGTTTTTGGTTGCTATCACCTCAGCTAGGCGTATTGGGAAGTTGGGCGCTTTGATGGCTTGGGAACCCTTTTTGTCTTTTTCCGAGGATGGCGTGGTCTTGCGCCTGGATTCAACCTTTGCTCCCAAGGTGGCTTCTCAAATCAATTGTTCCCAGGAGATTGTCCTTCCTTCCGTGCCGGTAGGCTCTCTGGGGGTGGGGGATCTGGATTGGTCTTTGCTGGATGTTCGTCGGGATCTTCTGGTTTATCTTGCAGGACTCCCCCTTTTCGTAAGTCTGATCCTCTTTCCCTTTCCTTTGGCTTCTCTTCATTGGGAGAACTGGCATTCTCTCTTTCAATCGGTAGATGGCTGAAGCAGGTTATTGAGTTGGCCTATTCTTTGCCTGGGATGCCTCCTTCCGGTGGTGTGCAGGCCACTCTACCAGAGGTGTGGCCGCCTCTTGGGCAGAACTGAAAGGGGTCTCCATCTCTGAGATTTGTCGGGCAGTGACTTGGGCTATGGCTAATACTTTTGTTTCCCATTATCGTCTTCAGACTGTGCTGGGGGATGACCTTAATTTTGGGTTAGGGATTCTTCAGGCAGTTTGCTACTAATTTGGTGTTTTTTTTTTTTTATTAAATCACTTTTTGGCATGTACCTGTGGTTTGCCTTTGTGGTTCTTTGATTGTCAGTCTCTACGGACGGTGTTTCGGCTTGGGTATTCTCCATAATGTAATGAGCGGGACGAGGGTGGTAGGACCTAGGGGTAATGTTAAGGTACTTACCGGTAATCTTTATTACTCCAGGTCCGGTAGTCCTCCTCCCATTCATTACACCCCTCCCTCCCTCCCAGATGGCCGGCTTTCGAGTCAGGGGCTTGGTAGTTCAGAAGGAATGCTGGGTAAGTACATGATTATGTACTCCCCGATGGGGGCGGGGTATGACGCAGCATTCCTCGTGTTCTTTTTCTGTCATGGAGAGATTTCTCACCATAACGTAATGAATGGGACCAGGAGTAATGAAGATTACTTAACAATACAAGTCAGTTTAAAAAAAAAAGCTGCAGTAGATCTGTTCAGTGTAAGCCACAAAACATAGAGCAGGAAAAAAGAAAAACAATGTATAATTTTCTTCGTTTTAAACTGCTGTTCCATAATATGAAGGTATCCCTATCACCGCCTTTAGCATCCACAACACTCCTCTTTTACGAATCAAAAAGCCTGCAAAGGAGAAGTATCACTTCAGAGTCTAAGATATGTAAATTATGTTGTGTTTCCTAGTGTCCCTGGGATCCGGATGCCAGCAACTATTCTGCCTATGTGCCACCTACTGCTACCCTTTCACTGTGATAGGTTTGTGTTCTGCTTTCATTTCATGATTTCTATAAATCCCGATAGCCAATTTATCTTTGCTTTAACATTTGAGCTTAGAAAACTAACTTGCACAAGACTTCTCCATTGCGTTATGGTTTCACTTTCTATTTTGTCCAATACCTTCTAGAAAGAATTTCATTTCCTCACTTTCCCTTGCCGTTCATCCTGTATTTGGATAACTCGATGGTCGTTTGTTATTTGCTGAATGCAAAAGTGATTAATTGTACTTTCTGAATTAGCCAAGAAAGGGCATAAATCCTAAAGGAAAAATTAGTACAATATTTAAGTCGTGACGACACTTGTCCATGAACCATCCTCACCCTAGACAGGACCTTCAGCACTTGAGATGCGTAATACTTAACTCTTACAGCGTAAGTTCAGCACTGTCCTAGAAACCGAACAGCATGCTCCCGGTGCTGTGGTGTGAAGTTATTATAAACGTTTTACTAATTAACAATCGTTACTAAAACCAGTGTTGAATCTGTCTGAATAAACTTGCATTTTTACTAATTTAGTTAGAACTGTTACATCTGACACAGAAATCAGGGTTCTTTGGTGTTTGGTAGAAGAATAAAATCAATAATTCCTGTATGCTTCCTTAATGTTCTGGTAGTATTTTTTTGAGTGGAAAGGAAGGTAAGAGCTACGCTATGGAAATTTGTTATGATGGGATGCACACAATAGAAGTTCAGTAAGATTTATTTAGAGAACAGCCAACCCAACAGGATCCGTGTCGCCACGTCTCTCCACCGTCTTCCCCCAACTGTCCTTCCTGGAACCCCTAGCTTCTCCAGGCTCTAGAATTAAGTCCCAGAACATGCAAGGCAGTGAGGTTCCAGGCCTAACCCAAATCAGGCCTTACATAGACACATCTCCAGTACATAAGAAGATAAATACAAGTACGACATCACAACACATCCCCCCCCCTTCGCATTAAATAACAAAACAAAAATTAAAGCAAAACAGTAGGAATAAAAGTTTGTAGAACAATAGAACAGTTTCACAAAATAGAGTCAAGATAAATAATCTTTCATCCAGGATGGTTGGGAACGTATCCTGAATGATAACCTGGATGGTACACTGGTACATGGAGATTCCTTGGAAACTCCCTGGGAAGCTTCAGTGACATGATTTTTCCTCTGATCCTCAGTGACATGATTTTTCCTCTGATCTTCCAACTTTGGAGCATCTGTCCATTTGGTAATTCTAGACATACTCCACACATCCCCATTGTCTAGGATCACAATATTTTTCTTTACCTCTCTGATGCGGAAAGGCCCCTTAAAAAGCGATCTACCTTTAATTTTAAAACCCGGGTCCTTTACTAACACCAAGTCACCTGCCTTCCACCCTACTTTAGCAACACCATGCTTGATATCAAAACGCAACTTGTAATTGCGTTGGTACCTCTCCCGGAGACTTGGTGCCTTATCAAATCTACTCGGGTCCTTTTTGGCCTGTACTAAGGTGTTATTGAACCGTGCTGGGAACAATTTGGTGCGACCCACTCTTCCCCTCAAGTGCTCAAAAGGGGCTATGTTGGTAACACTATTTGGAGTGTTGCGATGTGCCCACCACAAATCCCTCAAGATATTAGATAAAGGAGCTCTTGTCACAATAGCCTCTTGCACACAAGCCTTCACCATCCTGTTCATTCTCTCAGCCAGACCATTAGCTTGTGCCAAATATAAAGCTGTCTTCAAGTGTACAATAGCCAGGGAATCTAAGAAATGTTTCATTTCTAGTGATGTCAATTGCACCCCGTTATCCGTAACTAAATGACTGGGAATACCTTCTCTAGAAAATTCCTCCTCCAGAAATTCAATTACCGTACGAGTATCAACAAAATTCACACATTTTGTTACCACCCATTTGGATGCATAATCCACCAAGAGTAGAACATAACGTTCATTCGGTGGTAGAAGATGGAAAGGACCCATAAAATCTAGACCAAGCTTAACCCAGGGTTTCTCTGGAACCTCTACAGGGGAGAGTGGCGCACTAACCACCTTCTTGCTTTTATCGCTGCGCGCACAACTCAAACAATCCTTTACAATCGCTTCAACTTCACTATCTAACCCTGGCCACCAATAAATGGCTCTAAGTCTGGATTTGGTTAAACTCCTGCCTAAATGCCCTTCATGAGCTAAATTCACAATTTTGTTCCTTAAATCTTTCGGAGGTACGTATTTGTCTCCCCTATATAATTCACTACCATTCAAGGAAAGTTCTTCTCTCACATTGCAATAGCCTTTCAATGAATCAGGAATGTCTCTAAATTCTGGCCATCCTTTAACAATGAATTCTCCAAGACTATGGCCCTCATTCTGACCCTGGCGGTCTTTGACCGCCAGGGCGGAGGACCGCGGGAGCACCGCCGACAAGCCGGCGGTGCTTCAATGGGGATTCCGACCGCGGCGGTAAAGCCGCGGTCGGACCGGCACCACTGGCGGGGTCCCGCCAGTGTACCGCGGCCCCATTGAATCCTCCGCGGCGGCGCAGCTTGCTGCACCGCCGTGGGGATTCTGACCCCCCCTACCGCCATCCAGATCCCGGCGGTCGGACCGCCGAGATCCGGATGGCGGTAGGGGGGGTCGCGGGGCCCCTGGGGGCCCCTGCAGTGCCCATGCCACTGGCATGGGCATTGCAGGGGCCCCCGTAAGAGGTCCCCTAAATGTATTTCACTGTCTGCTGCGCAGACAGTGAAATACGCGACGGGTGCAACTGCACCCGTCGCACAGCTTCCACTCCGCCGGCTCGATTCCGAGCCGGCTTCATCGTGGAAGCCTCTTTCCCGCTGGGCTGGCTGGCGGTCTGAAGGAGACCGCCCGCCAGCCCAGCGGGAAAGTCAGAATTACCGCCGCGGTCTTTCGACCGCGGAACGGTAACCTGACGGCGGGACTTTGGCGGGCGGCCTCCGCCGCCCGCCAAGGTCAGAATGAGGGCCTATGTCTGTCAGGATCCTTCTCCAGAGCCATTTCCCACTCCTCTCTATTAATTGCTGTCTCCCTTACCCAGTTGATAGTAACTACATCCTCTACCTCTTCCTCACTATCAATCGAAGCACGGGATAAGAAATCTGCTACAACATTTTTCGGTCCAGGCACATACTCCACAATAAAGTTGTATTCCAACAACCCTTCAGACCACCTACGAATTCTCGGGGTTAACTCTTCATTCTTTTTAGAAGAAAAAATATGAACAAGCGGTCTGTGGTCAGTTCTTACAACAAAAGGTAGGCCCCACAAGTAGAATTTAAAATGTTTGATTGCCCACATACAGGCAAGTGCCTCTCTTTCTATGACTGAATAGTGTTGTTCAGCCTCTTTGAGGGAGCGAGAAGCAAATGCTATAACTCTTTCTTCTAGACCAACCTTTTGGATCAACACAGCCCCTAAACTCTTGACACTAGCATCTGTATACAAAAAGGTTTTCGCACACACATCAAAATGCCCTAAAGTAGGCATCATTCTGATACAGTCTTTCACAAAAGAAAAAGCTGTTGCACAGTCCTTCCCCCAAATAAATTCACAACCCTTTTTCAAAAGAGTTCTTAAGGGTTGCGTCACACTGGAAAAATTGGGAATGAACTTGGAGTAAAACTCTGCCAGACCTAGGAAAGACCTCACATTGTCTTTGTCTTTGGGTTCAGGCGCGTGAACAATAGAATCAACAAGTTCTAATTTGGGTTTTATTCCCTCACCAGAAATGGTATGTCCAAGGTAGGTCACAGAAGTAACTCTAAACTTACACTTCTCCTTCTTAACAGTAAGACCGGCCTCTGCTAGCTTGTTCAAAACTAATCTCACAATTTTGTCGTGTTCCTCCACAGTTTTGCCATGCACCAAAATATCATCTTGAAAATACAACGTACCATCAATCCCTCCCAAAATTTTCTTCATGACACGTTGAAAACACGCAGCCGCAGAAGCGAGACCAAAAGGCATCCTCAAAAACTGATAAGCCCCCAGCGGCGTAACAAAGGAAGTGAGGTGCCTAGAATCAGGGTGTAAAACAACCTGATGATAGGCAGAGGATAGATCCAATACACTAAACACCTTCGAACCACCCAGACATGACAACGCTTCTGTTATGTTAGGTAAGGGTTGACGATCTATCCATATATTTTTGTTAAGGTCCCTGAGATCCACACACATGCGGATACGTTTCCCATTGTCTTTAGGTGCTAAAACCACTGGAGCCAACCACTCCGAAGATTCAATCTCCTCGATAACCCCAGCTTCAAGTAACCTGTCAAGTTCCGCCTTCAGAGGCTCCAACATCATTCTCGGCACCCTTCTGACTTTATGTACAACGGGTACAGAATTTTCTTTCAGAATCATTTTGTGTTGAAAATTCGATAAGCACCCTAAGTTATCACCGAAAACACCAGGGAACTCTTTGCAAACCCCTAATGAGTCACTAATATCTTCCACCACCATCACTTGATTATTAGAATTGGGGTCTAATTTAATACCCATATCACACTGGTGTCGCCATCCGAATAAATTATTACCACGTTTGGCTACATAAACCTTACCTATGGTGACTCTATCTTGGAATTGGATTTTCATCACCCTGTAACCAATCACCTCAATTCTAGCACCCCCATAACTGACTGGGTTGATATCAGGCTTAACAAGGGGAAGAGAAGACTTCCCAAAAATATCCTGCCACTTCTTTTCACCCACCATTGTATAAGGCGAACCTGAATCAGCTAGAACGGTAACGGTCCTATCATCAAGTTTTATGATGCATTCAGGCATGATCACTGGTCCCTCATCTACCACATTAGAATTATGCTTAATATGATCAATTTCTTGTCCAGCAAATAAAACCATCTTATTGACATTCTCAGTGACCATGTCTACGTTATTTTTGTCATTATTACAAACTCTGGCATAATGGCCTCTCTTCCCACACTTCCTACATAAGGAATTACGTGCAAAACAATTAGTACTGTTCGCCGTATGCCCCATATTGCCACAACGATAACAACGTAAGTCTTTAATGTCTCTCTTTTTTCCTTGAAAAAATCCTTGAGCTTTGTTGTCAATCCCAATCTTCAAAATTTCTTCTTGGTTCCTTGGTAATTGCACAACAGAGAGACTGTCTCCTTCGGTAAGGTTCATTTCTTTGATCCAATTGCTGGTACTCTCCATTCCCTCAACAATAGCAATTGCTTCTCTCAAGTTAGAGTTTATTGTTAACAATTTCTCCTGCACTTTTTTGTTATTTGTACAACGTACAAGCTGGTCACGAATTAGTGAATCTGTGATTTCACCAAAATCACAAGTGCGTGCTAAGGTGCGTAAAGCAGCAACAAAATTCCCAACACTCTCTGTACTGCCTTGAGACCTGGCGAAAAATTTATGTCTTTCTAACACTACATTAATTTTGGACTCAAAATGAGCTGCATGAATTGCTATAGACATTTCGTAAATATCCCTAGGTTCACCGTCCGCCCCACCAATGCTCATAGGTTCAAGACTGTCATATATATTCCTGCCTTCAATACCAAGATTATGTAGAAGAACAGCTTGTTTTCTGGTTGGAGAGAATTTCTCTCCACCTATGGCTATTAAGTAAGAGTCAAAAAGATTTTTCCAACGTTTCCAAGGCAGTATGGGGTCACCTTTGTCCGATAAAAAGGGAGGTGGTTGTGACATGGTAGGTGTAGCCATGGTGGTAAAGATGAAGAAATTAGCTTTCCTTGTCCCTTTATTAATTTATTCTGTATTTTCAACAATAAAATTTCATCCTGCATATGAGTCAAAAAATGAAACTATTTAATTACTAATAATAACAATGTAATTCGACTTCCTTCAACAAAAATCAACTAGAGTAACGGTGAACGCGAGCCCAAAAGATGAAAGTGTAGATTCTTTCTGAACTGGAGTAGTAACACGGTGAGCGGTCTAGATTCCAAATCGTGACCGTAGAGACAGGAAGTGAGTATGACAGGATGTGCGTCCAAACCGTAACGCAGTAAACAGTCTAGATTCGAAGAAAACTAGCGTGCGATGAGAAGACACTCGTCTCGTGCAATACAGCAACCGAAGAACGTACACGCGGAGGGAACACAAGCTCGTCATGCGCACCGCTGCTACAGGAGGAGGGAACACAAGCTCGTCTCGCGCTCCGGTGCAACAGGAGGAAGAGAAACAAACTTACAGGCTCGCTGCAACAAGATTTATGTCTGATAGGACATCAGCGCCCAAACCACGAGGAGAGCTCCGGTGGTCCTCCCTGCCACCCGGACTGAAAGCAAGGGTGTCTTCACGGCGAGTGTTCTTCCTTCTGCTGTCACCACCACGCGGATCCAACCTTCAAACAGGTAACTCCGTGGGTTCAGGGCTGGCTCCTCGTCGCCAGTGTTATGATGGGATGCACACAATAGAAGTTCAGTAAGATTTATTTAGAGAACAGCCAACCCAACAGGATCCGTGTCGCCACGTCTCTCCACCGTCTTCCCCCAACTGTCCTTCCTGGAACCCCTAGCTTCTCCAGGCTCTAGAATTAAGTCCCAGAACATGCAAGGCAGTGAGGTTCCAGGCCTAACCCAAATCAGGCCTTACATAGACACATCTCCAGTACATAAGAAGATAAATACAAGTACGACATCACAACAAAATTGTTGATTATGTCGTCGTGATGCTCTCATTGTTAGGTATTGTAGTCGAACCTGGACTAAACAAGGCCCCCGTCTAGATGGTGGAAACCAATGCTTTATTTCATCAAAAGAGGGGCCTAGTGAATACATTGTGGAGGGTGCTCATAAAGGTCAAACGCTGATTTATGTCATTTTATACAAACTTTAGGCAAAAGCAGTATACGGGCAGAAAGAAAACTTTAGCCAGATTGTCTAGTCTGTGTTACTGGTATTCCATGTGTTTTTAATGTGTCTGGTGTTGTTGACCAAAAGCTAGTGGGAGGTTGTGCAATGATAGCCGCTATTGACCAGCTTCTGGTTTGGTATTCCTTTGCCCCTGCTGGTGTGAGCGACAGTGAGCATGGTTGGAATCAAAATGGTATGGTAAGCTTCTTTGGGTACTCTCTCAGCTCATGGGCAATGTCTTCCATCTGAAAGCCCCCCTTTCCCAGTTTGTGGGAGCTAGAGACAGTGCTTCAGTTTTTCACTGGTTTGTTTATCATCAACAAGGCCAGATGGTCTTGATCCACAATAACAACACAATCACAAAGTTGAACATTAATTTATAGTTGGAGAAGGGTTCTGCTACTTGAGTGACATGTTTTCCAGATCAAGTGTTAAGTAGGCCAGGGTTAAATTTTGATTGTGCCATGGAAAGTAGCAGCATTTGAGAAACTGGCATCATATGAAATTTGGAAATCTCCCAAGATGTTGCCTAATGCAGTTTTATATAAAATATTAGCCACATGAGACTGACTTGTTCAGTAAGTGCCTTGTTCAAGCATACATTTCTGCTAGGAAAAGGAATTTTTCCAGTATCTCATGGGACTTTTGTTTTACAAGTGCTATTCCTTCATGTGAAATTTTCACCCGAGATTCCAAAAAAACGAATTTCATGTAATTTCATTTAATACTCCTGAACGTTTATGAAATCTCTTTGAATTACAATGATTTTGAACTCCCATAGTGTGGACCAGAACTAGATCTTCAAGGCTTGTCAGCTCCTCACATTCTAGAGATGGGCAATGTGGAGATGGATCCCCCCAGCAGGGCAATTAATCAAGGTTTCACGCAATGCCACACAGCAAGACGCCTTGCTGCAATACGCTGCATAAAAAGGAGAGGGTAGGAATCTGCCATATTTAACATCATATGGTGTATTCCTGTCCTTTTCTTGCCCTGGTGCACATTGTGCTGCCTTGTGCCAACACAGATACCCTTTTGTCGTGGTGCAAAGGTCCCTGCATTGTAGGAAGGATTGTTTATGTGCATGAAGAGGCACTTTCCTGTACTAAAACAATCCTCAGAGGCATTTTCCTCTTTCTATGTGTGCTGAAGAATTCAACACACATAGAAAGAGAAAAAGATGGAGAAATAAGGATATTTCTCCTTGCTGTGCCTCCCTTGGAAAGGCATAGCATTTTGACACATTTCTAGGTTTTCCAGTCTTGATAAATCTGGGAATGCGCCACAATACTTAGGTGGATGTGTGGGAACAGTGGAAGTTGCTGCCTTGCGTTACCCCAGACTTACTAAGCCATACCTGGCCAGCAAGGTAGCCTTGCATGGCGTGGTAAATCTGATTCTCGTTTTTTCATTGCTCTTAGTCACCTTGCGTGGAGCAATGGCAATGCAAAACATTGATAAATTTAGGCCTGAGTCCCTTGTGCTAGCTTTGCTGACACTGATGTTTTGGGTAGCCTTTTCGGAGGAGGTTTTCTAACCTTTGGCCTCCTGTTCTGAACAATGTAACAGGGCTCATTAAAATGCTTCTATTTTTAGCATGTCCCTGCTTCCAGGTTCTTTCATCACTTTATATGAGAAAGTGTTTAATCGAGATGTAGCCACACACATAAATGTAAATATCATGTTTGTCTCCTATCTAGCCTGACATAATTTGTTATTTAGAGTATGGTCACTGCCATAACATTATGGAGGCTTACAGTAAAAGCTGACATTTTCTATTGTTTTAGATATAGGGACACAATATTTACATGTAGGTCTAGATCATGTATTTATTGTCATCTTTGCTTTGTCCAGTTGAGACTTTAGTTTCTCTAAGTGTGGTTTTATTTTAAAGACGTGAGATAAAATTGACAAACAGATATTGTAAACCAATAATTTGTGCAAGAACTATCAAGCCATGTGTAACACCGGTTTGCAGCAGCAACCCCCCTCAGTTGGGGGAGGGGGGGTGCGCCAAGAGCAGTGCATAGAAGTGGCCTTTAGCCTGCCACTGATTAGTTTCAGGGCAGGAGCTGGACAGCTACTATTTACTGATAGAAGGGATACTGTGTGATCCACCATAAGAAACTCAATTTATAGGCTTACTGTTTTATGCGTCTGCTAAAATTTAGCGTAGAACTTAAGAGGCGTGACAGGGCATTAGAAGCTAGGAACATGCTAACCATGTTAGGAATATTTATATTTTTCTAATGGCTATTTCGTGCATTGCTGCATTTATTTTCTCATTCTGTATGGTTACAGTTCATATTTTAAGCATGAAACCCGAAATTTGGAAATAAACAGCTTAAAGTTTCCTCCCTTGCTTCTTAGTGCAATTTTGAAGCATTATTAATTTACTAAAGGGGGTTTGGAGGTCCTCTGTGTCGCTTAACTCATTTAGGTTAACTGATTGTGACCAGAACACACATTCTACATATTATTGCTCATTGGTTTGTGTATGGGTCACAGTCCAGTTGGATTTTTAATTTGTTTTGGTGCACTAAACTGAGTTTTTACAACATAGTGTTACCAATATGATCCCTGCAGCTCTTGGTGGGGGTGGGGGGGCAGGGGGTTGGCAGATTGTGACCCTCCTGTAACTCCTTCCTTGGACTTTCCTTTGGTTTTCTTGGCCTTGCGGACTCCCCTAATTGAACTTCTGGCTAAGGTTGCATTTAAGTTTATTAACCCCTATGAAAATTCATTCTTGTGGCCATTACATCTGCCAGGAGGCAAGGGTAGTTGAGGTCTTTGCCTATCCATGTTAAATATTTGCCTGTGTTTCACAACCTCATGTTGCTGTGCCTGGATCAAGGGTTTTATTATAATGTGGTGTCTTCTATCAGGGTCTGGATATTTATTTTTCTTCATCCTATCCTTTCTTCTTAGGAGGTGGCAGCTTGGCATATCCTTGATGTCACTACAGTTGTGCATATCTACCTTTCCAGGTCTGCTTCCTCTCTGTAAATGGCTTTTTGTCACGTATGGTGTTTTCCAACATGACTAGATAGTTTCTTCTTCACTGAATCAAGTCTGTGACCTATGTTGTCTATGACTACCAGAGCCTAGTGTAGTGCATGTGAAGTCCTCTTGTGGTATGGTTGCTTGCGGATGGTTGGGTCTTCTATCTAGGATATCTGGGTTCTCTGTCAGAATATTATCTACAAAAAAGTTGGGCTGACATATAGGGCCTCATTTGCAAGAAATTGGTCCATTGCCCACAATGCACAAGTTTACTTGTGCCGCCCTGCGCCCCCTAGCAATACCATGGTAGTGATGTATTTACAATACAGTGCACTATGGTGCTCGTTAGCACTCCTGCATCAGAATTTCTGACGCAGGTGAGGCATTTTGCTGGACTAGCATAAAAAAGTTTGAAGCTAGTCCAGCAAAGTGCAGGGAGGCCCAATGAACAAAGCACAGCATCACTTTAATGCCTGTCTTTTCCAATGCAGTTGTGGCACTTTTCTGGATTACCATAAAAAATGTGGATGCTAGACCAGCAAAGCGAGGGAGGGGGGTCTTGGACAAAGCACAGCGTCACTTTAATGCCTTCCCTGAGCGGGTGTTAAAAATGATGCAAGACTAATGCAGTGAAATCTTGTAGATTCCACTGTGCCATTCCTAAGGGCCTCTTTGCGAGGGAACAGCTCTCTTGCATACATTATACCTGGCACAGGTATGATGTGGCCCAAGGGTTTACAAACTGGCACAATGGTCCGATTACTCCAGTTTGTAAATATGTCGCGGGTGGGGGAATGTTCTGTTCTACTGAAGCATCAAAACAAAGATTTTCTTTGCTATGGCGGCTTGTAAATGAGCCCCATAGTGTCCTAAATATCATCTACATACATATTTTCCCTTTGGGCATTCATTTTCGATTTTCTTTTAACTTCAATGAGGCTATATTTTTGCTCGGGTCTTGGATTTGCCGCTCTGGTATATCACCATTTATGCAAGGACTTGGCTGTGGATGGGAGATCGGGGTAATGAACATCAGAACAATATAGCAAGAGTGTAGGTATCAGTGTATTTGACTGGTGAACGAGTGAGAGGTGGAAAGTAATGTGAAGGGAGATTTGAGTTGTTCTTGAACAAAACCTAGTGCAATGCCTAGTACAACAGCTATTTTTTGCCAAACCACTTCAAAATCATTGTGCTTGTTTTTTCTCTCTCTGCAGAATGGAGCCCTGGCTATTTTAGGGAACAACATTCCGTCGCTTAGGACCCTAAGTATTCTCCGGCCTGTGCGTGCCTTGAGACCACTGCGAATCATTTCCCGCTGGGAAGGAATGAGGGTAATGCGACTCTAACAAACCTTATTTGCAAAGTCTCTTTTGATTATGAACGGATAATCAAAAGATGGTGTGCTTTAAATAATAGCAACGTGTTGAGTTTTCTTCTGAAAGTCCAGAAAGTTTAAAGTCTAAAAGTAAACACTTAAGATACTGACAAGAAGTGGCAACGCCAAAAGATCAGGCTTCGTTACAGCCTATGAACAGTCACACTATAGTACAGACATATGCGGAGAACCTACATTTAATCACGAATGCCAGTATAGCAGACAACCGGGCACTGTACTTACTGAAACAACACTACAATCACACATAGCCAACATTGTGGACTGATAATTTATATTGTGCTTTGTGTTTTGATAGTATCTTAAAGAACTAAAGTAAACTAAATCTAGCATGATAGTTCACCCCTCAAATACATCTTTAGGCGGGGCCAGCTAGATGAAGAAAAGACATTCCTCTTTAATCAAGACATACTAGTTGGTCTGCTCAGAAAACTAGAAAAAATGGATGTCGACAAAAACACACCGCCTAAGATAGCTCAGTATATTTTCTTATTTCTGTGTATTACATCATAAAATTGCCGTCCCAATTTAAGTTCAATGGATATTTGATTTCCTGTTATAATAACTCAAAGGGTTATGTTCCTGGTCCTAAAATATCAGTGTGCATGGCACATCACAGGTTTGAATCTCAGCATGATAAAGTAATTAGAACAAAGTTAGATAACACAAAAATGTTATGTCTAGTGCACGTAACCACAACACTGTAGCAAAATGGTGGTGGGTGCTTGTATTATTCTCATCCACGGGTACCTGCTCTGGACCACATTCCAGTTCATAATTTCTTTGCTTAATATACCGCTAAAAAAAATGAGATAAATGACTTAAGACTAGTTTCAGTCTTCCTGGACTTCATCAGTGAAGTGTAGCTTGAATTCTCTAGCACAATGATTTTATACGACAAGGTTTTGTCACATCTGTAGGTCTTAGGGCTTCCCACTGAATAATAACCTGCACTACTTATAATTGTTATAAGATGTCTTCTACTCCCCTGCAGACACGGAGGAACCCGCATGTGAATCAGCCTTACTCCTGTTTATCATGGAACAGCTCAGCACCAAACACTAGCCCTGGGCCCCTCTGAATTGGAACACAAGAAAACCCAGATCGGTTTTGACTTTGTTGGAGCTAAACAGTGAGATGTAGTTTGAAACCGATTACACAGTAACCTGTACAGCCCGCTTCTGGGAAAACTGGTAACACTTAGGCCCAGATCTATACTTTTTTTTACACTCATTCAGAGCAAACCTAACTCCAAATTAATACTTTGGAGCTAGACCGATCTAGCGCTAAAGATTTGGAGTTAAAGTAATTTTTTGCTAGCAGGAAACTACCTTGCGTCAATGAGATGCAAGGTAGGTGTTCCTGGCAGAAATTGACTCCAAGGCACCTTATTTATCCTCCTGTGCAAAAATGGTGCACAGGAAGGAAGCAGGCCTAAATAATGCAGCTAAGCTTTCTTAGTGCCATTATTTAACTCCTGGGTCAGGGAAGGCGTTAGGGGACCTGTGGGCTAATTTCTATGATGAAACACCATGGGATAAGTCCACAGGTGCCCCCCCAGGCCTCAGGGAAACCCCCACCCACACCAGAGGGACAGCGGAGGATGGGGGACCCCATCCCAGGTAAGTATATGTAAGTAGAGGTGAGTATTTTATTTTTATTCTTTAAGTGCCATTTTGGGGGCCCTGAAATGGGTCCCCCTACATGGCACTGGGTGCAATGGCCATGCCCAGGAAACCCTTGTCCCCTGTGCTGGCCATTGGGGTGGTGGGCATGATCCTGTCTTTTATAAGACATGAGTCATGTGGTATGGTGGGTTCTGTGTCAAGATGTGATGCTAGTCTGGTTAGTCACCAGCCTAACCTCATTTTTTGGTGCAAAATCCCCTTCTCCCATACCGCCACCCCCACCCAGCTAACGCCATTTTTCATGGCGTTAGCCCACCCTTTGCACCGGATTGCACATTCCATAAATAAGACACCCTGCTGGCGGCTTGGAATGGCGCTAGCCGGCGGTAAGCTTTTTCACGCAAAACTGTGTTAGCGCAGTTTTGCGTGAAAAAGTTAAAATATGGGCCTAATTGCATTTCGCTGAGAAAAAGAAGCAATGATAAAGCCAGTAGGTCGTGGGTCTAAAAGGCTAAGCTATTGGCTTTACCAGGAGCGTAGCTTGGTTTCAGATTTCCTAACAATCTTGCAGGCATGTAATGTTAAAATGCATATCAGGACAACATGGGTACATTAGAGGGGCTTAAAGGGCAGTGGAAAGGGAAAGGAGTGTGGATTGGTAGAAGTAATAAGTGAAAGAAAACAAAATTATTTTGAAAATACCCAACATTTTGGTGGACTTTCAAAGCGGAGAGGGAGAACTTTTTTGTGCGTTTTTGTTTTTGTGCATGTAAATAATCCTAGTGACATCCGGCAGACACCTCACCAAACCCAACTGGAAACATTTGCATCGAACTATGTATAAGAAAATACATTTATTACGTGAGTGTAACACCCCAAACACCCCCTTCCCCTGAAGCTGCAACCCTGGGCTTTACCATTTACCATGCTTTTTTTCCAATTGTATATGTAAATATACATCAGAATTCATGCGCACACATGGACAGCATTCAACCGAGAATGAGAGTTTGTATCCCAGCCGGATACATCTTACAGACATTTAAGCATAGAGTATTCAAATATCACAACTAAGATTCCTCTGTGCCATTGGAAGTTTTTCAGTATGTCAAGGTGCAATCTATCCTACTACAGTGGCTTCTCTTATACAGGAAGAAGGTGCCTACTGTCAATTCAGTTGTCAGTGCTACTACATTCAAAACCTTTGTTATCAATCAGTCAATCAATCAGTGCTTGTAACACACAACTACTCACCCGTTAGGGTTTCAAGGTGTTGGGGGGGAAGTGTAGCATTCACAGGTGAGATGGCTTTTAAAAAAGCCATGTCTCCAGTTCCTTCGTGAAGGTGGGGAGGGAGGTGGTTTGTCTGATTTGGAGACGAAGGGCGTTCTACGTGGTCGCTACGAGGTAGGAAAAGGACCGTCCTTCTGTTCTGGTTTTCCTGATGCAGGGTACATCTGCAAGCGAGAGCTGGGCTGAGCGTAGGGCCCTGTGGGGTACGTGGAGGTTGAGTCGCTGGTTCACGTAGGATGGTCTGGTGTTGTGGAGGGCTTTGTGTGGGCGGGTGAGGATCTTGAAGGTGATTCTTTTCTCGAAGGGAAGCCAGTGCAGTGTACACAGGTGTAGCGAGATGTGGCAATGCTGAGATAGGTTGAGGACCAGTTTGGTGGCAGCGTTCTGGATGTTTGTAGTTTGCAGGTGAGTTTCTTGTTGATTCCGAAATAGAGTGTGTTGCCGTAGTCAGCCTGCTGGTGATGAGGGCGTGTGTGACGGTCTTTCTATGTTCTAGGGAGATCTATTTGAAGGACTTGTGTAATAGATGGAGGGTGTGGAAGCAGGTGTAGGTGACAAGGTTGATTTGATGGTTCATGCTGAGTTTGAAGTCCAGGATGATCCTGAGGTTGCGGGCTTGGCTGGCGGGGGTGGGAGGGTTTCCAAGGGTAGGTGGCCACCAGGAGTCCTTCCATGCGTTGGGTTGAGGGCCCATGATGAGTACTTCTGTTTTATTTGCATTGAGTTGAAGGCAGCTGTTTCTCATCCAGTTGGCGACTGCTTCCATGCCTTCGCAGAAGTTGTGTCTGACTTTGTTGGGTTCGTTGGAGAAGGAGAGGATGATTTGGGTGTTGTCGACATAGGAGATGATGTTGATTCCATAGCTTCTGACGATGGTGGCTAGCGGGGCCATGTAGACGTTAAACAGCATGGGGCTGAGGGATAATACCTGGGGAAATGCGCAGGTGGGGGGTGTGGGGTCTGCGAGGAAAGGGGCGAGTCTCACTCATTGAGTTCTGCCAGAGAGGAAGGATTGGATCCAGTCGAAGGCCTTGTCTCTGATGCTGGTTTCATGGAGTCTTCGTATCAGTGTTTGATGGGAGACTGTGTTGAAGGCGACCGAGAGATCTAGCAGGATGAGTGCCCCTATCTCTCCCTTGTCCAGCAGGGAGTGGATGTCATCTGTTGGCGCCAGGAGGGCTGTTTCGGTGCTATGGTTTTTCCTGAATCCAGATTGGGAGATGACAAGGATGTTGTTGACTTCTTTTTCAATGACTTTTGCAGCAAATGGGAGTAGGGAGATGGGCCTGAAATTTTTGAGGTTGGTGGGGTCTGACGATGGTTTCTTGAGGACGGGGTTGATCTCGGCGTGTTTCCAGTCATCAGGAAGGTGGCGGCAGCTAGTGAGCTGTTGATGGTGAGGCAGAGCTTGGGGGCGATGGTATCTGCGGCTCTGTTGAAAATGTGGTGGAGGCATGGGTCCCAGGAGTGTATGGATCTCATTGTTCTTAGAGTGTCTTCGGTGATGAGGGGGTTCCAGGTGGTGATTGTTGGCTTAGTGGTGTCTGGTTTTGGTAGAGGGGGTTCTGCGTATTGTTATCATGCTTACATTCATTCATATGTCAATCCACGCACTGAAATAATGTGATCCAGTACTAGAGATATGTTGATCCATATTTAAAAATTGTTTACTGCACTTTAGTGTTAGTGTTTTTTAACTACCTCATAGCTATTGTGTGTATATCAAGGACCAAAAGATTGCGTTGTGCACTGCTGAGTGCTGAATTGATAGATGGGATGCATTCAACATCTCAACAGCATTTCAGCCTCAACCTCTTTTTAAGTCCCTAACTTTTGGGAAAGTAGTTGAAACGAGGCAGGGAGAAATGAAATCATTTATTACGGTTCATACAGGATAGTCTGGTCACAGATGCTGATTTCCTGGTTATATGGTGCACCAGCAGTGTCAGCTGCCGTGGCACTAAAGTGGTGGGGCAGTGCGGGGATGGGAGGGCAGTACACCATCGAGTGCATGAAGAAGAATATAAAAAACTGGTGCTTACCTGCTGTCTGCCATCTCAGTGCTCTTCTGCTCCTCTGCTCCTCAACTCTCAACTCCCAGCAGTCCACAGACTCCCCTGTTCCAATCCAGAAGCTGCCGTCATGCTGGTATTACCCAGCATGAGAGCAGCACTGGGATTGGTCTGAGCACCCTGATTCAGCACTCACTAGTGAACTACTACTGTGTGCCTGTTCTCCACACAGCTGTACAGCACAGCTCAGGGGGAAAGAGCTAAGTGCACATGTTGGTTTGGTCATCCTCAGACAGCTGGTAAAACCAACATGCACACTTACAGCAGTGCCACTACTCCCCCTCCTTGCTGCAGTTGTCCATCACAATGGCCTGGCCTGCCCCACCCTAGACTCACCTCAGTAAGTGAGAGAAAATAAAATGAAACTAACCTATGTTATTATCATTTTATTTTTCATGTTTTCACTGCGGCAAGAGCAGTGAGGCAATGCTTCTCCACCTTAACGGAGGAGCCACTGCTCTGCACCCGTAGTGTTTGCAAATGTGCAGGACCGTAAATGTCAATTTGGCATTTCAGAATGAAAGTTTACCATACAGTACGACAAGATCCTCAGCTTTAAAAGGGAAAAGAGAACAAAGTGCTTCAAACAGTTAACATTTCATGTAAGTATTTTAGCAACACTAACACCATACATAAGGTCTTATGGTCTCAAGCCTATTTGTGCATCCTGCCCCCACCTGGAAAGTTGTAAGAGTGGTTTGGCAGATTAGGCACATCATACTTTTGTAGTGCAGGCTTTGAGTACAGTGACTCACCCTGTGAAATATGCTGCATGTAAAAACAGCTTTGCCAATAGTGTGTGTGGGCCTCTTCAGGGAGGGAGGTGAGAATATTTGCTTGATCTTCCTCCTCTTTTGATGCTGGTGAACATGCTCCATAAACCAGGGACTGTTTCTCAATTTTTATATATTAGTTGCCTTTAGTTCCGCGGAAAACAGCTGACCTGATAGGAGAAATATTCTAGTAATAAAACATGTTGATGGAAAAGAGAAAAAGGTTCCATTGCTCAATGGTCCTGTTTTTTATCATGTGGTAGGGTGACAGCAGTAAAACATTTTTAGATCACCCTCATATAAGTTTATTCTAGATTGGACAGTTTAATAAAGGGAAAATATAATTGTTGAAATAAGGGGCACAACCTTGCCTAAGCTAGTTAACTAGGAGAATGTACAACCTGTAAAGAATAGTACCATCAAATGCTTTGCAGTGCTAGGTGTGGAACCCACTGATGAAGCATACTACTTTAGGTATGTGAGGGGTCATCATGTTATAAGAGTACATCAATGTATGGTAAGAATAAGGTAGTTAGTTGTTTCTTCCAGGAGTTTTGTACTTCTTGTAGCATGTCTGTTTACAGAAATTATACAAAACTCCTTTAATGCCTTTCACTCCCTCTTTAGAGTGTTAGATACCTGTGTTGTATCTGTCCAGTATATGTGAGAGAATTGTCTGGTGTTCCTAATGCAACTACCACCTGCCTGTAAGGGAAGGTTGTGCTGCTGCTGTCCATATTGTACCTTTATTGTGTTATAAAGTTCAGAATGAAACTTTCTGTTACACAAAAGAAAAATTGATCCGAATTACCAATGCTTTAAGTGAGTGAAAGAGTGAACTCTGACAAAATATGTAAGCAGAGATTACCTTTGGTTTCACTTGTGAAACTGACTAGAAGACTTTGCAATTTTTTGAAAATGCCTGACAAGTGACTTCATGTCAAGTATAGCACTTTCAGTCAATTCTGGCATTTTAGCCAAAAACACTTTGCATTATGGGATTTTGAGTTCATATTGAAAGTGTTATAAGAAGAATGACAAGGTCCACATTGTAACAAGCTGCTGTCTGAAAAGCCAGGAAGGATGCACCAGCCTAGAACAGGTGCAGCACATGCCACAGGAGGTGCCACACAAAGCCCGCCAGTGGAAAGGAGATCCAGAGAGGAGGAGGACGGGAGAATTTAAGGGGGCAAGGGAAAAGAGGAGGAAGCAGGGAAAGTTGGCAGGGAAAGAATGTAGACGTGTGCCTAACACCATCAAAAGGCACAAGAGGAGAGAATGGAGAGGTAGAGGCAGGGAGTGACTGAGTAGGTGAGTAAGAGGAGTTGAAGGAGAAGGCAGAGAGTGGTGGAAATGGAGAAGGAGGTTGTGGGAAGAACTCTAAAAGGATAGAGTTTGAGATAGGAACAGGAACTCCCAGTGAGTGCTGAAAGTAAAATGTCATTAAAACCTAGAAAAGAATGCATAGTTGTCTGATATTAGCAGAGAAAGGAAGGATACAACACAGTCAAACTGAATACTCTGAGACAAAATGCTCCTTGACAGGATAAACACAAAAATAGGGATGAAACTTTTCAAATCAAGAAAAGAGACTTGAAATAGCCAACAAAGACATCCATTCACGAACTGGCATCCCTAGGTTTGCTTGGACAGCTGACATTCTCTGCAGCAGGACCTAAAATGACTAGTCGGACCACTTACGTGATAATAAGGGGGCAGCAAGCATTTAAAATGAAAATGCTTTTGATCCACTGCTTTTGATCAAATGCTTTGATCCAAAGTAGGTGTTGTATAAGTGGCATTAGGAAAGAAGGTTCAGGCCACTTAATATAGCAGTTTACATACTAACAGTCGATAAAAAAGATTTTATATGATTAACAGATCTCAACATGTTGTAACTAGAAGATGTCGCGAATAGCCAATTTATTTAGTGGTACTCAAAGCGGCCAGAGTGGAGAATGTGCTAGCCTTTCCAAGATTCAAACTGATATCTGCAGGACACTCCAGCCCAGATTTACCAATAAATAACGCAACGCAGTTCAGCTAGTGAAGTAGTTGCAATTCATTTAGTGAATGGGGAAGAGCAGAATAGCACTATACCTTGAAATATATGGCACTGTTCTGCTCTCTCCCTTGCACTGGTGCACTTCATGCTGCCATGTGCCACAGCAAACATCCTTGCACCACAGTACGTGGGTGTCTGTGTTGTGGTTAGCACACTTTTTGTGCACAAATGTGTATGCAGTTCCACGACAATGTCAGGCATCACTAACATGGAATTGAGGCACTTTTAGTTTTTCAAAAGCAAGCTCCCAAAGTGGATATTTACTTTTGAAAAAAAAAATACTAATGACTCTGACACACCAGGAGTCCCCAACTTTTCCCAGGGAGAGAGGGTCATGTTTCTTTTTTATGTTTGGTTCAGCCAGGCTTCCATGCCCTATTTAGAGTCGGAAACATGGCAGTCTGCGAAAGACAAATAGAGCAGCTGGACTGCCAGTTTGGTTGACAGGGTACTTCACCATGCTTGTAGCAAAGTAGGCTACCTGCCAAAGTTGAAATCAGGCTGATTATTTCTTATAGTTTAATTATATGGAACTCTAACTCTACTGAAAAATAGCACTTGCCTCTATTACTCTACTACTAAAAAATCATTCTGAAATCGGTCTGACTAAAGGCTCAAGAGTAAGGTCAAAAAGCATGGGTGACGAAAGACACCTTGGTCTTGTGCCTTTTCAGTGTGAAAGTAGATGAAACCATTGCTTCAGTCTAAACTTCTGTTTTAGCATTAGTATATGGAGTACGGGAAAGAGCCATTACAACGTAATGCCTTTACCAAGCATCCATTACCAAGCAATGCCTTTTCAACACAAGCCTTTACAATGAGTATGGCTTTTCAACACATGCCTTTACATCACACAGTAAGAATATATAAGTTAAGTGTGTATATATCTGCATACATAAATTGTTGGAAAATGGGTTATTGGTAGGGCAGGTAGGTACCTACACCTAGCAACAAGCCACTAACCTCCACATAGGTACAGTTAGGTCTCAGTAAATTAATCCCAGCTCAACCCTTGGTAGCTTGGCAACGAGCGTCAAGGCTTAACTTAGGAGACAAAGTGTAAAGCATTCAAATATCACAAAACAGTAATTAAATAAAACACAGGAAACAGTTTAAAAATCCAAAACCAATTTATAAAAATAGTTTATATTTTTATCTTTAAAATGACACAAAAACGATTAAAATTGGTTCAGGGGAACCGGAGATATGAATTTTTAAAGAATTATTACTTTTCTAGCGCTTAGAAACAAAAAGCGCCAATCGGGTCATCTGGTTGCACCTCGACCGGGGCAAAGTCAAACTTTCAGGCCGACCGCGATGGAGCCCTGCTCGGCTACAGGTCGCGGGAGGCCTCGGTTAAAAAGTTACCTTCTGACTTAGTCTTTATTTTGAAGTTTTTTTCACCGGGACGAACCTGCCAGTTGAATCCGACCTCCTGGAGCCCTTGTCCGGATACGCGATGTGGGTTTCCTCGGTGGAGACTTTTACCTTCGGACTTAGTCGTTTTTTCGAGATGAAAATCCTTCGACCGGGGTAAACCTGGATCTTGATCCGACGTCCATGGAGCCCTTCTCGGATACGATGGCTGGGAGATCCCGGTCAACTTTTTACCTTCGGACTTAGGCCCATATTTATACTTTTTGACGCTAAACTGCGCTAACGCAGTTTAGCGTCAAAAAGTTTTGCGCCGGCTAACGCCATTCTGAAGCGCCATGCGGGCGCCGTATTTATTGAATGGCGTTAGCCGGCGCAAGCAGACCGGCGCTGCCTGGTGTGCGCGAGAAAAACCACGTACACCAGGCAGCGCCGGCGTAGGGGGAAAATGGCGCATGGGCGTCTTAAAATGGGGCAAGTCAGGTTACGTCGAAAAAATCGTCGTAACCCGACTTGCGCCATTTATTTTCGACGCCCATCCCCCATCAACATGACTCCTATCATTGTAAAGATAGGAGTCATGCCCCCTTGCCCAATGGCCATGCCCAGGGGACTTCTGTCCCCTGGGCATGGTCATTGGGCATAGTGGCATGTAGGGGGGCACAAATCAGGCCCCCCTATGCCACAAAAAATTATTTAAAAAAAATAAAAAAAATACTTACCTTTTCTTCCCTGGGGTGGGTCCCTCCAGCCTTGGGTGTCCTCCTGGGGTGGGCAAGGGTGGCAGGGGGGGTCCCTGGGGGCAGGGGAGGGCACTCTGGGCTCATTTTGAGCCCACTTGTCCCTTAACGCCATGCCTGACCCAGGCGTCTCTTTTGCCCGGGAGTATAAATACCACGTAAAGGCCTGGGAGTCATTTTTTAGACGGGAACGCCTCCCTTGCATATCATTAACGCAAGGAAGGGGTTCACGCTAAAAAATGACGCACATTCCGGGAACTTTGGCGCTATTCGCCTCTAACGCCATAGTATAAATATGGCGTTAGTTGGCGTTAGTTTTGCGTCGAAATTGCATCAAAAAAAACGACGCAATTTCGGCGCAAACGGAGTATAAATATGCCCCTTAGTCTCTTTTTTGGATGTTTTTCTTTACCGGGACGAACCACGAAGTCAGGCCGGGTCGCGGTTGAGGCAAGCCGGCTAGAATTTCCGCGGCGGGTCGGTCCCTCTCTGGAGCTTTTTTCCAAAAATTCTCAAATCTTTTCCAAACTTCTGGGGCTTCACCCAGATGTTCTTTTAAGGTTCTTTTGGGGTCCACAGCTCACCCCAAGGGTCCAGAAGTTCTGTGATGGTCCTTGGGGGGTGCGGACTTCAACTCCCAGAATGCACCTGGCGCAAACTCCTTTTTGGCAACTGGACAGTGGTCAGCTGGTCGCTTTCTTCAGGAGTTGGTGCAGGGGACTCTGGTTTAGCAATTTTTCACCTGTAGCAAACAGGGAGTCCCTCCTTGAACCAGTTGAAGCCAGGCAAAGTCCTTCTTGTGGTGAAGCCCAAGTGTGCAGCTGGTGCAGTCCTTCTGAGTGCAGGGTCCAGGTGCAGGCCAGGGGTCCAGCAGGGCAGTCCTTCTTCTTCTTTAGTTCCTTTCTTGTTGAATTCTGGAGGGGATCTGAGGTGTGGGTGCAGGTCTGCCAGTTTTATCCTTGCTCCTGGGTGAAAAGCAGGGGGGCCCTGGTTCTCCAATCAGGGACAGGGTCGTCCCCCTGTGATGACCACTTCCTGGGAAGTGTGGCAAAAATCCATCCCAGAAGGCAACAGTCTCTAAAAATCCAACATGGATGAATCTGATTTTTGGAGGTTACATCTGGCTGAGCCCACCCACTGGTGTGGCTAAAAATCATAAACACACCCCTCTCCTGCCCTCTCCTAATCTAATCAAGGGGGCACCTAATTGTCTGGGGTTGCAGGATGTGGGGGTGTTGCTGGGTGCTCCAAATGTCCTTCTCTGCCTTTGAAGACCAGTTTGGCAGCCCTCCCCCTTCCTGCCTCACCATCTGCTGAGGGGAGATTCTCTCCCCCAAGCACATTCCTTTGTGTGAAGCCAGGCCACTTCACACCTAATCAAGGCAGCCTGGCAGAAGCTGCTGCAGGCTGGCCAATCAGAGCACAGCAGCAAAAACAATGCAGAGCTGAAATTGGCAACTTTTTAGGTAAAGGCTAAACTTTTTACCTGAACAAGTTATATTAAATCCAACAACTGGAAGTTGTGGGATTTATTACAACAATTAATTTGATACCACATTCTTGGTATGTAACATTTAAGGAGACTTTAACATTTAAAATAAAGTCTGCCCATTCTAGCCTATGAAGGCCATTTACTTCAATGAGGGAAAAACGAATTTGGCTGTTTTTACCTCACCAGGGCTTATAAATCTATTTTTATAAAGTCCCTGCTTATAGTTACATGGCACCCAGCCCTAGGGGCACATAGGGCACACCTTAGGGGTCACTTATATGTAAAAATAAGGTAGTTTAAGACTTTGGAAGTACCTTTAATTCCAAAGTCGAATTTGCATATAACTTTAATTTAAAAGCAGCCAGCAAAGCAGGCCTGCCTTTAAAATTACACTGGGCACCTCAGCAGTGCACCTAGGTGTGCACCACCTATGCTGTGGTCCCTAAACCTACATGCCCTACCATATACTAGGGACTTATAGGTAGGTTAACTTAGCCAATTATAATTAGCCTAATTTGCATATCCATTTTACACAGAGCACAGGCCCTGGGACTGGTTAGCAGTACCCAGGGCACCATCAAAGTCAGGAAAACACCAGCAAAAAGAGGAAAATGGGGGCAAAAAGTTATGGGGCCTCTGCAATCAGCCTGTTTTCTCACATAAATTACCTGGTGCCGGTCGCCACTATGTAGTTTTAGTTAGGACCTAGTTTCTATATAAAAAGTGATTATTTACTTGCCAATAAATTTGGTGCCACTTGACAAATCTTCATGAAACTTCACAAAAAAAAATTCCAGCCATGTCAGCTGCTGTTTAGTACGTTTCAGGATGATCTGTCCATGGGTGGGAGAAAAACACATTTTTCCCATTCATTTACTGATTCATAGCACCAAAACTACTGGATGGAATTACACCAAATTTGGCCACCAGAATGGTAGGTCCTGGTCCAGAAAGAGCATTTTTTTTCGTTTTGGTGTAATTCCGTTCAATAGTTTTTGAGAAATTAAGTGGAAAACAGATTTGTATATATAGGGATGCAAAAGATTTGTGACCCCTCCCGACCTTTTGCTGAGATCTGATTGGCTGATAACACTTCAACAACAGAAGCCGTTGAAGTATTGTCAGCCATCTTGGTACTCAGCTGAAGCTGAGTCCAGAAATAAAGTAAATAATAAAGAAAAGGGGCTAGAGTATGAACACCCTGACCCCTTAGCTCTGGTGCTGGGCCTGGCAGTTCGGGCTGGACTGTTCCCATGGAGAACAGGGTCAAGACTGATTTGCATATGGCTGGTTCCGAAGTGGAATAGCATGGCAAGCAAAAAAACTGATGGATTAGACCCAGATCTGTGACTGGGGGTGAATGTTTGATTTATTCTGCATTCCAGCCATCATCTGTTCTTTTTGCATTTGTCGGCCCAAGTGGGAAGGGTATGCCCAGATGTGGGTCCAGTGCTTGCTATGCCACCAGATTCAAGCTAGCCTGGCTGATGAAGGGTGATACCCTGAAACTGGTACCAGGATGCTTGTTTCTGGGCCAGGGAAGACCTGGCCTGGCAGTTCGGGCTGGACTGTTCCCATGGGAAACATGGTCAAGACTGATTTGCATATGGCTGAGTCCAAACTGGAATGACATGGCAAGCAAAGAAAACTGATGGATTAAACCAAGATCTGTGACTGGGGGTGAATGTTTGATTTATTCTGCGTTCCGTCCATCATCTGTTGTTTTTGCATTTGGTAATGTCCCAAAGGGACCCCCCAGAGCTAAAAAAACATTTTATTTATTTTACGTGTGGAGTCGCAGTGAATCTGCAAGTAAAATTTAAAAAAATTAAGTGTGGGCTCGCATACTTTGTTAATATAAAGCCCCCGGGTGAGCCAGGTCCCAGGGGCACTTGCTTAAAAATGCGTGGGTGGGGGCTCCAAGCCCCCTCCTGCTGCCCCAGGGACTGCAACAACCACGGGGCTTCTGCTTAATATGTGGGAGGCTGTGTGCCCCTCCACTACCCTGGGGAACACCACCTCCCCAGGGCTGTAATTAAATATGCAGGGACGGCCACGTGCCTCCTGCTGCCCCAGGGACCACCACCGACCCTGGCATTAAAGTAATAATGTGCAAGGGAGCGGCCCGGCCCCCTCGCGCTGCCCTGGAGACCACCAAATCCCGGAGGTAATCAATGTGATTTATGCAGGGGCTTGTGGCTCCCCCAAACCCTGGCATTAAAGTAATAATGTGCAAGGGAGCGGCCCGGCCCCCTCGCGCTGCCCTGGAGACCACCAAATCCCGGAGGTAATCAATGTGATTTATGCAGGGGCTTGTGGCTCCCCCAAACCCTGGGGACCACCCCCCAGATCAAAATGCATCAATTGTGTGAGGGAAGCCCTTCAGCCTCCCCCACAGTCATAGGGGCCACAACCATCCAGGAGCTTCATTTTATTGATATGCAAGGGCCGTGCAGCTCCCTGCAGCCCTGAGGATCACCACTCCCCAGGGCATACGTAAAAATGATCACAGGGGGTCCGTTTTGGACCCCCTTTAGCCCTGGGGATAACCATCTCCAGGGGCTATAATTGTAGGAGATGGGCCAGGTGGCCACCCTCAAGGAGCAACTGATGGGCGTGGGGACCGCCACCACCCATGACTGGCTCCTGCTATGTCCCGGGGTGCACCCCTGGGACATAGCTGTTTGCTCTTGCTTGGCTGCAGCTCTGCAAGCCACAGCAAATACTTTGGTTTTTGACAGCAGAGCCTCTCACGCGGTCCCGTTGTCAAAAAACAAAGCTTTCATCTCTGTCTCCTGCACCTGTGCAGGAGAAAGAGATTAAATGCTTCAGCAACCAGTCTTAAGTCTTCCCCCATGGTGCCATTGAGCCCGTAAAGGGCCTTTTGTACAATAAAAATGAAATAAACTCATGCCCAAAGGTAACTATAACTCACGTCCTCGCCATGCACTGCTAATTATCCCCAGAAATTATGGCACCCATGACATCTTTGATAACATCCTTGATAATATCAGAGTAATATTTGCAGTAAAAATATGTAGGAAAAAACTGTGGACAGCGAGGGCGCGAGTTACAATAACCTTAGGGCACAAGTTATAGTTACTTGAGATAACTATAACTATATCTGGTGAATTTCTATGTTTTGCTGCATTTAAAATGGGAGCCTAACTATAAGGTCCCTGTAACCTCTGTGTAAGTGTATATATATTCACTAAAAAACAAAGGTTACAGGGATGTTATAGTTAGGTTCAGATTTTAAACACACTAAACCACAGAAATTTAGCACTTATAGTTAGAGTTATCTGAATAACTATATCTAAGGCCCTAAGGTAACTTGCGCCAGGCCCTACAGCCAATCCCCTGCATGCAGCCAATCTAACGCCACACACCACTGGCTGTGCGCAGCAGGTGGGTTGCTGGACGGCCTGGCCTTTGTTCAGGCCTGGCAGACAACACCCAAAAAGTATCTAATCCACGAGTCCCCTCCCTTGGCAGCTTTTGGCACTGGGGACCCCCTTCTCCTGGGCCCTGGTGCATTTTTAAGGGCCCCCCATCCTCAGGGTGCTTTTGACCCTGGGGACCACATTCCCAAGTACCCAACAACTTATTTCAGGATGGGGGGACATACGGCCCTCCTCTCCAGGCTACATTTTGCCCCGGGCCCCTTCCTCCCAGGGACCATCACATTTTGTGTGGGAGTGGGACACATATTCCTCTCTGTTGGGCAAATCAGGCCCCTGGAAACCCCATATCTTGGGGCTGGTGCATTTTTTTAGGACAGGGGGTACATGGCCTCCCTGCTTGTGTCATTTATGGCCCCCAGAAACCTCATCCCCCGGGTACCACCACCATACTTATGGGAAGAGGGGCGTACTCTAAAGTGGGCACACAGCCTCCCTCACAGGCCAATTATGACCCCAGAAACCCCATTCCCTTTGGCCAAGCACCTTGTTAAATGGGGAAGAGAGCACAGAGACCACCTCCCTGGGATGATATCAGCCCCAGGGATCCAGTTACTAAAGAGGAGGGGCCCACACCTCTGCCTTCCCTGGGCTGATTCTGGCCCCGGGGAACCCATCTTCCAGGGCCCGATCAAACAAAGGGTAGGTTGCCTAGTGCCCACCCGGGGCACCTACCATATCCTTGAGGGGTATCACCGATGCTCTTACGGCCCTAACCGGCTCCCCGCATCCAGTGGGAGTCAGAATTACTCAGAGCAATATTAAGATCTGTTTCAGTCTGCTCCCAGCTGGCAGAAGAATTTTTAAAGCTCCTTCCTACCGGGATCTGTATTCATGTTTAATGCCCCTTGGCGGGAGCTTTGAAATTGCTCCTGCCAAGCAAGAGCAAACACAGGTTTTTCTGCCCATGCCAGTGTGGTCAGGAAGTCAGTTATGCTCTTGAGGTGGGCACCCCGGGACATAGAAGGAGCCGGCCCTAGGAGATGGGGTTCCAAAGGCCATTAATGACTCTGGAATAGGGGCCCTGAGGCCCCATATCTTTTCTAATTATAGCTGGGCACCGGGGATGGGGTCCCCGGGGCCGAAATTGACCCAAAGACCGAGGCTGTGTGGCCAGCCTCCCGCTTTGTAAGTACAGCGGAGCCATGGGGGATGGGGTCCTCGGGGACTAAATCAGCTCATTTATTTTAAAGGCGGGCCCCAAAGGAAGAGTCCCGGTGGCTGAAATTGACCCTGGGAGGGGTTAATGTAGCCCCTCTCCCCCCTACTTATTGTCATTCAGGCCCGGGGGATGGGGTCTCCAGGGCAAAAATTGGATTGGGGAGGAGGGCCATGTGCACCCCTTCCCCAAATATATATATATGTAAAAATACCCCCCATGGACCTGGCCCATTCTAGGAAGGTAAAAAAAAACAAGCAGAAACCAACATTTTTTTGCCACGGATCTGTTTATCCTCTGCTAATTTCTGCCAACATCTGAAGAAGAAAATAGTTTTTGATCCCCAGCAGAGTCCCTGTGGGACCCCACCATCAGGCCTGGAGGTCGGGTATTCGGACCCCGCTCCCTTGTGAGTTTTTTTTAACCTTTTTCTTGAGACTTGGGCTGAGTCCCTAGTTCCAAGATGGCTGCCACACCTTTCTGGTTGAAGTGGTGACAACCAATCAGATCTCAGATCAAATTAGATATCTGTCAGATCCAGGTATCCTATGCGTTTCTAGATATACATACATCTTTTTGTTAATTACTTAATAACTACTTGAATGAATTTACACTAAATTGCAAAAAGAGTTCTTTCAGGACCAAGTGCTAGCTTTTTGACAAATTTGGGTTAGTACAGTTTGGGCTGCAGTCATGTCTAAAATCAATCTGGGAAATTGCATGGGTAAAATGCATTTTGGGACCCCTTTTTCTCAGCTCCTGCTTGATGAATCATCCTGAAACTTTGCAGATAGCAGCTCAATTGATGGGACCACTAGTTTAGAAAATGTTGTGACGATTCATCAAATGGTGCAAAAGTTATTAGCAAAACAAAAACACTTTTCCTATGGAAATTACATCTTAACTATAAATACTTTCAGACAATCTCCAGTAGGTAATATATATCTAGTCATAGATACAGATATAAATATAGATATAGAGGAGTTAGGGATGGGTAGTGAGGGTGATAAGGGTGTTTTTAGAGTTTAGGCATGGTTAAGGGTATTGGGTGGTAAGGTTGTTTTGTTTAGGAGGTTGCCAGTCGGTTATTATAGTTAGGACCTAGTTTCCATAAAAAATAAGTTTTTTTGTTTTCCTAATAACTTTGGCACAGTTTGATGAATCTTTACAAAATTTGCTAAACTAATGGGAGAAAACAGAGTTGATTGTAGCCCCCCCCAATGTTTGACCCCATTTTTCAGTTTTTGCTGGTGTTTTTCCCACTCTGATGGTGCCCTGGGTACTGCTAACCAGTCCCAGGGCCTTTCCTCTGTGTATAATGAGTCTGCAAATTAGGCTAATTATAATTGCCTATGTCAACCTACCAATAAGTCCCTAGTATATGGTAGGGCATGTAGGTTTAGGGACCCCAGCATAGGTGGTGCACCCAAAGATGCACTGCTTACGTGCCCAGAGTCATTTTAAATATACAGAGGGGATAAATATGTGTGTTAAACTCTTATCCAAAAAGGTGGAAATTAAACTTAACGCCACTGTACACATAACTACATTTCTGACAATATACAAATGGACAAATAACCAATAACAAACAACATACTAAAACAAATAAAAGTGAAGATAAAAAAAAGAAAAATTTTACCACTGAAGTCTTTCTTTAGATAAGCTGCTAAACCTTTTTCCGGCAAACAGTCTTATAACATGAGGTAATGGTATTTGGTATCGTCTTTTTTAGGTTATTTCCTCCCAATATTTATACACAATACCATCTCATTTCCATTGTTCCATTGTCCCATAATTTCAAGAACATTCCTCCAAAAATTGATTGCCGCATTTTGGCCTTTCAACTTCTTGCCTCCTGATTTGTATTGTTGTTGCAAAATGGGTTATTGGTAAGGGCAGGTAAGTACCTACACTTAGCAATAGGCCACTAACCTCCACTTAGGTCCAGTTAGGTCTCAGTAAATTAAACCTAGCTCAACCCTTGGTAGCTTGGCAACGGGCGACAAGGCTTAACTTAGGAGACAGAGTGTAAAGTATTCAAATATCACAAAACAGTTATTAAATAAAACACAGGAAACAGTTTAAAAATCCAAAATCAATTTATAAAAATAGATTATATTTTTATCTTTAAAATGACACAAAGACAAATAAAATCAGATAAGGGGAACCGGAGATCTGATTTTTTAAAGAAGTATTGTTTTCAAGCGCCTACAAACAAAAAGCGCCAATCTGGTCATCTGGTCACACCTCGACCGGGGCAGAGTCAAAGTTTAAGGCCGACCGCGATGGAGCCCAGCTCGGCTACAGCCTGCGGGAGGCCTCGGTCAAAAGATTACCTTAGGCCTTAGTCATTTTTCTGAAGATTTTCTTCAGCGGGACGAACCTGCCAGTCCAATCCGACCTCCTGGAACTCTTCATATACGCGTCGCAGGAGCCCTTGGTGGAGATTTTTACCTTCAGATTTAGTCATTTTTTCGAGGTGAAAATCCTTCGACCGGGGCAAACCTGGATCTTGATCCGACGTCCTTGGAGCCCTCCTCGGATACGCTGGCTGGGAGGTCCCGGTCAATTTCCTACGTTCTGACTTAGGTTGTCATTACAACCCTGGCGGTCGGTGTTAAAGCGCCGGTAAAACCGCCAACAGGCCGGCAGTAAAAAAAAATGGAATCACGACCGTGGCGGTAACCGCCAACATAGACAGCCACTTTAACACTCCACCCGCCACGGCGGTACAAACAAACACCGCGGCGGTAACCGTCAACAAACAGGCGGAAGACAAGGTTCCGCCCACTGTATTACAACAGTCCAATCTGCCACCTTTTCCGGGGCGGATTCACTGCAAACAAAAACACGGCAGAAACAGGACTTGGAAGGGAAAACGCTCACCTCTACACACCCCACGAGGAACCAGGACGCCATGGAACCTGAGCTCCAGATACTCCCAGCCTTTGTCTTCCTGCTCCTCAACCAGGAACATCAAAGACGGCGGCAAAGAGCACGGTGAGTACTCCACCTACGACACAGGGGAGGGAAAAAAGAGTGACACACACACGCAAGATGCAACACTCCCACCCCCACCCTCACCCACTACAACACACACACAAGTACATGATATATTACATTTACAACCCCCAACACCCCCTGGAAGAATGCAAGGACAAAAGGAAATGAGCTGAACGTTTGTAATCTATTAAAATACAGTAATCAAAAATATATATATATGTATATTTATACTATACACAAATATACACACCAAGAATACAAGTCCAAGGTATTCCACCATGAAAGTCTATGGACCACTAGGCCCAAAATGCATGGGCGAGGCCCACACAAGATACACTGCTGGGGCATCAGATAGAAATACAACAGGCACCTCAGGGGGAGGAGAAGGGGGTGCATCTCAGCCGGATGAGTGCACAACGCCAGATCCACTAGGGGGCTCCATGCCCACTGCTGTATCCTGGAGAGTGCAAAGACACAGTCTCACAAGTCTGTACAGTGGGTGATTTGCCCGCCGTTCTATCCTGGGGAGTGCAAAGCCACCGTCTCACAAGTCTTTACAGTGGGTGGTTTGACCACTGCTGTATCCTGGGGGGTGCAAAGCCACAGACTCACAAGTCTGTACAGTGGGTGGTTTGCCCACTGATCTGTACTGGGGAGTGCAAAGCCACAGTCTCACAAGTCCTTACAGTGGGTGGTTTTCCCACTGCTAAATCCTGGGGAGTGCAAAGCCACAAGTCTGTACAGTGGGTGGTTTGCCCAGTGCTCTATCCTGGGGAGTGCAAAGCCACAGTCTCACAAGTCTTTACAGTGGGTGGGTTGCCGACTGCTGTATCCTGGGGAGTGCAAAGTCACAGTCTCACAAGTAGATAACAGTCTCCACTGGTTCTGGAGGGGCATTGTGCCCAGAGTGCTTCATCCTGCCAAGGACTGAGGTAGTGGATGTGAATCTCCACTGGTCCTGGAGGGGGCTTGGTGCCCAGAGTGCTTCATCCTGCCAAGGACTGAGGTAGTGGATGCCTTTCTCCACTGGTTCTGGAGGGGGCGTTGTGCCCAGAGTGCTTCATCCTGCCAAGGACTAAGGTAGTGGAGGCCTTTCTCCACTGGTTCTGGAGGGGGCTTTGTGCCCAGAGTGCTTCATCCTGCCAAGGACTGAGGTAGTGGATGTGAAGCTCCACTGGTTCTGGAGGGGGCTTGGTGCCCAGAGTGCTTCATCCTGCCAAGGACTGAGGTAGTGGATGTGAATCTCCACTGGTTCTGGAGGGGGCTTGGTGCCCAGAGTGCTTCATCCTGCCAAGGACTGAGGTAGTGGATTTGAATCTCCATTGGTTCTGGAGGGGGCTTTGTGCCCAGAGTGCTTCATCCTGCTTGTGGCGGCCTCAGTAGCGTCAGAGCTTTTTGCGCTCATGGGCCTGCGGTGCTGATGGTGGCGGTGTCCTGTTCAGCGGTGCTGGTGGCGGAGGTGTCCTGTTCAGCGCTGCTGGTGGCGGCGGTGTCCTGTTCAGCAGTGATGGTGGCAGCGGTGTCCTTGTGAGCAGTGCTGGTGGCGGCGGTGTCCTGTTCAGCGGTGCTGGTGGCGGTCTTGTCCGCCGTGCAGGTTTTCGGTGACTTGCCTGTTTTTATGTGCCCCTTCCCCACCTTGGATGATGGCACAGCTGTCTTCCCACTCCCAACTGTACTCCTGGGAGAGGCTTTGGTGGTAGATGTTTTGCCTCTCTCCCGCCGGGCAGTGGCCAACTTTTTGTGCTTTTGAGGTGGGGGACTGTCTGTGGTCTGGCTCCTTGGCTCACTGGCTGCCCTGCTGCTTGGCGCACTCCAGAAGCCAGTTACTACTGGCACCACTGTTCCCTCAGATGTTGTGGCTGAGGTGCTGGGTTGGGACCTGGAAAGGCGTGCCCTAGGGGACTGAAGGGGTGGGGAGGTGAGGGGAAGAGGTCAAGGTTGGACAGGAAACGTTTTTTGGACACACTGGGACAAGTAGATGGAGAGGGTTTGGGAGTGGAAGAAGAGGTAGTGGTTGTAGGAGGTGTACGTTTGCTGACTTTGGGTGAAGGTGCATGGGCTGGAGGAAGTCGTGAGGTGGATGGTTGTTGGGTGGGTGTGTGGCTGCGTTTGTGTATCTAGGGAGGTGGGCTCACACACTGGGAGAGGACACAGGGGATGTGTGAATGTTAGTGGGGGTGGTGAGTGCAAGTGAGCGGGGTGTGGTGGTGGGTGTGCTGGTGATGGAGGTAGTGGCTGAATATGTAGTGCATGCAGGTGTGAGTGGAGACGAGACTGGGAGGAAGGAGGGAGATGAGGAGGAGGGGACACAGTGGAGGCAGTGGATGTTGGTATGTCTGCATGTGTATAATGCTTGCATGAGTGCATGTGGGTTCTGTGGTGCTTATGTTTGCCTTAGCTTCCCTTGTGTGTTGAGGTGTGTGCATGCTGGTCTGATGGTGTGCTTGGGATAGGCTGAGGTACAGGTGTTTGGGTCTAGGTGGAGGAAGTTGGAGGGGGTAGGCTGGACACAGGAACAATGGGTGCCATCAGTGCTAAGGCCAGAGTCTGAAAAGCTCGCTGTTGGGCTGCCTGACCAGAATGAATGCCCTCCAGGTATGCATTCATCTGTTGCAACTGCCTCTCTATACCCTAGATGGCATTCAAAATGGTAGACTGCCCAACAGTGAGGGACCTGAGGAGGTCAATGGCCTCCTCACTGAGGGCAGCAGGGCTGACAGGGGCAGGGGCTGAGGTGCCTGGGGCAAAGGAGATGCCCACCCTCCTGGGTGAGCGGGCACGGGGCAAACGCCGAGGGGCTGCTGGGAGGGCGGTGCTGGTAGGGGGGGTGGTGGCTGTACCTGTAGATGCCGGGGGCACAGAGGTGCCCGCCACCGCAAGGAAGCTCCCATCAGAGGAGGAGTCTGTGTCGCTGGTTTCAGATCCTGTCCCCGCCGTGGAGCTCCCCTCCATCCCACTGGTGGCTTCTGACTCCATTGTTTCGCCCTCCAGGGCCATGTGGGATGCAGCTCCCTCCTGCTCCGGTGCCACTGCTCCTCTGCCTGATGATGCTAATTCACACAAGAACAGGGAGACCACAAAAAGGGGGGTAAGACAGAAGAAAGACATGTTGAGTGCATGCGATACTGCTACCGTAGGCAGACACTAAGGACACAGAAGCCCTCTGCACTATGCCGTGCACTTTGAGTTCCCTAATTAATCACATGGACATGGGGTACAAGGCCTATGCCTGATTGCTGCACACATGGAAGTCACAGGAGCCTGACTAGGTGTAGTTGGCTCTAAACACAGGTGGGGTGGGGTGCCACATGGCCTGCCTTAAGAAGGGACCTTGGGCGCTGACCTACACGAATAGTACTGGGGAAAAGGAGAAGATATAACCATCCGCACCGTCACAGTCATTGGCCCGCATCCCTGCCCTTGCCATGACGCACATGCACTCACTGTCGTTTCATGCATGCCTCATTCTCGCCCCACCATCTTTCATCCACACCACTCCACACAGGCATTGCCCATTCGGCATGCTCACAGTGTACTTACCTGTTTGTCTGGAGGACCTTAGAGTAGTGTGTACTGGGGGAGGACCCCATCCACTAGTTTCTCCAACTCCTCCGTGCTGAAGGCAGGGGCCCTTTCCCCAGACGCATGAGCCTTTGTCTCTTCCAGACTGAGGTCACAGCAGCACTTGCAGTGTAGGTCCTCTCCTGTCGGAGATCAGGTATAAAGTGAGTAAAGAGTGAGAAAATGGCAGCGACGTCCGCGGCGGTGCGTACCGTCACCGCCGGCGTACATCGTCATTGGCTCCTGGGACCCATAGGGTGTACAGCGGCAGCACAGTTACCTCATATCCCCTTGTCCCACCTTACAGGTCAGGCAGCCGCCATTTCAGGGGGCCATATGGCATTAATTTTGACACATATCTAGGCCTTGCATAAACACTAATACAGGCATATATCGATTTTCTAAAATTATGGAATAAAGTTGTGTTTACATACCTCCGTGTTGGTTGGCTCTCTGCTCGCTGTTCTCCTCCATAGAGCACGTACGCTGGGGCAGGTGAGGATATGGTGGCATCCTCCGGTGTACAGACTGCTGGTGGACCTGTCAACAATGGAGGAAAGACATGTAATTGTCACCTACAGACTTGATCGTACCACAATCCTGCAACAGTATGCCCAGTTGGAGCCAGACCTGATGTCAACTATCGGCCATCCCAGAGGAATCCCCCCTCTAGTGCAGGTTCTGTCAGAATTCCATTTTCTGGCAAGTGGGTCTTTTCAAACAACAGTGGCCATTGCATCAGGGATGTCCCAGCCTAAGTTCTCCAACATGTTGTCCAGAGTGCTGTCTGCCCTGTGAAACACATGCGCAGCTACATCGTGTTCCCTCAGATGGAGGATTTGCCTACAGTGAAAGGTGACTTCTATGCCCTGGGACATATCCCCAACATCATAGGTGCAACTGATGGGACACATGTGGCCTGGGTCCCCCCACCCGCAGGAATGAACAGGTGTACAGAAACCGGAAGAGTTACCATTCTATGAATGTGCAGATGGTGTGTTTGGCCGACCAGTACATCTCCCATGTGAACGCCAAGTTTCCTGGCTCAGTACATGACGCTTACATTCTAAGGAATCACAGCATCCCTTATGTGATGGGGCAACCCCAGAGGCACCGTGTGTGGCTATTAGGTTAGGACATGGACCCAATACGGTGTGACTAGGGGTCTGTGTCTGGGGATGTCCCTAAGAGTTATTGTGTGTCTAACAGTAGTCCCTCAACATTTGCAGGTGACTCTGATTACCCCAACCTGTCATAGCTACTGACCCCAGTGAGGAATCCCAGGACAAGGGCAGAGGAATGCTACAATGAGGCACATGGGCGAACTAGGAGGATTATAGAGAGGACCTTCGGCTTCCTGAAGGCCAGGTTCAGGTGCCTCCATATGACAGGTGGTTCCCTATTCAACTCACCAAAGAAGGTGTGCCAGATCATCGTGGCCTGCTATATGCTTCACAACTTGGCTTTGCGACAACAGGTGCCTTTTCTGCAGGAGGATGGTTCAGATGGAGGTGTTGTGGCAGCTGTGGAGCCTGTGGACAGTGAAGATGAGGAAGCAGAAGAAGTGGACATAGACAACAGGAACACAGTGATTCATCAATACTTCTAGTGAGACACAGGTAAGAAGACAACACTGCCTGCTACATCTGATTTAATTCTCCTACCTCTCATCTGTCTGTCACTTTCACCCAGAGTATGGACCTTGATTTGTCAATTTCACTTTCAGTTTCACAGATGTGGGTCCCACTGTGTGACATCTGCTTTGTGTCCGCATGGACTAGAGCTGTGTGACATAGATATGTTGACAATACATTAGATATAGCATTTTTCAATAGTTATTGCAAATACACATTTTCAAAAGCACAGACTGACTCCAGAATGTTTTGTGATTTAAGGGTGTTTATTTAAGTGCAACATAGTGGAGGGGGTTGTAAATTGGTCAGGAGTGATGGTGGAGGAATGTCCATAGCAGAGTCCAGTCTATTAGTGTCACAGGTGCATTGTCCAAAGGGGCATAGGAAGTGGAGCTAGGGTAGTTTAAGTATGGACAGGGTGACAAAGTGGGAAGAAGGATGACATTCAGAGTGGTCTCATTTCTTGGCGGGGGTCTTGGCATTGTTCTTTGACTTTGTCCTGGATCTCAGGGACTTTTTGCGGGGTGGTTCTCCATCTGCATGGGGTGGGGTGCTGGTGTTGTGGTCCTGTGATGGTGCCTCCTATCCACTAGCGCCAGCGGAGCTGATGGGCAGTTCATCGTCCAGGCTAGTGTCAGGGGCCCCTTGTTGTGCCACAGTGTCCCTCCTGGTGTTGACGAGTTCCTTCAGCACCCCTACAATGGTGCCCAGGGTGGTGTTGATGGATTTGAGTTCCTCCTTTCACCCCAAATACTGTTACTCCTGCAGCCGCTGGGTCTCCTGAAACTTGGCCAGTACTGTTGCCATCGTCTCCTGGGAATGGTGGTAGGCTCCCATGATGTTAAAGAGGGCCTCGTGGAGAGTGGGTTCCCTGGGCCTGTCCTCCCCCTGTCGCACAGCAGCCCTCCCAGTTCCCCTGTGTTCCTGGGCCTCTGTCACCTGAACCGTGTGCCCACTACCACAGCCCCCAGGTCCCTGGTGTTGTTGGGGTGGTGGGTTAGCCTGGGTTCCCTGTAGTGGTGGACACACTGCTGCTTGACGTGTCCTGGGGACAGAGGTATGGGCCCGCTGGGTGAATGCTGTGCTGGTGTTTCCAGAGGGGGGAAGCTCTGTAGTGGCCTCTGACTGTGTGAGGGGAACCAACTGTCCTGAGGTCCCAGATGGGTCGGGCAGATCATCTAGATCCAGTTGGACAGAGCTGCTGTCATCACTGTGGGCCTCTTCTGTGGGTGGAATAGACATGTCTGGACCCTCCAGTCCGGTGGCGTTGCGTAGGGGTCCTGCAGGGGTGTAAAGGCATGATTATTGCATCTGTATGTGCCATGGTGTGCAATGGGTGGGTGACCCTGTACCCCAGTGTTTGCATTCTTGTGTGGGACCTTGTGTGATAATGGTTTCGGGGGGTGTATAGGTATGTGCATTGGTCATGCCTTGGTGATTGGTGTCCATGCTTTGGGGTTGCATGCAGGGCTTGGGTTTGGGATGTGTGGTTTGTGATAGTGGGACATGTGTGAGGAGATGGAGTGATGGGGGTGAGGGCGAGGGTGGTGGTATGTGATAGCATGCAGGTAGGTTGGGGGATGAAGTAGTTAAGATTTGACTTACCAGAGTCCATTCCTCCAGCTACTCCTGCGAGGCCCTCAGGATGCAGTATAGCCAAGACTTGCTCCTCCCATGTTGTTAGTTGTGGGGGAGGAGGCGGGGGTCCGCCGCCAGTCCTCCGAACCGCAATCTGGTGTTTAGAGACCACAGAACATACCTTCCCCCGTAGGTCGTGCCACCTCTTCCTGATGCCATCCCGTGTTCTTGGGTGCTGTCCCACTGCGTTGACCCTGTCCACAATTCTGCGCCATAAGTCCATCTTCCTAGCTATGGTGGTGTGCTGCACCTGTGATCCGAATAGCTGTGGCTCTACCTGGATGATTTCCTCCACCATAACCCTGAGCTCCTCCTCAGAAAACCTGGGGTGTCTTTGCGTTGCCATGGGGTGGTGTGGGTGATGTGTGGGGTGGTGTGTGTTGTGATGTGTGGGGTGATATTTATGGGTGTGTTGTGTGAGGTGCGTGGATGTTGTGTGAGTGATGGTGTTGAGTGCCTGTGGATGCTAGTGTTGTTTCTGGTGGTGTCTCTTTCTGGCCTTCTGTTGCAATTATTGTCGTAGGGGTTTGTGGGTGATGTGGGTGTGTGTTTTATATTGTATTGGATGTGTGGGATTGGTGTGTGTATGTGTATCAGGTGTGTGTATTTGGAATTCTAAGTCAGGACCAGAGGCTTCGGATTATGCTTTCTCTCTCTTTACTGCAAAAACTCAGCAGCCAATCAAGTTTAAACAAAACAAAAAAACTACATTTCCCAAGAAACCCAGTAGTCTGAGTCCACCAATCATGGCACATCCAAGTGTCTATCAGTCTCTGTCTCAATAGTCCTTCTTTCTTTGCTGCTGCAGCCAAGAGATAGGTCATTTCTTCAATTTCTAATTATACCGATTTATATTCATATTATAGACACATCGTGAAGCGGAAGCGGGCTCGACTCGCGCCCTGGTGTCATTTGTACTTTCAACACGTCATTACAGATTTATTTCATGCCCCTTTAGCTATTTAGGGGCCCGGCGCCGAGCCGGTAGGCGTGGCTAATAGCCGGCTTCGGAGTTGCTCCGACTCCCAGACTGCGGCGTGATTTAAGAGGACCTGTCCTCTTTCTATTTCAACGCGCATGCATGCTCTCACCTCACGTTCTCTCTCCCATCTGCGAACGAGCTGTTTTCAGTGCACGGAGCTTGGAGGAAAGTTATTTTTAGATCTTTGCAACTCTGAGCGTTTGAGCTCCAGAACGCCCGACGGGGCGAATTGTACTTTATTTAGGCTCTGCCTAAGGGGATTTAGCAGGAGCTCCCTCCACAATTTAAAAGTGACTGTGTCAGATTGAGAATATTTGAATTTCCCTGCTGGGGAGTATTCTTGCCCCCCGTGAGCTCCTCCATCTCCTTGAACATGACGTACTACGCTGGCGAGGATGACTATTATCAGGAACAACCAGACAATATGAATGACCATATGGAGCAAAGACTAATGGAAGCCGTGGGCTACCATGTCCAGGACTCCCGTGAACCAGGCTCTAATCAATGCACTCAAACCCTTTGCTCAACCCTTGAGACGCTTTGGGCAGTGAGAATTGAGGGATAGCCCCTTGCTTGATGCTGGTTCACAACCTGAGCAGCTTTCTGATCTGGGTTCATCCCAGGGAGCCTTGAAAAGACCCTTAGCCTCAGCTGATATATTGGATAATATTGCAGCCTCAGTGATGCAAGATCATGGCTATGACGTATACTCTTCTTGGGACACATCTGATACAGGCAGAGAGGCCTCTTCTAAGCCTGAGGGTGTTTCTTCCCCTTCTCCTTCCTCTGACTCGGACCAAGAGCAGGATGACCCCAAGCCAACAGGGAAGCGTAAACGTAAATCCCATAATGTTAAGGAGCGCAGTTCTTCTCTCCCCAATCTTTCCTTTGACCCTGAAAGTATCATTCAACCCAGGTCTTCAGAGTGGCTTCCTTGTGAGGAGGTGGCCCAATATGTACAGGATCACATCCGTAAAGGGTTTGACCGCGATGTGCGTCTTGGCCGTGCATCGGGCCGTGGTTTCAATCAGGTCCCCGGAAACTACAACCAGCAAGGCTATTATTCCAGATCAGGGTTCTATCCCTCTCGAGCCTGTAGAGGTAGAGGACGTGGTTACCGTAACAGAGGTGGCATCGCTTCTGCCGAAGGGTCCCCCACAGGTGAGAATTATTCCATTTTTGGAAGTCTTTCTAGGGGGCAGATTGAGGGACCATGTGGTAGCGTGGTAATGTGTGTCACAGGATCCCTGGATCCTTCAGCCTGTACAAGGGTACAGAATAGAATTTTATGCCCCTCCTCGTCAAATGAAGTTCCCTCACATTCACACGTTTTCCCAGATAGAAGGCTCTTTCATAGATGACGAAGTAGCGTGTCTGCTTCAGAAACGCAGCATTTGCCGTTCCGCCCCTCACCCTCTCGGGTTTGTAAGTTCGATTTTTCTTGTTCAGAAAAAAAAGGAGGCGGATCGAGATTAGTCCTCAATATCAAGGAGCTCAATTCTTGAGTGGTCTATCGCCACTTCAAGATGGAGGGCATCCATCTACTAAGAGACCTGCTCTTTTTGGTGAGGTTAGATCTAAAGGATGCTTACCTTACGGTTCCCATACTCGAGCCTCAACGCCGCTTCCTCCAATTCTGTTGGCGACGGGTTTGGTACGAATTCTCCATCCTTCCTTTCGGTCTGTCATCCGCTCCTTGGTGTTTCACCAAGTTATTAAGACCGGTGGTCCAGATCCACAGAGAAAGAGGAGTTCATCTCATTATCTACCTGGACGACATCCTGATTATGGCCCAGTCAGAAGAGTTAGTCCTCCTCCACTTGACCTGGATGATCCATCTTATTCAGGAACTAGGATTCCTCATCAATATCGATAAATCAGTGCTAGCTCCATCCAGGGTTTTAGAATTCTTAGGCTTCCAGGTAGATTCCATCAAGGCTCAGTTATTATTACCTCTGACAAAGAGGAGAGCGATCAAGAAGGAGTTGAGGAGAGCCTTTGCTTGTCAGACTATATTATTGAAGACCCTGGCTCGCCTTGTGGGACTGTTGGCCTCTTCAATCCAAGCAATATTTCCCGGCCCTCTTCATTATCGTGCTCTGCAACACCTGAAGATTCTGCATCTTCGCAGGGGCTTGTCTTTTGCAGAACAGATTGTGTTGTCAGACGAATCCAGGTCGGAGATCAATTGGTGGCTAGCGCACATGGATGCCTGGAATGGCAGATCCATTTTTTCTTCGAGCCCGGAAATGATTATAGAATCGGACGCCAGCTGGTGGGGCTGGGGGGCTCGCTATGGTCCATTTCAGACAGGGGGCCGATGGTCCCAGGAAGAACTGTCCCTCCACATCAATTGCCTAGAGCTATTGGCAGGAGCTTTTGCTATTTGCTCCCTATCTCCGCGACAAGCGAAATGTTGTATTCTTCTTCGGATGGACAACATTTCACCAGTCCAGTATATCAACCGTCTGGGGGGGACCAGGTCTTGTGTTTTAGCGGAGATTGTGAAGGAGTTTTGGCAGTTCTGTCTTCTCCATCACATATCGGTGACAGCAGAATAAATTCCGGGCCGATCCAACCTGATTGCAGACTGAAACTCGCGCTTCCTGATGGACGGCAGCGACTGGAGGCTGAACCCTTCAATATTCCACAAGCTCAATGCTCGTTGGGGTCCTTGCATGATAGACCTTTTTGCCTCAAGACTCAACAACCAACTGGCGCACTTTTTCAGCTGGAGACCGGACCCCATGGCGGCAGGGACCGATGCGTTTCTCCAGACTTGGGAATCAGGGATGCATTATGCGTTTCCCCCATTTATCATGATCCAGAGAGTACTCTCACAGGTGAGGAGACAGAGAGCAGAATTAGTTTTAGTGACACCCATTTGGAAAGCGCAGCCCTGGTTCCCATTGGCGATGTGGTTGTCATGCACTCCACCTCTGGCGATTCCACTGGACCCTCTTCTGTTGTTAGATCCTGTCGGATCCCCTCATCCTCTGATTTGTAGGGGACAATTACCCCTCATGGCGTGGAGAATTTCAGGAGACGCTGGCAAGTGGCTGGAGTTTCGGACAACGCAATGTTTTTCTGGGGCTGAGGTGCCTGGGGCAAAGGAGATGCCCACCCTCCTGGGTGAGCGGGGACGGGGCAAACGCCGAGGGGCTGCTGGGAGGGCGGTGCTGGTAGGGGGGGTGGTGGCTGTACCTGTAGATGCCGGGGGCACAGAGGTGCCCGCCACTGCAAGGAAGCTCCCATCAGAGGAGGAGTCTGTGTCGCTGGTTTCAGATCCTGTCCCCGCCGTGGAGCTCCCCTCCATCCCACTGGTGGCTTCTGACTCCATTGTTTTGCCCTCCAGGGCCATGTGGGATGCAGCTCCCTCCTGCTCCGGTGCCACTGCTCCTCTGCCTGATGATGCTAATTCACACAAGAACAGGGAGACCACAAAAAGGGGGGTAAGACAGAAGAAAGACATGTTGAGTGCATGCGATACTGCTACCGTAGGCAGACACTAAGGACACAGAAGCCCTCTGCACTATGCCGTGCACTTTGAGTTCCCTAATTAATCACATGGACATGGGGTACAAGGCCTATGCCTGATTGCTGCACACATGGAAGTCACAGGAGCCTGACTAGGTGTAGTTGGCTCTAAACACAGGTGGGGTGGGGTGCCACATGGCCTGCCTTAAGAAGGGACCTTGGGCGCTGACCTACACGAATAGTACTGGGGAAAAGGAGAAGATATAACCATCCGCACCGTCACAGTCATTGGCCCGCATCCCTGCCCTTGCCATGACGCACATGCACTCACTGTCGTTTCATGCATGCCTCATTCTCGCCCCACCATCTTTCATCCACACCACTCCACACAGGCATTGCCCATTCGGCATGCTCACAGTGTACTTACCTGTTTGTCTGGAGGACCTTAGAGTAGTGTGTACTGGGGGAGGACCCCATCCACTAGTTTCTCCAACTCCTCCGTGCTGAAGGCAGGGGCCCTTTCCCCAGACGCATGAGCCTTTGTCTCTTCCAGACTGAGGTCACAGCAGCACTTGCAGTGTAGGTCCTCTCCTGTCGGAGATCAGGTATAAAGTGAGTAAAGAGTGAGAAAATGGCAGCGACGTCCGCGGCGGTGCGTACCGTCACCGCCGGCGTACATCGTCATTGGCTCCTGGGACCCATAGGGTGTACAGCGGCAGCACAGTTACCTCATATCCCCTTGTCCCACCTTACAGGTCAGGCAGCCGCCATTTCAGGGGGCCATATGGCATTAATTTTGACACATATCTAGGCCTTGCATAAACACTAATACAGGCATATATCGATTTTCTAAAATTATGGAATAAAGTTGTGTTTACATACCTCAGTGTTGGTTGGCTCTCTGCTCGCTGTTCTCCTCCATAGAGCACGTACGCTGGGGCAGGTGAGGATATGGTGGCATCCTCCGGTGTACAGACTGCTGGTGGACCTGTCAACAATGGAGGAAAGACATGTAATTGTCACCTACAGACTTGATCGTACCACAATCCTGCAACAGTATGCCCAGTTGGAGCCAGACCTGATGTCAACTATCGGCCATCCCAGAGGAATCCCCCCTCTAGTGCAGGTTCTGTCAGAATTCCATTTTCTGGCAAGTGGGTCTTTTCAAACAACAGTGGCCATTGCATCAGGGATGTCCCAGCCTAAGTTCTCCAACATGTTGTCCAGAGTGCTGTCTGCCCTGTGAAACACATGCGCAGCTACATCGTGTTCCCTCAGATGGAGGATTTGCCTACAGTGAAAGGTGACTTCTATGCCCTGGGACATATCCCCAACATCATAGGTGCAACTGATGGGACACATGTGGCCTGGGTCCCCCCACCCGCAGGAGTGAACAGGTGTACAGAAACCGGAAGAGTTACTATTCTATGAATGTGCAGATGGTGTGTTTGGCCGACCAGTACATCTCCCATGTGAACGCCAAGTTTCCTGGCTCAGTACATGACGCTTACATTCTAAGGAATCACAGCATCCCTTATGTGATGGGGCAACTCCAGAGGCACCGTGTGTGGCTATTAGGTGAGGACATGGACCCAATACAGTGTGACTAGGGGTCTGTGTCTGGGGATGTCCCTAAGAGTTATTGTGTGTCTAACAGTAGTCCCTCAACATTTGCAGGTGACTCTGATTACCCCAACCTGTCATAGCTACTGACCCCAGTGAGGAATCCCAGGACAAGGGCAGAGGAATGCTACAATGAGGCACATGGGCGAACTAGGAGGATTATAGAGAGGACCTTCGGCTTCCTGAAGGCCAGGTTCAGGTGCCTCCATATGACAGGTGGTTCCCTATTCAACTCACCAAAGAAGGTGTGCCAGATCATCGTGGCCTGCTATATGCTTCACAACTTGGCTTTGCGACAACAAGTGCCTTTTCTGCAGGAGGATGGTTCAGATGGAGGTGTTGTGGCAGCTGTGGAGCCTGTGGACAGTGAAGACGAGGAAGCAGAAGAAGTGGACATAGACAACAGGAACACAGTGATTCATCAATACTTCTAGTGAGACACAGGTAAGAAGACAACACTGCCTGCTACATCTGATTTAATTCTTCTACCTCTCATCTGTCTGTCACTTTCACCCAGAGTATGGACCTTGATTTGTCAATTTCACTTTCAGTTTCACAGATGTGGGTCCCACTGTGTGACATCTGCTTTGTGTCCGCATGGACTAGAGCTGTGTGACATAGATATGTTGACAATACATTAGATATAGCATTTTTCAATAGTTATTGCAAATACACATTTTCAAAAGCACAGACTGACTCCAGAATGTTTTGTGATTTAAGGGTGTTTATTTAAGTGCAAAATAGTGGAGGGGGTTGTAAATTGGTCAGGAGTGATGGTGGAGGAATGTCCATAGCAGAGTCCAGTCTATTAGTGTCACAGGTGCATTGTCCAAAGGGGCATAGGAAGTGGAGCTAGGGTAGTTTAAGTATGGACAGGGTGACAAAGTGGGAAGAAGGATGACATTCAGAGTGGTCTCATTTCTTGGCGGGGGTCTTGGCATTGTTCTTTGACTTTGTCCTGGATCTCAGGGACTTTTTGCGGGGTGGTTCTCCATCTGCATGGGGTGGGGTGCTGGTGTTGTGGTCCTGTGATGGTGCCTCCTATCCACTAGCGCCAGCGGAGCTGATGGGCAGTTCATCGTCCAGGCTAGTGTCAGGGGCCCCTTGTTGTGCCACAGTGTCCCTCCTGGTGTTGACGAGTTCCTTCAGCACCCCTACAATGGTGCCCAGGGTGGTGTTGATGGATTTGAGTTCCTCCTTTCACCCCAAATACTGTTACTCCTGCAGCCGCTGGGTCTCCTGAAACTTGGCCAGTACTGTTGCCATCGTCTCCTGGGAATGGTGGTAGGCTCCCATGATGTTAAAGAGGGCCTCGTGGAGAGTGGGTTCCCTGGGCCTGTCCTCCCCCTGTCGCACAGCAGCCCTCCCAGTTCCCCTGTGTTCCTGGGCCTCTGTCACCTGAACCGTGTGCCCACTACCACAGCCCCCAGGTCCCTGGTGTTGTTGGGGTGGTGGGTTAGCCTGGGTTCCCTGTAGTGGTGGACACACTGCTGCTTGACGTGTCCTGGGGACAGAGGTATGGGCCCGCTGGGTGAATGCTGTGCTGGTGTTTCCAGAGGGGGGAAGCTCTGTAGTGGCCTCTGACTGTGTGAGGGGAACCAACTGTCCTGAGGTCCCAGATGGGCCGGGCAGATCATCTAGATCCAGTTGGACAGAGCTGCTGTCATCACTGTGGGCCTCTTCTGTGGGTGGAGTAGACATGTCTGGACCCTCCAGTCCGGTGGCGTTGCGTAGGGGTCCTGCAGGGGTGTAAAGGCATGATTATTGCATCTGTATGTGCCATGGTGTGCAATGGGTGGGTGACCCTGTACCCCAGTGTTTGCATTCTTGTGTGGGACCTTGTGTGATAATGGTTTCGGGGGGTGTATAGGTATGTGCATTGGTCATGCCTTGGTGATTGGTGTCCATGCTTTGGGGTTGCATGCAGGGCTTGGGTTTGGGATGTGTGGTTTGTGATAGTAGGACATGTGTGAGGAGATGGAGTGATGGGGGTGAGGGCGAGGGTGGTGGTATGTGATAGCATGCAGGTAGGGTGGGGGATGAAGTAGTTAAGATTTGACTTACCAGAGTCCATTCCTCCAGCTACTCCTGCGAGGCCCTCAGGATGCAGTATAGCCAAGACTTGCTCCTCCCATGTTGTTAGTTGTGGGGGAGGAGGCGGGGGTCCGCCGCCAGTCCTCCGAACCGCAATCTGGTGTTTAGAGACCACAGAACATACCTTCCCCCGTAGGTCGTGCCACCTCTTCCTGATGTCATCCCGTGTTCTTGGGTGCTGTCCCACTGCGTTGACCCTGTCCACAATTCTGCGCCATAAGTCCATCTTCCTAGCTATGGTGGTGTGCTGCACCTGTGATCCGAATAGCTGTGGCTCTACCTGGATGATTTCCTCCACCATAACCCTGAGCTCCTCCTCAGAAAACCTGGGGTGTCTTTGCGTTGCCATGGGGTGGTGTGGGTGATGTGTGGGGTGGTGTGTGTTGTGATGTGTGGGGTGATATTTATGGGTGTGTTGTGTGAGGTGCGTGGATGTTGTGTGAGTGATGGTGTTGAGTGCCTGTGGATGCTAGTGTTGTTTCTGGTGGTGTCTCTTTCTGGCCTTCTGTTGCAATTATTGTCGTAGGGGTTTGTGGGTGATGTGGGAGTGTGTTTTATATTGTATTGGATGTGTGGGATTGGTGTGTGTATGTGTATCAGGTGTGTGTATTTGGAATTCTAAGTCAGGACCAGAGGCTTCGGATTATGCTTTCTCTCTCTTTACTGCAAAAACTCAGCAGCCAATCAAGTTTAAACAAAACAAAAAAACTACATTTCCCAAGAAACCCAGTAGTCTGAGTCCACCAATCATGGCACATCCAAGTGTCTATCAGTCTCTGTCTCAATAGTCCTTCTTTCTTTGCTGCTGCAGCCAAGAGATAGGTCATTTCTTCAATTTCTAATTATACCGATTTATATTCATATTATAGACACATCGTGAAGCGGAAGCGGGCTCGACTCGCGCCCTGGTGTCATTTGTACTTTCAACACGTCATTACAGATTTATTTCATGCCCCTTTAGCTATTTAGGGGCCCGGCGCCGAGCCGGTAGGCGTGGCTAATAGCCGGCTTCGGAGTTGCTCCGACTCCCAGACTGCGGCGTGATTTAAGAGGACCTGTCCTCTTTCTATTTCAACGCGCATGCATGCTCTCACCTCACGTTCTCTCTCCCATCTGCGAACGAGCTGTTTTCAGTGCACGGCGCTTGGAGGAAAGTTATTTTTAGATCTTTGCAACTCTGAGCGTTTGAGCCCCAGAACGCCCGACGGGGCGAATTGTACTTTATTTAGGCTCTGCCTAAGGGGATTTAGCAGGAGCTCCCTCCACAATTTAAAAGTGACTGTGTCAGATTGAGAATATTTGAATTTCCCTGCTGGGGAGTATTCTTGCCCCCCGTGAGCTCCTCCATCTCCTTGAACATGACGTACTACGCTGGCGAGGATGACTATTATCAGGAACAACCAGACAATATGAATGACCATATGGAGCAAAGACTAATGGAAGCCGTGGGCTACCATGTCCAGGACTCCCGTGAACCAGGCTCTAATCAATGCACTCAAACCCTTTGCTCAACCCTTGAGACGCTTTGGGCAGTGAGAATTGAGGGATAGCCCCTTGCTTGATGCTGGTTCACAACCTGAGCAGCTTTCTGATCTGGGTTCATCCCAGGGAGCCTTGAAAAGACCCTTATCCTCAGCTGATATATTGGATAATATTGCAGCCTCAGTGATGCAAGATCATGGCTATGACGTATACTCTTCTTGGGACACATCTGATACAGGCAGAGAGGCCTCTTCTAAGCCTGAGGGTGTTTCTTCCCCTTCTCCTTCCTCTGACTCGGACCAAGAGCAGGATGACCCCAAGCCAACAGGGAAGCGTAAACGTAAATCCCATAATGTTAAGGAGCGCAGTTCTTCTCTCCCCAATCTTTCCTTTGACCCTGAAAGTATCATTCAACCCAGGTCTTCAGAGTGGCTTCCTTGTGAGGAGGTGGCCCAATATGTACAGGATCACATCCGTAAAGGGTTTGACCGCGATGTGCGTGGGCGTGGCTGATAGCCGGCTTCGGAGTCGCTCCGACTCCTAGACTGCGGCGTGATTTAAGAGGACCTGTCCTCTTTCTATTTCAGCACGCACACAGGCGCTCACCTCGCGTTCTCTCTCCCATTTGCGAACGAGGTGTTTTCAGTGCACGGAGCTTGGAGGAAAGTTATTTTTAGATCTTTCCGACTCCGAGTGTTTGAGCCCCAGAACGCCCTACGGGGAGAATTGCACGTTATTTAGGCTCTGCCTAAGGGGATTTAGCAGGAGCTCCCTCCACAATTTAAAAGTGACTGTGTCAGATTGAGAATATTTGAATTTCCCTGCTGGAGAGTATTCTTGCCCCCCCCATAATGTTAAGGAGCGCAGTTCTTCTCTCCCCAATCTTTCCTTTGACCCTGAAAGTATCATTCAACCCAGGTCTTCAGAGTGGCTTCCTTGTGAGGAGGTGGCCCAATATGTACAGGATCACATCCGTAAAGGGTTTGACCGCGATGTGCGTCTTGGCCGTGCATCGGGCCGTGGTTTCAATCAGGTCCCCGGAAACTACAACCAGCAAGGCTATTATTCCAGATCAGGGTTCTATCCCTCTCGAGCCTGTAGAGCTAGAGGACGTGGTTACCGTAACAGAGGTGGCATCGCTTCTGCCGAAGGGTCCCCCACAGGTGAGAATTATTCCATTTTTGGAAGTCTTTCTAGGGGGCAGATTGAGGGACCATGTGGTAGCGTGGTAACGTGTGTCACAGGATCCCTGGATCCTTCAGACTGTACAAGGGTACAGAATAGAATTTTATGCCCCTCCTCGTCAAATGAAGTTCCCTCACATTCACACGTTTTCCCAGATAGAAGGCTCTTTCATAGATGACGAAGTAGCGCGTCTGCTTCAGAAACGCAGCATTTGCCGTTCCGCCCCTCACCCTCTCGGGTTTGTAAGTTCGATTTTTCTTGTTCAGAAAAAAAAGGAGGCGGATCGAGATTAGTCCTCAATATCAAGGAGCTCAATTCTTGAGTGGTCTATCGCCACTTCAAGATGGAGGGCATCCATCTACTAAGAGACCTGCTCTTTTTGGTGAGGTTAGATCTAAAGGATGCTTACCTTACGGTTCCCATACTCGAGCCTCAACGCCGCTTCCTCCAATTCTGTTGGCGACGGGTTTGGTACGAATTCTCCATCCTTCCTTTCGGTCTGTCATCCGCTCCTTGGTGTTTCACCAAGTTATTAAGACCGGTGGTCCAGATCCACAGAGAAAGAGGAGTTCATCTCATTATCTACCTGGACGACATCCTGATTATGGCCCAGTCAGAAGAGTTAGTCCTCCTCCACTTGACCTGGATGATCCATCTTATTCAGGAACTAGGATTCCTCATCAATATCGATAAATCAGTGCTAGCTCCATCCAGGTTTTTAGAATTCTTAGGCTTCCAGGTAGATTCCATCAAGGCTCAGTTATTATTACCTCTGACAAAGAGGAGAGCGATCAAGAAGGAGTTGAGGAGAGCCTTTGCTTGTCAGACTATATTATTGAAGACCCTGGCTCGCCTTGTGGGACTGTTGGCCTCTTCAATCCAAGCAATATTTCCCGGCCCTCTTCATTATCGTGCTCTGCAACACCTGAAGATTCTGCATCTTCGCAGGGGCTTGTCTTTTGCAGAACAGATTGTGTTGTCAGACGAATCCAGGTCGGAGATCAATTGGTGGCTAGCGCACATGGATGCCTGGAATGGCAGATCCATTTTTTCTTCGAGCCCGGAAATGATTATAGAATCGGACGCCAGCTGGTGGGGCTGGGGGGCTCGCTATGGTCCATTTCAGACAGGGGGCCGATGGTCCCAGGAAGAACTGTCCCTCCACATCAATTGCCTAGAGCTATTGGCAGGAGCTTTTGCTATTTGCTCCCTATCTCCGCGACAAGCGAAATGTTGTATTCTTCTTCGGATGGACAACATTTCACCAGTCCAGTATATCAACCGTCTGGGGGGGACCAGGTCTTGTGTTTTAGCGGAGATTGTGAAGGAGTTTTGGCAGTTCTGTCTTCTCCATCACATATCGGTGACAGCAGAATAAATTCCGGGCCGATCCAACCTGATTGCAGACTGAAACTCGCGCTTCCTGATGGACGGCAGCGACTGGAGGCTGAACCCTTCAATATTCCAAAAGCTCAATGCTCGTTGGGGTCCTTGCATGATAGACCTTTTTGCCTCAAGACTCAACAACCAACTGGCACACTTTTTCAGCTGGAGACCGGACCCCATGGCGGCAGGGACCGATGCGTTTCTCCAGACTTGGGAATCAGGGATGCATTATGCGTTTCCCCCATTTATCATGATCCAGAGAGTACTCTCACAGGTGAGGAGACAGAGAGTGGAATTAGTTTTAGTGACACCCATTTGGAAAGCGCAGCCCTGGTTCCCATTGGCGATGTGGTTGTCATGCACTCCACCTCTGGCGATTCCACAGGACCCTCTTCTGTTGTTAGATCCTGTCGGATCCCCTCATCCTCTGATTTGGAGGGGACAATTACCCCTCATGGCGTGGAGAATTTCAGGAGACGCTGGCAAGTGCCTGGAGTTTCGGACAACGCAATGTTTTTCTTGTCCCAATCCTGGGCTCCTTCCACTCACAAGCGATGACAATCGGCCTGGAAAAGGTGGGTGTGTTGGAGCAATGAACGAGGTGTTGATCCTGTGGGGTCCTCCATTGTTATGATTATCAATTTTCTTTCTGATTTAGCTTCTCAGGGCTTAGCCTATAGAACCATCAATAACTTTAGATCAGCAATCTCAGCAGGTCATCCCATATAGAAGGGAAACAAACGGGTGAACACCCACTAGTATGTAAGCTTCTTCGGGGAATCCGCATGACCGCACCTCCTCAACCTAAATATTCTTCGCGCTGGGATGTTGATATTGTTTTAAAGTTTAAATCCTGGCTTTGCAACGAGGATCTCTCTCGTAAGCAACCTTCGGCTAAATTGACTATTTTATTATGTCTTTTATCATGTCGGAGAGTATCGGATGTTCGAGCACTGGATTTGGCAGGTAGAGTATTTACTCCTTCTGGAGTTTCTTTCTCTATCTCCAACCATACTAAGACTTCTTCTAGATGTGTTTCTTATCCAGCTTTTCCTCATCATCAAAAGCTATGTAGTGTCAATGTCTAAAGGCGTACGAGGAATGTACTAGAGAGTTACGCAGGGATAATCTAGGACAATTGTTGATTTCTTTACAAAAAACATTTGGTCCTGTGTCAACAGCAACGCTAGCACGTTTTGTTCACTGGATTCTTCAAGAAGCGGGCATAGATATTTCAAGATTTGGGGCACATTCGGTTCGAGGTGCGATGGCCTCTAAGTCATTCTCGTTTGGTTCTCGTTTAGAGGATATTATGAGGGCGGCTGACTGGTCATCGGACTCTACATTTAAAGTCTTTTATCATAAACCAATTGTTGATGTGGTGTCAAATGTTGTTGATGCTTTGAACTGGCATAATCCAAAGCCTCCGGTCCTGACATAGAATAAAAAATAATCTAGCTATCGGTTCAAGAATTTTCAATTCTATTAAGGACACGGAGGCGAGGATTATCCCTCCCTTGGAAGAATCTGTAATATATGTTTATTCAATGATGCAAAGTATATTAACATAATTATTACAGTTTGATTTACCCTCCCTTGTAAGACTTAGAGCTAGTGAGTTCTGAGGATATTATTATGATCTATTTTATTTTCAGGTACAGAAAACAAAGGAATTTGATCAGGTTTGAAAATAGCAGTTCCAGTCTGTTGGACTTTTTTGCTTATGCAGGGTCATCCCCAATCTTTTTGATCTTTTTTGCCTCCTGCCTCCTATGTTTTCTGACCTGTTGCTGTTGGCTTTTGAACTCTGACCACTTTACCACTGCTAACCAGTGCTAGAGTACATATGCTCTCTGTGTAAATTGTATGGTTGATTGGTTCTCCATGATTGGCATATTTGTTTTACTGTTAAGCCCCTAGTAAAGTGCACGAGAGGTGCCCAGTGCCTGTAAATCAAATGTTACTAGTGGGCCTGCAGCACTGGTTGTGCCACCCACACAAGTAACCCTGTCATCATGTCTCAGACCTGCCACTGCAGTGTCTGTACTTTTACACTATAAATTCGACTTGGCAAGTGTACCCACTTGCCAGGCCTAAACCTTCCCTTTTCTTACATGTAAGGCACCCCTAAGGTAGGCCCTAGGTAGCCCCAAGGGCAGGGTGCAGTGTATGGATAAGGTAGGACATATAGTAATGTGGTTTATATGTCCTGACAGTGAAATACTTCCAACTTCGTTTTTCACTGTTGCAAGGTCTGTCTCTCTCATAGGATAACATGGGGGCTACCTTTAAATATGATTAAAGTGTAGATTTCCCTAGAGAGTAGATGGACATGTGGAGTTTGGGGTCCCCGTTAACTCACAATTTAAAAATACATCTTTTAGTAAAGTTGATTTTGAGATTGTGCGTTTGAAAATGCCACTTTTAGAAAGTGAGCATTTTCTTGCTTAAACCATTCTGTGACTCTGCCTTGTCTGTGGATTTCCTGTCTGGGTCAGTTTGACAGGTGGGTTGTTTTTCACCTCGCACTAGACAGTGACACAAAGGGGGCTGGGGTGTAACCCGCATTTCCTGATTAGCCATCTCTGATAGGGGGGAGGGGTGGAGTGGTCACTCTCATCTGAAAGGACTGTGCCTGCCTCTGACAATGCCGGCTCCAACCCCCTGGTGTGTGTCTGAGGCCTTGCCTGGGCAAGGCAGGATTTCACAAGTAGGTGTGAGTCCCCTTTGAAGAAAGGTGACTTCAAAGACTAAAATGGGTATAAGAAGGGCACCCAAATCTACAGACTTTAGAAACACTTCTGGAACCAAGAGGAACCTCTGCCTGGAGAAGAGCTGATAGCTGAAGAAGAAGTGCTGCCCTGCCTGTGACTGTGCTATGTGGAGCTTTCCTGCAGTGCTGCTTCTGCCAGAGTAAGAGGGCAAAGACTGGACTTTGTGTGCCTTCCATCTTGTGAAGAATCTTCAAGGGCTTGAGTTAGAGCTTTCCTCCTGTTGTTTGAAGTCTCAGGGACAGCAAAGACTTCTCTCTGCCAGCACCTGGGGTCTCTGTAGAGACTCCTGCTCAGACAAGTGGTGCCCTATCCAGTCCCTGGGCCCTTGAAAGGAAAGCTGGTGGAAATCCAAGGAAATCGACTTTGGACGACTCTGGACAGATGCCGCTGCTGAATCCGGTGACGCCGCCTGCACCCGACCCTGTGACCTTCGCTGGAACGCAACACTCTTCGCAGGCCCGACGCCACAGCAGCCCCGCTGAAGTCCGTGACTCCGTGGAAGTCGCCGCACCACGTCGTGACCGACGCCGCTCGAAGTGCACGGATTCAACATTTCGCACAGACGCCGCGATCCCCGACTTCGCGCATCGGCTTGTTTTCACTCTTCACCAAAGGTACTGTACTTGGGGGTCTACACGACTCTGTGTCCGGCGCCGCTGGTGTCGGCTTGTTGGGAACGACTCCGTCACGATGCCGTGTTAACATCTCATCGAAGCATTTTTGTTTCTAAGCGCTATTTTTGGAGTTTAATCTTTAAAAATTCATAACTTGACTTGTGTATGTTGGATTTTTGTAGTTTTGGTCTTGTTTTGTTTAGATAAATATTTCCTATTTTTCTAAACTGGTGTTGTGTCATTTTGTGGTGTTTTCATTAAGTTACTGTGTGTTGGTACAAATACTTTACACCTAGCACTCTGAAGTTAAGCCTACTGCTCTGCCAAGCTACCAAGGGGGTAAGCTGGGGTTAGCTGAGGGTGATTCTCTTTTACCCTTCAACCAAAGACCCCATTTCTAACACAGTCCAGCTAGGATCCCTCAGAATCCTGTTCTACCTTCGACGATCGTTGTGGTGCAGCACAGTTTCTTCGCTGTCCGTTAGGAGAAGGTTCAGTCCTGTTGGTTTCAAGTACTTTTTTATTTATCGCAAGGAAAGAGTAAGGACTATTGAGATAGCGACTGATACACACTTGGATGTGCCGTGATTGGTGGACTCAGACTACTGGGTTTCTTGGGAAATTTAGTTTTTTGTTTTGTTTAAACTTGATTGGCTGCTGTGTTTTTGCAGTAAAGAGAGAGAAAGCATAATCCTCACCTCCATGTCCTTAATAGAATTGAAAGTTCTTGACGCAATAGCTAGAATTTTTTTTATTGTCCAATGTGGTTGTGTTTTGTAAGTGTGTGTGTATTTTAAGTGCGGCAGTGTGTACCGCCAATGGAATACCGTGGTTGAAAGACCGACCGCGTGGATTCGTGGGTCGTGATAGTGTGGGCGTATTCCTGTTGGGGTGAAGTGTTGATTTTGTTATCACCAGTTTATCACTGACCTTTAGTGTGGTGGACTTCTGTGGGTGTCTAAATTTTTGCAGATTCCGAGTTGTGGTTCATAATAGCTGTGGCGGAATTCCACGGCCGTGGCAGTGTGTTGGCAGTCTTCTACACGGCAGTAAGCGGCTTTTACCACCAATGTTGTAATGACCCCCTTAGTCTCTTTTTTAGAGATTTTCTTCAACGGGACGAACCTGCAAATCAGGCCGGGTCGCGGTTGAGGCAGTCCGGTTAGAGTTGCCACTGCAGGTCGGTCCCTCTATGGAGATTTTTTCCAAAAGTTCTCCAAAGTTCTCCAAACTTCTGGATCTTCTTCCAGATGTTCCTTTAAGGTTCTTTTGGGGTCCACAGCTCACCCAAGGTTCCAGAAGCTCTTAGATGCTCCTTGGGGGTGTGGACTACAACTCCCAGAATGCACCTGGCACAAACTCCTTTTTGGCCACTGGACAGTGGTCAGCTTGTTGGTTTCTTCAAGAGTTGGTACAGGGGACTCTGGTTAGCAATTTTTCACCTGTAGCAAACAGGGAGTCCCTCCTTGAAATAGTTGAAGCCAGGCAAAGTCCTTCTTGTTGTGAAGCCCAAGTGTGCAGCTGGTGCAGTCCTTTAAAGCGCAGTGTCCAGGTGCAGGTCAGGGGTCCAGCAGGGCAGTCCTTCTTTTTCTGTAGTTCTTCCCGGTAGGGATCTGGTAGGGAACTGAAGTGTAGGTGCAGGTCTGCCAGTTTTATCCCTCCTCCTGGGTGAAAAGGGGTCCTGGTTCTCCAATCAGGGGGAGGGTCCTTCCTCCTGTGATGACCACTTCCTGGAAAGTGTGGCAAAAATCAATCCCAAGGAGCAACATTCCTCAAAAATGTATCATGGCTGAAAGTGATTTTTGGAGGCTACATCTGGCTGAGCCCACCCACTGGTGAGGCTAAAGATCCTAAACACACCCCTCTCCTGCCCTCTCCTAATCTAATCATGTTGACATGTTGTAACTAGAAGATGTCACGAATAGCCAATTTATTTAGTGGTACTCAAAGCGGCCAGAGTGGAGAATGTGCTAGCCTTTCCAAGATTCAAACTGATATCTGCAGGACACTCCAGCCCAGATTTACAAATAAATAACGCAACGCAGTTCAGCTAGTGAAGTAGTTGCAATTCATTTAGTGAATGGGGAAGAGCAGAATAGCACTATACCTTGAAATATATGGCACTGTTCTGCTCTCTCCCTTGCACTGGTGCACTTCATGCTGCCATGTGCCACAGCAAACATCCTTGCACCACAGTACGTGGGTGTCTGTGTTGTGGTTAGCACACTTTTTGTGCACAAATGTGTATGCAGTTCCACGACAATGTCAGGCATCACTAACATGGAATTGAGGCACTTTTAGTTTTTCAAAAGCAAGCTCCCAAAGTGGATATTTACTTTTGAAAAAAAAAATACTAATGACTCTGACACACCAGGAGTCCCCAACTTTTCCCAGGGAGAGAGGGTCATGTTTCTTTTTTATGTTTGGTTCAGCCAGGCTTCCATGCCCTATTTAGAGTCGGAAACATGGCAGTCTGCGAAAGACAAATAGAGCAGCTGGACTGCCAGTTTGGTTGACAGGGTACTTCACCATGCTTGTAGCAAAGTAGGCTACCTGCCAAAGTTGAAATCAGGCTGATTATTTCTTATAGTTTAATTATATGGAACTCTAACTCTACTGAAAAATAGCACTTGCCTCTATTACTCTACTACTAAAAAATCATTCTGAAATCGGTCTGACTAAAGGCTCAAGAGTAAGGTCAAAAAGCATGGGTGACGAAAGACACCTTGGTCTTGTGCCTTTTCAGTGTGAAAGTAGATGAAACCATTGCTTCAGTCTAAACTTCTGTTTTAGCATTAGTATATGGAGTACGGGAAAGAGCCATTACAACGTAATGCCTTTACCAAGCATCCATTACCAAGCAATGCCTTTTCAACACAAGCCTTTACAATGAGTATGGCTTTTCAACACATGCCTTTACATCACACAGTAAGAATATATAAGTTAAGTGTGTATATATCTGCATACATAAATTGTTGGAAAATGGGTTATTGGTAGGGCAGGTAGGTACCTACACCTAGCAACAAGCCACTAACCTCCACATAGGTACAGTTAGGTCTCAGTAAATTAATCCCAGCTCAACCCTTGGTAGCTTGGCAACGAGCGTCAAGGCTTAACTTAGGAGACAAAGTGTAAAGCATTCAAATATCACAAAACAGTAATTAAATAAAACACAGGAAACAGTTTAAAAATCCAAAAACAATTTATAAAAATAGTTTATATTTTTATCTTTAAAATGACACAAAAACGATTAAAATCGGTTCAGGGGAACCGGAGATATGAATTTTTAAAGAATTATTACTTTTCTAGCGCTTAGAAACAAAAAGCGCCAATCGGGTCATCTGGTTGCACCTCGACCGGGGCAAAGTCAAACTTTCAGGCCGACCGCGATGGAGCCCTGCTCGGCTACAGGTCGCGGGAGGCCTCGGTTAAAAAGTTACCTTCTGACTTAGTCTTTATTTTGACGTTTTTTTCACCGGGACGAACCTGCCAGTTGAATCCGACCTCCTGGAGCCCTTGTCCGGATACGCGATGTGAGTTTCCTCGGTGGAGACTTTTACCTTCGGACTTAGTCGTTTTTTCGAGATGAAAATCCTTCGACCGGGGTAAACCTGGATCTTGATCCGACGTCCATGGAGCCCTTCTCGGATACGATGGCTGGGAGATCCCGGTCAACTTTTTACCTTCGGACTTAGTCTCTTTTTTGGATGTTTTTCTTTACCGGGACGAACCACGAAGTCAGGCCGGGTCGCGGTTGAGGCAAGCCGGCTAGAATTTCCGCGGCGGGTCGGTCCCTCTCTGGAGCTTTTTTCCAAAAATTCTCAAATCTTTTCCAAACTTCTGGGGCTTCACCCAGATGTTCTTTTAAGGTTCTTTTGGGGTCCACAGCTCACCCCAAGGGTCCAGAAGTTCTGTGATGGTCCTTGGGGGGTGCGGACTTCAACTCCCAGAATGCACCTGGCGCAAACTCCTTTTTGGCAACTGGACAGTGGTCAGCTGGTCGCTTTCTTCAGGAGTTGGTGCAGGGGACTCTGGTTTAGCAATTTTTCACCTGTAGCAAACAGGGAGTCCCTCCTTGAACCAGTTGAAGCCAGGCAAAGTCCTTCTTGTGGTGAAGCCCAAGTGTGCAGCTGGTGCAGTCCTTCTGAGTGCAGGGTCCAGGTGCAGGCCAGGGGTCCAGCAGGGCAGTCCTTCTTCTTCTTTAGTTCCTTTCTTGTTGAATTCTGGAGGGGATCTGAGGTGTGGGTGCAGGTCTGCCAGTTTTATCCTTGCTCCTGGGTGAAAAGCAGGGGGGCCCTGGTTCTCCAATCAGGGACAGGGTCGTCCCCCTGTGATGACCACTTCCTGGGAAGTGTGGCAAAAATCCATCCCAGAAGGCAACAGTCTCTAAAAATCCAACATGGATGAATCTGATTTTTGGAGGTTACATCTGGCTGAGCCCACCCACTGGTGTGGCTAAAAATCATAAACACACCCCTCTCCTGCCCTCTCCTAATCTAATCAAGGGGGCACCTAATTGTCTGGGGTTGCAGGATGTGGGGGTGTTGCTGGGTGCTCCAAATGTCCTTCTCTGCCTTTGAAGACCAGTTTGGCAGCCCTCCCCCTTCCTGCCTCACCATCTGCTGAGGGGAGATTCTCTCCCCCAAGCACATTCCTTTGTGTGAAGCCAGGCCACTTCACACCTAATCAAGGCAGCCTGGCAGAAGCTGCTGCAGGCTGGCCAATCAGAGCACAGCAGCAAAAACAATGCAGAGCTGAAATTGGCAACTTTTTAGGTAAAGGCTAAACTTTTTACCTGAACAAGTTATATTAAATCCAACAACTGGAAGTTGTGGGATTTATTACAACAATTAATTTGATACCACATTCTTGGTATGTAACATTTAAGGAGACTTTAAAATTTAAAATAAAGTCTGCCCATTCTAGCCTATGAAGGCCATTTACTTCAATGAGGGAAAAACGAATTTGGCTGTTTTTACCTCACCAGGGCTTATAAATCTATTTTTATAAAGTCCCTGCTTATAGTTACATGGCACCCAGCCCTAGGGGCACATAGGGCACACCTTAGGGGTCACTTATATGTAAAAATAAGGTAGTTTAAGACTTTGGAAGTACCTTTAATTCCAAAGTCGAATTTGCATATAACTTTAATTTAAAAGCAGCCAGCAAAGCAGGCCTGCCTTTAAAATGACACTGGGCACCTCAGCAGTGCACCTAGGTGTGCACCACCTATAATCAAAAACAAATGGCAACTCATTAGTTGAAATCAATGCACATTCGAATTATGTAAGAGGAAACTTATGGGTGCTCATACACTGAAACACATCGTTGCCCTGATGTGTAAAACCGAGTTTCTAAGTAAACCCGTTCTAATACTACAAAAACAAACCAGTGGTGCACACCAAGCAAAAAAAAAGATGGTCTTTGGTACTGCTGGCTGACCTTTCGTGCTCGCGCTAGAGACTAGCCGTCAGTTTTTGCAGTACTTTAAAGTCCAAAGAAAGGCTGAGGTGCGCAAAATTTCAAAACCCTCTTACCGAGAGCGGGGAGTTGACTCACCAATAGACGAAACTAGCAATGTCCAGTATTTAAATTGATTATGAAGAAGGAAAAGATGTGATTGATTGTGGTTTTGAAACAGAGTATGGTAGATGTGATATGAATATAACGGACATAGAAGTGAGCAAAGCCTTGAAGAAGTCCAGTCAGGACGAAACACGTGTCGGCTGATGGCTATTCATTTATTTTCTTCATGTTTTGTATATATATGTATATGTTTATGTATTTAAGAAGATTTTTCCTTTTTGTATTAAAACTTATATTCGCATGGACATATTCATCTTTTGGTTAGTTGTATATTTGTTTACAGTATGTTCTGGTCAGATTTATGAATGTTTAGTTCATTTAAGGAAGAGAGAGGACCAAACAAGCATTCTAGGGGAATTTATTATGATATGTTAATTGGTTTCTTCAAGATATTTGACTATCTCTTAAGTAGAGATATTGTTTTGCTTGGTGTGCACCACTGGTTTGTTTTTGTAGTGTGCACCACCTATGCTGTGGTCCCTAAACCTACATGCCCTACCATATACTAGGGACTTATAGGTAGGTTAACTTAGCCAATTATAATTAGCCTAATTTGCATATCCATTTTACACAGAGCACAGGCCCTGGGACTGGTTAGCAGTACCCAGGGCACCATCAAAGTCAGGAAAACACCAGCAAAAAGAGGAAAATGGGGGCAAAAAGTTATGGGGCCTCTGCAATCAGCCCTGTTTTCTCACATAAATTACCTGGTGCCGGTCGCCACTATGTAGTTTTAGTTAGGACCTAGTTTCTATATAAAAAGTGATTATTTACTTGCCAATAAATTTGGTGCCACTTGACAAATCTTCATGAAACTTCACAAAAAAAAATTCCAGCCATGTCAGCTGCTGTTTAGTACGTTTCAGGATGATCTGTCCATGGGTGGGAGAAAAACACATTTTTCCCATTCATTTACTGATTCATAGCACCAAAACTACTGGATGGAATTACACCAAATTTGGCCACCAGAATGGTAGGTCCTGCTCCAGAAAGAGCATTTTTTTTCGTTTTGGTGTAATTCCGTTCAATAGTTTTTGAGAAATTAAGTGGAAAACAGATTTGTATATATAGGGATGCAAAAGATTTGTGACCCCTCCTGACCTTTTGCTGAGATCTGATTGGCTGATAACACTTCAACAACAGAAGCCGTTGAAGTATTGTCAGCCATCTTGGTACTCAGCTGAAGCTGAGTCCAGAAATAAAGTAAATAATAAAGAAAAGGGGCTAGAGTATGAACACCCTGACCCCTTAGCTCTGGTGCTGGGCCTGGCAGTTCGGGCTGGACTGTTCCCATGGAGAACAGGGTCAAGACTGATTTGCATATGGCTGGTTCCGAAGTGGAATAGCATGGCAAGCAAAAAAACTGATGGATTAGACCCAGATCTGTGACTGGGGGTGAATGTTTGATTTATTCTGCATTCCAGCCATCATCTGTTCTTTTTGCATTTGTCGGCCCAAGTGGGAAGGGTATGCCCAGATGTGGGTCCAGTGCTTGCTATGCCACCAGATTCAAGCTAGCCTGGCTGATGAAGGGTGATACCCTGAAACTGGTACCAGGATGCTTGTTTCTGGGCCAGGGAAGACCTGGCCTGGCAGTTCGGGCTGGACTGTTCCCATGGGAAACAGGGTCAAGACTGATTTGCATATGGCTGAGTCCAAACTGGAATGACATGGCAAGCAAAGAAAACTGATGGATTAAACCAAGATCTGTGACTGGGGGTGAATGTTTGATTTATTCTGCGTTCCGTCCATCATCTGTTGTTTTTGCATTTGGTAATGTCCCAAAGTGACCCCCCAGAGCTAAAAAAACATTTTTATTTATTTTACGTGTGGAGTCGCAGTGAATCTGCAAGTAAAATTTAAAAAAATTAAGTGTGGGCTCGCATACTTTGTTAATATAAAGCCCCCGGGTGAGCCAGGTCCCAGGGGCACTTGCTTAAAAATGCGTGGGTGGGGGCTCCAAGCCCCCTCCTGCTGCCCCAGGGACTGCAACAACCACGGGGCTTCTGCTTAATATGTGGGAGGCTGTATGCCCCTCCACTACCCTGGGGAACACCACCTCCCCAGGGCTGTAATTAAATATGCAGGGACGGCCACGTGCCTCCTGCTGCCCCAGGGACCACCACCGACCCTGGCATTAAAGTAATAATGTGCAAGGGAGCGGCCCGGCCCCCTCGCGCTGCCCTGGAGACCACCAAATCCCGGAGGTAATCAATGTGATTTATGCAGGGGCTTGTGGCTCCCCCAAACCCTGGCATTAAAGTAATAATGTGCAAGGGAGCGGCCCGGCCCCCTCGCGCTGCCCTGGAGACCACCAAATCCCGGAGGTAATCAATGTGATTTATGCAGGGGCTTGTGGCTCCCCCAAACCCTGGGGACCACCCCCCAGATCAAAATGCATCAATTGTGTGAGGGAAGCCCTTCAGCCTCCCCCACAGTCATAGGGGCCACAACCATCCAGGAGCTTCATTTTATTGATATGCAAGGGCCGTGCAGCTCCCTGCAGCCCTGAGGATCACCACTCCCCAGGGCATACGTAAAAATGATCACAGGGGGTCCGTTTTGGACCCCCTTTAGCCCTGGGGATAACCATCTCCAGGGGCTATAATTGTAGGAGATGGGCCAGGTGGCCACCCTCAAGGAGCAACTGATGGGCGTGGGGACCGCCACCACCCATGACTGGCTCCTGCTATGTCCCGGGGTGCACCCCTGGGACATAGCTGTTTGCTCTTGCTTGGCTGCAGCTCTGCAAGCCACAGCAAATACTTTGGTTTTTGACAGCAGGGCCTCTCACGCGGTCCCGTTGTCAAAAAACAAAGCTTTCATCTCTGTCTCCTGCACCTGTGCAGGAGAAAGAGATTAAATGCTTCAGCAACCAGTCTTAAGTCTTCCCCCATGGTGCCATTGAGCCCGTAAAGGGCCTTTTGTACAATAAAAATGAAATAAACTCATGCCCAAAGGTAACTATAACTCACGTCCTCGCCATGCACTGCTAATTATCCCCAGAAATTATGGCACCCATGACATCTTTGATAACATCCTTGATAATATCAGAGTAATATTTGCAGTAAAAATATGTAGGAAAAAACTGTGGACAGCGAGGGCGCGAGTTACAATAACCTTAGGGCACAAGTTATAGTTACTTGAGATAACTATAACTATATCTGGTGAATTTCTATGTTTTGCTGCATTTAAAATGGGAGCCTAACTATAAGGTCCCTGTAACCTCTGTGTAAGTGTATATATATTCACTAAAAAACAAAGGTTACAGGGATGTTATAGTTAGGTTCAGATTTTACACACACTAAACCACAGAAATTTAGCACTTATAGTTAGAGTTATCTGAATAACTATATCTAAGGCCCTAAGGTAACTTGCGCCAGGCCCTACAGCCAATCCCCTGCATGCAGCCAACCTAACGCCACACACCACTGGCTGTGCGCAGCAGGTGGGTTGCTGGACGGCCTGGCCTTTGTTCAGGCCTGGCAGCCAACACCCAAAAAGTATCTAATCCACGAGTCCCCTCCCTTGGCAGCTTTTGGCACTGGGGACCCCCTTCTCCTGGGCCCTGGTGCATTTTTAAGGGCCCCCCATCCTCAGCGTGCTTTTGACCCTGGGGACCCCATTCCCAAGTACCCAACAACTTATTTCAGGATGGGGGGACATACGGCCCTCCTCTCCAGGCTACATTTTGCCCCGGGCCCCTTCCTCCCAGGGACCATCACATTTTGTGTGGGAGTGGGACACATATTCCTCTCTGTTGGGCAAATCAGGCCCCTGGAAACCCCATATCTTGGGGCTGGTGCATTTTTTTAGGACAGGGGGTACATGGCCTCCCTGCTTGTGTCATTTATGGCCCCCAGAAACCTCATCCCCCGGGTACCACCACCATACTTATGGGAAGAGGGGCGTACTCTAAAGTGGGCACACAGCCTCCCTCACAGGCCAATTATGACCCCAGAAACCCCATTCCCTTTGGCCAAGCACCTTGTTAAATGGGGAAGAGAGCACAGAGACCACCTCCCTGGGATGATATCAGCCCCAGGGATCCAGTTACTAAAGAGGAGGGGCCCACACCTCTGCCTTCCCTGGGCTGATTCTGGCCCCGGGGAACCCATCTTCCAGGGCCCGATCAAACAAAGGGTAGGTTGCCTAGTGCCCACCCGGGGCACCTACCATATCCTTGAGGGGTATTCCCGATGCTCTTACGGCCCTAACCGGCTCCCCGCATCCAGTGGGAGCCAGAATTACTCAGAGCAATATTAAGATCTGTTTCAGTCTGCTCCCAGCTGGCAGAAGAATTTTTAAAGCTCCTTCCTACCGGGATCTGTATTCATGTTTAATGCCCCTTGGCGGGAGCTTTGAAATTGCTCCTGCCAAGCAAGAGCAAACACAGGTTTTTCTGCCCATGCCAGTGTGGTCAGGAAGTCAGTTATGCTCTTGAGGTGGGCACCCCGGGACATAGAAGGAGCCGGCCCTAGGAGATGGGGTTCCAAAGGCCATTAATGACTCTGGAATAGGGGCCCTGAGGCCCCATATCTTTTCTAATTATAGCTGGGCACCGGGGATGGGGTCCCCGGGGCCGAAATTGACCCAAAGACCGAGGCTGTGTGGCCAGCCTCCCGCTTTGTAAGTACAGCGGAGCCATGGGGGATGGGGTCCTCGGGGACTAAATCAGCTCATTTATTTTAAAGGCGGGCCCCAAAGGAAGAGTCCCGGTGGCTGAAATTGACCCTGGGAGGGGTTAATGTAGCCCCTCTCCCCCCTACTTATTGTCATTCAGGCCCGGGGGATGGGGTCTCCAGGGCAAAAATTGGATTGGGGAGGAGGGCCATGTGCACCCCTTCCCCAAATATATATATATGTAAAAATACCCCCCATGGACCTGGCCCATTCTAGGAAGGTAAAAAAAAACAAGCAGAAACCAACATTTTTTTGCCACGGATCTGTTTATCCTCTGCTAATTTCTGCCAACATCTGAAAAAGAAAATAGTTTTTGATCCCCAGCAGAGTCCCTGTGGGACCCCACCATCAGGCCTGGAGGTCGGGTATTCGGACCCCGCTCCCTTGTGAGTTTTTTTTAACCTTTTTCTTGAGACTTGGGCTGAGTCCCTAGTTCCAAGATGGCTGCCACACCTTTCTGGTTGAAGTGGTGACAACCAATCAGATCTCAGATCAAATTAGATATCTGTCAGATCCAGGTATCCTATGCGTTTCTAGATATACATACATCTTTTTGTTAATTACTTAATAACTACTTGAATGAATTTAAACTAAATTGCAAAAAGAGTTCTTTCAGGACCAAGTGCTAGCTTTTTGACAAATTTGGGTTAGTACAGTTTGGGCTGCAGTCATGTCTAAAATCAATCTGGGAAATTGCATGGGTAAAATGCATTTTGGGACCCCTTTTTCTCAGCTCCTGCTTGATGAATCATCCTGAAACTTTGCAGATAGCAGCTCAATTGATGGGACCACTAGTTTAGAAAATGTTGTGACGATTCATCAAATGGTGCAAAAGTTATTAGCAAAACAAAAACACTTTTCCTATGGAAATTACATCTTAACTATAAATACTTTCAGACAATCTCCAGTAGGTAATATATATCTAGTCATAGATACAGATATAGATATAGATATAGAGGAGTTAGGGATGGGTAGTGAGGGTGATAAGGGTGTTTTTAGAGTTTAGGCATGGTTAAGGGTATTGGGTGGTAAGGTTGTTTTGTTTAGGAGGTTGCCAGTCGGTTATTATAGTTAGGACCTAGTTTCCATAAAAAATAAGTTTTTTTGTTTTCCTAATAACTTTGGCACAGTTTGATGAATCTTTACAAAATTTGCTAAACTAATGGGAGAAAACAGAGTTGATTGTAGCCCCCCCCCAATGTTTGACCCCATTTTTCAGTTTTTGCTGGTGTTTTTCCCACTCTGATGGTGCCCTGGGTACTGCTAACCAGTCCCAGGGCCTTTCCTCTGTGTATAATGAGTCTGCAAATTAGGCTAATTATAATTGCCTATGTCAACCTACCAATAAGTCCCTAGTATATGGTAGGGCATGTAGGTTTAGGGACCCCAGCATAGGTGGTGCACCCAAAGATGCACTGCTTACGTGCCCAGAGTCATTTTAAATATACAGAGGGGATAAATATGTGTGTTAAACTCTTATCCAAAAAGGTGGAAATTAAACTTAACGCCACTGTACACATAACTACATTTCTGACAATATACAAATGGACAAATAACCAATAACAAACAACATACTAAAACAAATAAAAGTGAAGATAAAAAAAAGAAAAATTTTACCACTGAAGTCTTTCTTTAGATAAGCTGCTAAACCTTTTTCCGGCAAACAGTCTTATAACATGAGGTAATGGTATTTGGTATCGTCTTTTTTAGGTTATTTCCTCCCAATATTTATACACAATACCATCTCATTTCCATTGTTCCATTGTCCCATAATTTCAAGAACATTCCTCCAAAAATTGATTGCCGCATTTTGGCCTTTCAACTTCTTGCCTCCTGATTTGTATTGTTGTTGCAAAATGGGTTATTGGTAAGGGCAGGTAAGTACCTACACTTAGCAATAGGCCACTAACCTCCACTTAGGTCCAGTTAGGTCTCAGTAAATTAAACCTAGCTCAACCCTTGGTAGCTTGGCAACGGGCGACAAGGCTTAACTTAGGAGACAGAGTGTAAAGTATTCAAATATCACAAAACAGTTATTAAATAAAACACAGGAAACAGTTTAAAAATCCAAAATCAATTTATAAAAATAGATTATATTTTTATCTTTAAAATGACACAAAGACAAATAAAATCAGATAAGGGGAACCGGAGATCTGATTTTTTAAAGAAGTATTGTTTTCAAGCGCCTACAAACAAAAAGCGCCAATCTGGTCATCTGGTCACACCTCGACCGGGGCAGAGTCAAAGTTTAAGGCCGACCGCGATGGAGCCCAGCTCGGCTACAGCCTGCGGGAGGCCTCGGTCAAAAGATTACCTTAGGCCTTAGTCATTTTTCTGAAGATTTTCTTCAGCGGGACGAACCTGCCAGTCCAATCCGACCTCCTGGAACTCTTCATATACGTGTCGCAGGAGCCCTTGGTGGAGATTTTTACCTTCAGATTTAGTCATTTTTTCGAGGTGAAAATCCTTCGACCGGGGCAAACCTGGATCTTGATCCGACGTCCTTGGAGCCCTCCTCGGATACGCTGGCTGGGAGGTCCCGGTCAATTTCCTACGTTCTGACTTAGGTTGTCATTACAACCCTGGCGGTCGGTGTTAAAGCGCCGGTAAAACCGCCAACAGGCCGGCAGTAAAAAAAAATGGAATCACGACCGTGGCGGTAACCGCCAACATAGACAGCCACTTTAACACTCCACCCGCCACGGCGGTACAAACAAACACCGCGGCGGTAACCGTCAACAAACAGGCGGAAGACAAGGTTCCGCCCACTGTATTACAACAGTCCAATCTGCCACCTTTTCCGGGGCGGATTCACTGCAAACAAAAACACGGCAGAAACAGGACTTGGAAGGGAAAACGCTCACCTCTACACACCCCACGAGGAACCAGGACGCCATGGAACCTGAGCTCCAGATACTCCCAGCCTTTGTCTTCCTGCTCCTCAACCAGGAACATCAAAGACGGCGGCAAAGAGCACGGTGAGTACTCCACCTACGACACAGGGGAGGGAAAAAAGAGTGACACACACACGCAAGATGCAACACTCCCACCCCCACCCTCACCCACTACAACACACACACAAGTACATGATATATTACATTTACAACCCCCAACACCCCCTGGAAGAATGCAAGGACAAAAGGAAATGAGCTGAACGTTTGTAATCTATTAAAATACAGTAATCAAAAATATATATATGTATATTTATACTATACACAAATATACACACCAAGAATACAAGTCCAAGGTATTCCACCATGAAAGTCTATGGACCACTAGGCCCAAAATGCATGGGCGAGGCCCACACAAGATACACTGCTGGGGCATTAGATAGAAATACAACAGGCACCTCAGGGGGAGGAGAAGGGGGTGCATCTCAGCCGGATGAGTGCACAACGCCAGATCCACTAGGGGGCTCCATGCCCACTGCTGTATCCTGGAGAGTGCAAAGACACAGTCTCACAAGTCTGTACAGTGGGTGATTTGCCCGCCGTTCTATCCTGGGGAGTGCAAAGCCACCGTCTCACAAGTCTTTACAGTGGGTGGTTTGACCACTGCTGTATCCTGGGGGGTGCAAAGCCACAGACTCACAAGTCTGTACAGTGGGTGGTTTGCCCACTGATCTGTACTGGGGAGTGCAAAGCCACAGTCTCACAAGTCCTTACAGTGGATGGTTTTCCCACTGCTAAATCCTGGGGAGTGCAAAGCCACAAGTCTGTACAGTGGGTGGTTTGCCCAGTGCTCTATCCTGGGGAGTGCAAAGCCACAGTCTCACAAGTCTTTACAGTGGGTGGGTTGCCGACTGCTGTATCCTGGGGAGTGCAAAGTCACAGTCTCACAAGTAGATAACAGTCTCCACTGGTTCTGGAGGGGCATTGTGCCCAGAGTGCTTCATCCTGCCAAGGACTGAGGTAGTGGATGTGAATCTCCACTGGTCCTGGAGGGGGCTTGGTGCCCAGAGTGCTTCATCCTGCCAAGGACTGAGGTAGTGGATGCCTTTCTCCACTGGTTCTGGAGGGGGCGTTGTGCCCAGAGTGCTTCATCCTGCCAAGGACTAAGGTAGTGGAGGCCTTTCTCCACTGGTTCTGGAGGGGGCTTTGTGCCCAGAGTGCTTCATCCTGCCAAGGACTGAGGTAGTGGATGTGAAGCTCCACTGGTTCTGGAGGGGGCTTGGTGCCCAGAGTGCTTCATCCTGCCAAGGACTGAGGTAGTGGATGTGAATCTCCACTGGTTCTGGAGGGGGCTTGGTGCCCAGAGTGCTTCATCCTGCCAAGGACTGAGGTAGTGGATTTGAATCTCCATTGGTTCTGGAGGGGGCTTTGTGCCCAGAGTGCTTCATCCTGCTTGTGGCGGCCTCAGTAGCGTCAGAGCTTTTTGCGCTCATGGGCCTGCGGTGCTGATGGTGGCGGTGTCCTGTTCAGCGGTGCTGGTGGCGGAGGTGTCCTGTTCAGCGCTGCTGGTGGCGGCGGTGTCCTGTTCAGCAGTGATGGTGGCAGCGGTGTCCTTGTGAGCAGTGCTGGTGGCGGCGGTGTCCTGTTCAGCGGTGCTGGTGGCGGTCTTGTCCGCCGTGCAGGTTTTCGGTGACTTGCCTGTTTTTATGTGCCCCTTCCCCACCTTGGATGATGGCACAGCTGTCTTCCCACTCCCAACTGTACTCCTGGGAGAGGCTTTGGTGGTAGATGTTTTGCCTCTCTCCCGCCGGGCAGTGGCCAACTTTTTGTGCTTTTGAGGTGGGGGACTGTCTGTGGTCTGGCTCCTTGGCTCACTGGCTGCCCTGCTGCTTGGCGCACTCCAGAAGCCAGTTACTACTGGCACCACTGTTCCCTCAGATGTTGTGGCTGAGGTGCTGGGTTGGGACCTGGAAAGGCGTGCCCTAGGGGACTGAAGGGGTGGGGAGGTGAGGGGAAGAGGTCAAGGTTGGACAGGAAACGTTTTTTGGACACACTGGGACAAGTAGATGGAGAGGGTTTGGGAGTGGAAGAAGAGGTAGTGGTTGTAGGAGGTGTACGTTTGCTGACTTTGGGTGAAGGTGCATGGGCTGGAGGAAGTCGTGAGGTGGATGGTTGTTGGGTGGGTGTGTGGCTGCGTTTGTGTATCTAGGGAGGTGGGCTCACACACTGGGAGAGGAAACAGGGGATGTGTGAATGTTAGTGGGGGTGGTGAGTGCAAGTGAGCGGGGTGTGGTGGTGGGTGTGCTGGTGATGGAGGTAGTGGCTGAATATGTAGTGCATGCAGGTGTGAGTGGAGACGAGACTGGGAGGAAGGAGGGAGATGAGGAGGAGGGGACACAGTGGAGGCAGTGGATGTTGGTATGTCTGCATGTGTATAATGCTTGCATGAGTGCATGTGGGTTCTGTGGTGCTTATGTTTGCCTTAGCTTCCCTTGTGTGTTGAGGTGTGTGCATGCTGGTCTGATGGTGTGCTTGGGATAGGCTGAGGTACAGGTGTTTGGGTCTAGGTGGAGGAAGTTGGAGGGGGTAGGCTGGACACAGGAACAATGGGTGCCATCAGTGCTAAGGCCAGAGTCTGAAAAGCTCGCTGTTGGGCTGCCTGACCAGAATGAATGCCCTCCAGGTATGCATTCATCTGTTGCAACTGCCTCTCTATACCCTAGATGGCATTCAAAATGGTAGACTGCCTAACAGTGAGGGACCTGAGGAGGTCAATGGCCTCCTCACTGAGGGCAGCAGGGCTGGCAGGGGCTGAGGTGCCTGGGGCAAAGGAGATGCCCACCCTCCTGGGTGAGCGGGCACGGGGCAAACGCCGAGGGGCTGCTGGGAGGGCAGTGCTGGTAGGGGGGGTGGTGGCTGTACCTGTAGATGCCGGGGGCACAGAGGTGCCCGCCACCGCAAGGAAGCTCCCATCAGAGGAGGAGTCTGTGTCGCTGGTTTCAGATCCTGTCCCCGCCGTGGAGCTCCCCTCCATCCCACTGGTGGCTTCTGACTCCATTGTTTCGCCCTCCAGGGCCATGTGGGATGCAGCTCCCTCCTGCTCCGGTGCCACTGCTCCTCTGCCTGATGATGCTAATTCACACAAGAACAGGGAGACCACAAAAAGGGGGGTAAGACAGAAGAAAGACATGTTGAGTGCATGCGATACTGCTACCGTAGGCAGACACTAAGGACACAGAAGCCCTCTGCACTATGCCGTGCACTTTGAGTTCCCTAATTAATCACATGGACATGGGGTACAAGGCCTATGCCTGATTGCTGCACACATGGAAGTCACAGGAGCCTGACTAGGTGTAGTTGGCTCTAAACACAGGTGGGGTGGGGTGCCACATGGCCTGCCTTAAGAAGGGACCTTGGGCGCTGACCTACACGAATAGTACTGGGGAAAAGGAGAAGATATAACCATCCGCACCGTCACAGTCATTGGCCCGCATCCCTGCCCTTGCCATGACGCACATGCACTCACTGTCGTTTCATGCATGCCTCATTCTCGCCCCACCATCTTTCATCCACACCACTCCACACAGGCATTGCCCATTCGGCATGCTCACAGTGTACTTACCTGTTTGTCTGGAGGACCTTAGAGTAGTGTGTACTGGGGGAGGACCCCATCCACTAGTTTCTCCAACTCCTCCGTGCTGAAGGCAGGGGCCCTTTCCCCAGACGCATGAGCCTTTGTCTCTTCCAGACTGAGGTCACAGCAGCACTTGCAGTGTAGGTCCTCTCCTGTCGGAGATCAGGTATAAAGTGAGTAAAGAGTGAGAAAATGGCAGCGACGTCCGCGGCGGTGCGTACCGTCACCGCCGGCGTACATCGTCATTGGCTCCTGGGACCCATAGGGTGTACAGCGGCAGCACAGTTACCTCATATCCCCTTGTCCCACCTTACAGGTCAGGCAGCCGCCATTTCAGGGGGCCATATGGCATTAATTTTGACACATATCTAGGCCTTGCATAAACACTAATACAGGCATATATCGATTTTCTAAAATTATGGAATAAAGTTGTGTTTACATACCTCAGTGTTGGTTGGCTCTCTGCTCGCTGTTCTCCTCCATAGAGCACGTACGCTGGGGCAGGTGAGGATATGGTGGCATCCTCCGGTGTACAGACTGCTGGTGGACCTGTCAACAATGGAGGAAAGACATGTAATTGTCATCTACAGACTTGATCGTACCACAATCCTGCAACAGTATGCCCAGTTGGAGCCAGACCTGATGTCAACTATCGGCCATCCCACAGGAATCCCCCCTCTAGTGCAGGTTCTGTCAGAATTCCATTTTCTGGCAAGTGGGTCTTTTCAAACAACAGTGGCCATTGCATCAGGGATGTCCCAGCCTAAGTTCTCCAACATGTTGTCCAGAGTGCTGTCTGCCCTGTGAAACACATGCGCAGCTACATCGTGTTCCCTCAGATGGAGGATTTGCCTACAGTGAAAGGTGACTTCTATGCCCTGGGACATATCCCCAACATCATAGGTGCAACTGATGGGACACATGTGGCCTGGGTCCCCCCACCCGCAGGAGTGAACAGGTGTACAGAAACCGGAAGAGTTACCATTCTATGAATGTGCAGATGGTGTGTTTGGCCGACCAGTACATCTCCCATGTGAACGCCAAGTTTCCTGGCTCAGTACATGACGCTTACATTCTAAGGAATCACAGCATCCCTTATGTGATGGGGCAACTCCAGAGGCACCGTGTGTGGCTATTAGGTGAGGACATGGACCCAATACAGTGTGACTAGGGGTCTGTGTCTGGGGATGTCCCTAAGAGTTATTGTGTGTCTAACAGTAGTCCCTCAACATTTGCAGGTGACTCTGATTACCCCAACCTGTCATAGCTACTGACCCCAGTTAGGAATCCCAGGACAAGGGCAGAGGAATGCTACAATGAGGCACATGGGCGAACTAGGAGGATTATAGAGAGGACCTTCGGCTTCCTGAAGGCCAGGTTCAGGTGCCTCCATATGACAGGTGGTTCCCTATTCAACTCACCAAAGAAGGTGTGCCAGATCATCGTGGCCTGCTATATGCTTCACAACTTGGCTTTGCGACAACAGGTGCCTTTTCTGCAGGAGGATGGTTCAGATGGAGGTGTTGTGGCAGCTGTGGAGCCTGTGGACAGTGAAGACGAGGAAGCAGAAGAAGTGGACATAGACAACAGGAACACAGTGATTCATCAATACTTCTAGTGAGACACAGGTAAGAAGACAACACTGCCTGCTACATCTGATTTAATTCTTCTACCTCTCATCTGTCTGTCACTTTCACCCAGAGTATGGACCTTGATTTGTCAATTTCACTTTCAGTTTCACAGATGTGGGTCCCACTGTGTGACATCTGCTTTGTGTCCGCATGGACTAGAGCTGTGTGACATAGATATGTTGACAATACATTAGATATAGCATTTTTCAATAGTTATTGCAAATACACATTTTCAAAAGCACAGACTGACTCCAGAATGTTTTGTGATTTAAGGGTGTTTATTTAAGTGCAAAATAGTGGAGGGGGTTGTAAATTGGTCAGGAGTGATGGTGGAGGAATGTCCATAGCAGAGTCCAGTCTATTAGTGTCACAGGTGCATTGTCCAAAGGGGCATAGGAAGTGGAGCTAGGGTAGTTTAAGTATGGACAGGGTGACAAAGTGGGAAGAAGGATGACATTCAGAGTGGTCTCATTTCTTGGCGGGGGTCTTGGCATTGTTCTTTGACTTTGTCCTGGATCTCAGGGACTTTTTGCGGGGTGGTTCTCCATCTGCATGGGGTGGGGTGCTGGTGTTGTGGTCCTGTGATGGTGCCTCCTATCCACTAGCGCCAGCGGAGCTGATGGGCAGTTCATCGTCCAGGCTAGTGTCAGGGGCCCCTTGTTGTGCCACAGTGTCCCTCCTGGTGTTGACGAGTTCCTTCAGCACCCCTACAATGGTGCCCAGGGTGGTGTTGATGGATTTGAGTTCCTCCTTTCACCCCAAATACTGTTACTCCTGCAGCCGCTGGGTCTCCTGAAACTTGGCCAGTACTGTTGCCATCGTCTCCTGGGAATGGTGGTAGGCTCCCATGATGTTAAAGAGGGCCTTGTGGAGAGTGGGTTCCCTGGGCCTGTCCTCCCCCTGTCGCACAGCAGCCCTCCCAGTTCCCCTGTGTTCCTGGGCCTCTGTCACCTGAACCGTGTGCCCACTACCACAGCCCCCAGGTCCCTGGTGTTGTTGGGGTGGTGGGTTAGCCTGGGTTCCCTGTAGTGGTGGACACACTGCTGCTTGACGTGTCCTGGGGACAGAGGTATGGGCCCGCTGGGTGAATGCTGTGCTGGTGTTTCCAGAGGGGGGAAGCTCTGTAGTGGCCTCTGACTGTGTGAGGGGAACCAACTGTCCTGAGGTCCCAGATGGGCCGGGCAGATCATCTAGATCCAGTTGGACAGAGCTGCTGTCATCACTGTGGGCCTCTTCTGTGGGTGGAGTAGACATGTCTGGACCCTCCAGTCCGGTGGTGTTGCGTAGGGGTCCTGCAGGGGTGTAAAGGCATGATTATTGCATCTGTATGTGCCATGGTGTGCAATGGGTGGGTGACCCTGTACCCCAGTGTTTGCATTCTTGTGTGGGACCTTGTGTGATAATGGTTTCGGGGGGTGTATAGGTATGTGCATTGGTCATGCCTTGGTGATTGGTGTCCATGCTTTGGGGTTGCATGCAGGGCTTGGGTTTGGGATGTGTGGTTTGTGATAGTGGGACATGTGTGAGGAGATGGAGTGATGGGGGTGAGGGCGAGGGTGGTGGTATGTGATAGCATGCAGGTAGGGTGGGGGATGAAGTAGTTAAGATTTGACTTACCAGAGTCCATTCCTCCAGCTACTCCTGCGAGGCCCTCAGGATGCAGTATAGCCAAGACTTGCTCCTCCCATGTTGTTAGTTGTGGGGGAGGAGGCGGGGGTCCGCCGCCAGTCCTCCGAACCGCAATCTGGTGTTTAGAGACCACAGAACATACCTTCCCCCGTAGGTCGTGCCACCTCTTCCTGATGTCATCCCGTGTTCTTGGGTGCTGTCCCACTGCGTTGACCCTGTCCACAATTCTGCGCCATAAGTCCATCTTCCTAGCTATGGTGGTGTGCTGCACCTGTGATCCGAATAGCTGTGGCTCTACCTGGATGATTTCCTCCACCATAACCCTGAGCTCCTCCTCAGAAAACCTGGGGTGTCTTTGCGTTGCCATGGGGTGGTGTGGGTGATGTGTGGGGTGGTGTGTGTTGTGATGTGTGGGGTGATATTTATGGGTGTGTTGTGTGAGGTGCGTGGATGTTGTGTGAGTGATGGTGTTGAGTGCCTGTGGATGCTAGTGTTGTTTCTGGTGGTGTCTCTTTCTGGCCTTCTGTTGCAATTATTGTCATAGGGGTTTGTGGGTGATGTGGGTGTGTGTTTTATATTGTATTGGATGTGTGGGATTGGTGTGTGTATGTGTATCAGGTGTGTGTATTTGGAATTCTAAGTCAGGACCAGAGGCTTCGGATTATGCTTTCTCTCTCTTTACTGCAAAAACTCAGCAGCCAATCAAGTTTAAACAAAACAAAAAAACTACATTTCCCAAGAAACCCAGTAGTCTGAGTCCACCAATCATGGCACATCCAAGTGTCTATCAGTCTCTGTCTCAATAGTCCTTCTTTCTTTGCTGCTGCAGCCAAGAGATAGGTCATTTCTTCAATTTCTAATTATACCGATTTATATTCATATTATAGACACATCGTGAAGCGGAAGCGGGCTCGACTCGCGCCCTGGTGTCATTTGTACTTTCAACACGTCATTACAGATTTATTTCATGCCCCTTTAGCTATTTAGGGGCCCGGCGCCGAGCCGGTAGGCGTGGCTAATAGCCGGCTTCGGAGTTGCTCCGACTCCCAGACTGCGGCGTGATTTAAGAGGACCTGTCCTCTTTCTATTTCAACGCGCATGCATGCTCTCACCTCACGTTCTCTCTCCCATCTGCGAACGAGCTGTTTTCAGTGCACGGAGCTTGGAGGAAAGTTATTTTTAGATCTTTGCGACTCTGAGCGTTTGAGCCCCAGAACGCCCGACGGGGCGAATTGCACTTTATTTAGGCTCTGCCTAAGGGGATTTAGCAGGAGCTCCCTCCACAATTTAAAAGTGACTGTGTCAGATTGAGAATATTTGAATTTCCCTGCTGGGGAGTATTCTTGCCCCCCGTGAGCTCCTCCATCTCCTTGAACATGACGTACTACGCTGGCGAGGATGACTATTATCAGGAACAACCAGACAATATGAATGACCATATGGAGCAAAGACTAATGGAAGCCGTGGGCTACCATGTCCAGGACTCCCGTGAACCAGGCTCTAATCAATGCACTCAAACCCTTTGCTCAACCCTTGAGACGCTTTGGGCAGTGAGAATTGAGGGATAGCCCCTTGCTTGATGCTGGTTCACAACCTGAGCAGCTTTCTGATCTGGGTTCATCCCAGGGAGCCTTGAAAAGACCCTTATCCTCAGCTGATATATTGGATAATATTGCAGCCTCAGTGATGCAAGATCATGGCTATGACGTATACTCTTCTTGGGACACATCTGATACAGGCAGAGAGGCCTCTTCTAAGCCTGAGGGTGTTTCTTCCCCTTCTCCTTCCTCTGACTCGGACCAAGAGCAGGATGACCCCAAGCCAACAGGGAAGCGTAAACGTAAATCCCATAATGTTAAGGAGCGCAGTTCTTCTCTCCCCAATCTTTCCTTTGACCCTGAAAGTATCATTCAACCCAGGTCTTCAGAGTGGCTTCCTTGTGAGGAGGTGGCCCAATATGTACAGGATCACATCCGTAAAGGGTTTGACCGCGATGTGCATGGGCGTGGCTGATAGCCGGCTTCGGAGTCGCTCCGACTCCCAGACTGCGGCGTGATTTAAGAGGACCTGTCCTCTTTCTATTTCAGCACGCACACAGGCGCTCACCTCGCGTTCTCTCTCCCATTTGCGAACGAGGTGTTTTCAGTGCACGGAGCTTGGAGGAAAGTTATTTTTAGATCTTTCCGACTCCGAGTGTTTGAGCCCCAGAACGCCCTACGGGGAGAATTGCACGTTATTTAGGCTCTGCCTAAGGGGATTTAGCAGGAGCTCCCTCCACAATTTAAAAGTGACTGTGTCAGATTGAGAATATTTTAATTTCCCTGCTGGAGAGTATTCTTGCCCCCCCCATAATGTTAAGGAGCGCAGTTCTTCTCTCCCCAATCTTTCCTTTGACCCTGAAAGTATCATTCAACCCAGGTCTTCAGAGTGGCTTCCTTGTGAGGAGGTGGCCCAATATGTACAGGATCACATCCGTAAAGGGTTTGACCGCGATGTGCGTCTTGGCCGTGCATCGGGCCGTGGTTTCAATCAGGTCCCCGGAAACTACAACCAGCAAGGCTATTATTCCAGATCAGGGTTCTATCCCTCTCGAGCCTGTAGAGGTAGAGGACGTGGTTACCGTAACAGAGGTGGCATCGCTTCTGCCGAAGGGTCCCCCACAGGTGAGAATTATTCCATTTTTGGAAGTCTTTCTAGGGGGCAGATTGAGGGACCATGTGGTAGCGTGGTAACGTGTGTCACAGGATCCCTGGATCCTTCAGACTGTACAAGGGTACAGAATAGAATTTTATGCCCCTCCTCGTCAAATGAAGTTCCCTCACATTCACACGTTTTCCCAGATAGAAGGCTCTTTCATAGATGACGAAGTAGCGCGTCTGCTTCAGAAACGCAGCATTTGCCGTTCCGCCCCTCACCCTCTCGGGTTTGTAAGTTCGATTTTTCTTGTTCAGAAAAAAAAGGAGGCGGATCGAGATTAGTCCTCAATATCAAGGAGCTCAATTCTTGAGTGGTCTATCGCCACTTCAAGATGGAGGGCATCCATCTACTAAGAGACCTGCTCTTTTTGGTGAGGTTAGATCTAAAGGATGCTTACCTTACGGTTCCCATACTCGAGCCTCAACGCCGCTTCCTCCAATTCTGTTGGTGACTGGTTTGGTACGAATTCTCCATCCTTCCTTTCGGTCTGTCATCCGCTCCTTGGTGTTTCACCAAGTTATTAAGACCGGTGGTCCAGATCCACAGAGAAAGAGGAGTTCATCTCATTATCTACCTGGACGACATCCTGATTATGGCCCAGTCAGAAGAGTTAGTCCTCCTCCACTTGACCTGGATGATCCATCTTATTCAGGAACTAGGATTCCTCATCAATATCGATAAATCAGTGCTAGCTCCATCCAGGGTTTTAGAATTCTTAGGCTTCCAGGTAGATTCCATCAAGGCTCAGTTATTATTACCTCTGACAAAGAGGAGAGCGATCAAGAAGGAGTTGAGGAGAGCCTTTGCTTGTCAGACTATATTATTGAAGACCCTGGCTCGCCTTGTGGGACTGTTGGCCTCTTCATTCCAAGCAATATTTCCCGGCCCTCTTCATTATCGTGCTCTGCAACACCTGAAGATTCTGCATCTTCGCAGGGGCTTGTCTTTTGCAGAACAGATTGTGTTGTCAGACGAATCCAGGTCGGAGATCAATTGGTGGCTAGCGCACATGGATGCCTGGAATGGCAGATCCATTTTTTCTTCGAGCCCGGAAATGATTATAGAATTGGACGCCAGCTGGTGGGGCTGGGGGGCTCGCTATGGTCCATTTCAGACAGGGGGCCGATGGTCCCAGGAAGAACTGTCCCTCCACATCAATTGCCTAGAGCTATTGGCAGGAGCTTTTGCTATTTGCTCCCTATCTCCGCGACAAGCAAAATGTTGTATTCTTCTTCGGATGGACAACATTTCACCAGTCCAGTATATCAACCGTCTGGGGGGGACCAGGTCTTGTGTTTTAGCGGAGATTGTGAAGGAGTTTTGGCAGTTCTGTCTTCTCCATCACATATCGGTGACAGCAGAATAAATTCCGGGCCGATCCAACCTGATTGCAGACTGAAACTCGCGCTTCCTGATGGACGGCAGCGACTGGAGGCTGAACCCTTCAATATTCCACAAGCTCAATGCTCGTTGGGGTCCTTGCATGATAGACCTTTTTGCCTCAAGACTCAACAACCAACTGGCGCACTTTTTCAGCTGGAGACCGGACCCCATGGCGGCAGGGACCGATGCGTTTCTCCAGACTTGGGAATCAAGGATGCATTATGCGTTTCCCCCATTTATCATGATCCAGAGAGTACTCTCACAGGTGAGGAGACAGAGAGCGGAATTAGTTTTAGTGACACCCATTTGGAAAGCGCAGCCCTGGTTCCCATTGGCGATGTGGTTGTCATGCACTCCACCTCTGGCGATTCCACAGGACCCTCTTCTGTTGTTAGATCCTGTCGGATCCCCTCATCCTCTGATTTGGAGGGGACAATTACCCCTCATGGCGTGGAGAATTTCAGGAGACGCTGGCAAGTGCCTGGAGTTTCGGACAACGCAATGTTTTTCTTGTCCCAATCCTGGGCTCCTTCCACTCACAAGCGATGACAATCGGCCTGGAAAAGGTGGGTGTGTTGGAGCAATGAACGATGTGTTGATCCTGTGGGGTCCTCCATTGTTATGATTATCAATTTTCTTTCTGATTTAGCTTCTCAGGGCTTAGCCTATAGAACCATCAATAACTTTAGATCAGCAATCTCAGCAGGTCATCCCATATAGAAGGGAAACAAACGGGTGAACACCCACTAGTATGTAAGCTTCTTCGGGGAATCCGCATGACCGCACCTCCTCAACCTAAATATTCTTCGCGCTGGGATGTTGATATTTTTTTAAAGTTTAAATCCTGGCCTTGCAACGAGGATCTCTCTCGTAAGCAACCTTCGGCTAAATTGACTATTTTATTATGTCTTTTATCATGTCGGAGAGTATCGGATGTTCGAGCACTGGATTTGGCAGGTAGAGTATTTACTCCTTCTGGAGTTTCTTTCTCTATCTCCAACCATACTAAGACTTCTTCTAGATGTGTTTCTTATCCAGCTTTTCCTCATCATCAAAAGCTATGTATTGTCAATGTCTAAAGGCGTACGAGGAATGTACTAGAGAGTTACGCAGGGATAATCTAGGACAATTGTTGATTTCTTTACAAAAAACATTTGGTCCTGTGTCAACAGCAACGCTAGCACGTTTTGTTCGCTGGATTCTTCAAGAAGCGGGCATAGATATTTCAAGATTTGGGGCACATTCGGTTCGAGGTGCGATGGCCTCTAAGTCATTCTCGTTTGGTTCTCGTTTAGAGGATATTATGAGGGCGGCTGACTGGTCATCGGACTCTACATTTAAAGTCTTTTATCATAAACCAATTGTTGATGTGGTGTCAAATGTTGTTGATGCTTTGAACTGGCATAATCCAAAGCCTCCGGTCCTGACATAGAATAAAAAATAATCTAGCTATCGGTTCAAGAATTTTCAATTCTATTAAGGACACGGAGGCGAGGATTATCCCTCCCTTGGAAGAATCTGTAATATATGTTTATTCAATGATGCAAAGTATATTAACATAATTATTACAGTTTGATTTACCCTCCCTTGTAAGACTTAGAGCTAGTGAGTTCTGAGGATATTATTATGATCTATTTTATTTTCAGGTACAGAAAACAAAGGAATTTGATCAGGTTTGAAAATAGCAGTTCCAGTCTGTTGGACTTTTTTGCTTATGCAGGGTCATCCCCAATCTTTTTGATCTTTTTTGCCTCCTGCCTCCTATGTTTTCTGACCTGTTGCTGTTGGCTTTTGAACTCTGACCACTTTACCACTGCTAACCAGTGCTAGAGTACATATGCTCTCTGTGTAAATTGTATGGTTGATTGGTTCTCCATGATTGGCATATTTGTTTTACTGTTAAGCCCCTAGTAAAGTGCACGAGAGGTGCCCAGTGCCTGTAAATCAAATGTTACTAGTGGGCCTGCAGCACTGGTTGTGCCACCCACACAAGTAACCCTGTCATCATGTCTCAGACCTGCCACTGCAGTGTCTGTACTTTTACACTATAAATTCGACTTGGCAAGTGTACCCACTTGCCAGGCCTAAACCTTCCCTTTTCTTACATGTAAGGCACCCCTAAGGTAGGCCCTAGGTAGCCCCAAGGGCAGGGTGCAGTGTATGGATAAGGTAGGACATATAGTAATGTGGTTTATATGTCCTGACAGTGAAATACTTCCAACTTCGTTTTTCACTGTTGCAAGGTCTGTCTCTCTCATAGGATAACATGGGGGCTACCTTTAAATATGATTAAAGTGTAGATTTCCCTAGAGAGTAGATGGACATGTGGAGTTTGGGGTCCCCGTTAACTCACAATTTAAAAATACATCTTTTAGTAAAGTTGATTTTGAGATTGTGCGTTTGAAAATGCCACTTTTAGAAAGTGAGCATTTTCTTTCTTAAACCATTCTGTGACTCTGCCTTGTCTGTGGATTTCCTGTCTGGGTCAGTTTGACAGGTGGGTTGTTTTTCACCTCGCACTAGACAGTGACACAAAGGGGGCTGGGGTGTAACCCGCATTTCCTGATTAGCCATCTCTGCTAGGGGGGAGGGGTGGAGTGGTCACTCTCATCTGAAAGGACTGTGCCTGCCTCTGACAATGCCGGCTCCAACCCCCTGGTGTGTGTCTGAGGCCTTGCCTGGGCAAGGCAGGATTTCACAAGTAGGTGTGAGTCCCCTTTGAAGAAAGGTGACTTCAAAGACTAAAATGGGTATAAGAAGGGCACCCAAATCTACAGACTTTAGAAACACTTCTGGAACCAAGAGGAACCTCTGCCTGGAGAAGAGCTGATAGCTGAAGAAGAAGTGCTGCCCTGCCTGTGACTGTGCTATGTGGAGCTTTCCTGCAGTGCTGCTTCTGCCAGAGTAAGAGGGCAAAGACTGGACTTTGTGTGCCTTCCATCTTGTGAAGAAATCTTCAAGGGCTTGAGTTAGAGCTTTCCTCCTGTTGTTTGAAGTCTCAGGGACAGCAAAGACTTCTCTCTGCCAGCACCTGGGGTCTCTGTAGAGACTCCTGCTCAGACAAGTGGTGCCCTATCCAGTCCCTGGGCCCTTGAAAGGAAAGCTGGTGGAAATCCAAGGAAATCGACTTTGGACGACTCTGGACAGATGCCGCTGCTGAATCCGGTGACGCCGCCTGCACCCGACCCTGTGACCTTCGCTGGAACGCAACACTCTTCGCAGGCCCGATGCCACAGCAGCCCCGCTGAAGTCCGTGACTCCGTGGAAGTCGCCGCACCACGTCGTGACCGACGCCGCTCGAAGTGCACGGATTCAACATTTCGCACAGACGCCGCGATCCCCGACTTCGCGCATCGGCTTGTTTTCACTCTTCACCAAAGGTACTGTACTTGGGGGTCTACACAACTCCGTGTCCGGCGCCGCTGGTGTCGGCTTGTTGGGAACGACTCCGTCACGATGCCGTGTTAACATCTCATCTAAGCATTTTTGTTTCTAAGCGCTATTTTTGGAGTTTAATCTTTAAAAATTCATAACTTGACTTGTGTATGTTGGATTTTTGTAGTTTTGGTCTTGTTTTGTTTAGATAAATATTTCCTATTTTTCTAAACTGGTGTTGTGTCATTTTGTGGTGTTTTCATTAAGTTACTGTGTGTTGGTACAAATACTTTACACCTAGCACTCTGAAGTTAAGCCTACTGCTCTGCCAAGCTACCAAGGGGGTAAGCTGGGGTTAGCTGAGGGTGATTCTCTTTTACCCTTCAACCAAAGACCCCATTTCTAACACAGTCCAGCTAGGATCCCTCAGAATCCTGTTCTACCTTCGACGATCGTTGTGGTGCAGCACAGTTTCTTCGCTGTCCGTTAGGAGAAGGTTCAGTCCTGTTGGTTTCAAGTACTTTTTTATTTATCGCAAGGAAAGAGTAAGGACTATTGAGATAGCGACTGATATACACTTGGATGTGCCATGATTGGTGGACTCAGACTACTGGGTTTCTTGGGAAATTTAGTTTTTTGTTTTGTTTAAACTTGATTGGCTGCTGTGTATTTGCAGTAAAGAGAGAGAAAGCATAATCCTCACCTCCATGTCCTTAATAGAATTGAAAGTTCTTGACGCAATAGCTAGAATTTTTTTTATTGTCCAATGTGGTTGTGTTTTGTAAGTGTGTGTGTATTTTAAGTGCGGCAGTGTGTACCGCCAATGGAATACCGTGGTTGAAAGACCGACCGCGTGGATTCGTGGGTCGTGATAGTGTGGGCGTATTCCTGTTGGGGTGAAGTGTTGATTTTGTTATCACCAGTTTATCACTGACCTTTACTGTGGTGGACTTCTGTGGGTGTCTAAATTTTTGCAGATTCCGAGTTGTGGTTCATAATAGCTGTGGCGGAATTCCACGGCCGTGGCAGTGTGTTGGCAGTCTTCTACACGGCAGTAAGCGGCTTTTACCACCAATGTTGTAATGACCCCCTTAGTCTCTTTTTTAGAGATTTTCTTCAACGGGACGAACCTGCAAATCAGGCCGGGTCGCGGTTGAGGCAGTCCGGTTAGAGTTGCCACTGCAGGTCGGTCCCTCTATGGAGATTTTTTCCAAAAGTTCTCCAAAGTTCTCCAAACTTCTGGATCTTCTTCCAGATGTTCCTTTAAGGTTCTTTTGGGGTCCACAGCTCACCCAAGGTTCCAGAAGCTCTTAGATGCTCCTTGGGGGTGTGGACTACAACTCCCAGAATGCACCTGGCACAAACTCCTTTTTGGCCACTGGACAGTGGTCAGCTTGTTGGTTTCTTCAAGAGTTGGTACAGGGGACTCTGGTTAGCAATTTTTCACCTGTAGCAAACAGGGAGTCCCTCCTTGAAATAGTTGAAGCCAGGCAAAGTCCTTCTTGTTGTGAAGCCCAAGTGTGCAGCTGGTGCAGTCCTTTAAAGCGCAGTGTCCAGGTGCAGGTCAGGGGTCCAGCAGGGCAGTCCTTCTTTTTCTGTAGTTCTTCCCGGTAGGGATCTGGTAGGGAACTGAAGTGTAGGTGCAGGTCTGCCAGTTTTATCCCTCCTCCTGGGTGAAAAGGGGTCCTGGTTCTCCAATCAGGGGGAGGGTCCTTCCTCCTGTGATGACCACTTCCTGGAAAGTGTGGCAAAAATCAATCCCAAGGAGCAACATTCCTCAAAAATGTATCATGGCTGAAAGTGATTTTTGGAGGCTACATCTGGCTGAGCCCACCCACTGGTGAGGCTAAAAATCCTAAACACACCCCTCTCCTAATCTAATCATGTTGACATGTTGTAACTAGAAGATGTCACGAATAGCCAATTTATTTAGTGGTACTCAAAGCGGCCAGAGTGGAGAATGTGCTAGCCTTTCCAAGATTCAAACTGATATCTGCAGGACACTCCAGCCCAGATTTACAAATAAATAACGCAACGCAGTTCAGCTAGTGAAGTAGTTGCAATTCATTTAGTGAATGGGGAAGAGCAGAATAGCACTATACCTTGAAATATATGGCACTGTTCTGCTCTCTCCCTTGCACTGGTGCACTTCATGCTGCCATGTGCCACAGCAAACATCCTTGCACCACAGTACGTGGGTGTCTGTGTTGTGGTTAGCACACTTTTTGTGCACAAATGTGTATGCAGTTCCACGACAATGTCAGGCATCACTAACATGGAATTGAGGCACTTTTAGTTTTTCAAAAGCAAGCTCCCAAAGTGGATATTTACTTTTGAAAAAAAAAATACTAATGACTCTGACACACCAGGAGTCCCCAACTTTTCCCAGGGAGAGAGGGTCATGTTTCTTTTTTATGTTTGGTTCAGCCAGGCTTCCATGCCCTATTTAGAGTCAGAAACATGGCAGTCTGCGAAAGACAAATAGAGCAGCTGGACTGCCAGTTTGGTTGACAGGGTACTTCACCATGCTTGTAGCAAAGTAGGCTACCTGCCAAAGTTGAAATCAGGCTGATTATTTCTTATAGTTTAATTATATGGAACTCTAACTCTACTGAAAAATAGCACTTGCCTCTATTACTCTACTACTAAAAAATCATTCTGAAATCGGTCTGACTAAAGGCTCAAGAGTAAGGTCAAAAAGCATGGGTGACGAAAGACACCTTGGTCTTGTGCCTTTTCAGTGTGAAAGTAGATGAAACCATTGCTTCAGTCTAAACTTCTGTTTTAGCATTAGTATATGGAGTACGGGAAAGAGCCATTACAACGTAATGCCTTTACCAAGCATCCATTACCAAGCAATGCCTTTTCAACACAAGCCTTTACAATGAGTATGGCTTTTCAACACATGCCTTTACATCACACAGTAAGAATATATAAGTTAAGTGTGTATATATCTGCATACATAAATTGTTGGAAAATGGGTTATTGGTAGGGCAGGTAGGTACCTACACCTAGCAACAAGCCACTAACCTCCACATAGGTACAGTTAGGTCTCAGTAAATTAATCCCAGCTCAACCCTTGGTAGCTTGGCAACGAGCGTCAAGGCTTAACTTAGGAGACAAAGTGTAAAGCATTCAAATATCACAAAACAGTAAATAAATAAAACACAGGAAACAGTTTAAAAATCCAAAACCAATTTATAAAAATAGTTTATATTTTTATCTTTAAAATGACACAAAAACGATTAAAATCGGTTCAGGGGAACCGGAGATATGAATTTTTAAAGAATTATTACTTTTCTAGCGCTTAGAAACAAAAAGCGCCAATCGGGTCATCTGGTTGCACCTCGACCGGGGCAAAGTCAAACTTTCAGGCCGACCGCGATGGAGCCCTGCTCGGCTACAGGTCGCGGGAGGCCTCGGTTAAAAAGTTACCTTCTGACTTAGTCTTTATTTTGAAGTTTTTCTTCACCGGGACGAACCTGCCAGTTGAATCCGACCTCCTGGAGCCCTTGTCCGGATACGCGATGTGGGTTTCCTCGGTGGAGACTTTTACCTTCGGACTTAGTCGTTTTTTCGAGATGAAAATCCTTCGACCGGGGTAAACCTGGATCTTGATCCGACGTCCATGGAGCCCTTCTCGGATACGATGGCTGGGAGATCCCGGTCAACTTTTTACCTTCGGACTTAGGCCCATATTTATACTTTTTGACGCTAAACTGCGCTAACGCAGTTTAGCGTCAAAAAGTTTTGCGCCGGCTAACGCCATTCTGAAGCGCCATGCGGGCACCGTATTTATTGAATGGCGTTAGCCGGCGCAAGCAGACCGGCGCTGCCTGGTGTGCGCGAGAAAAACCACGTACACCAGGCAGCGCCGGCGTAGGGGGAAAATGGCGCATGGGCGTCTTAAAATGGGGCAAGTCAGGTTACGTCGAAAAAATCGTCGTAACCCGACTTGCGCCATTTATTTTCGACGCCCATCCCCCATCAACATGACTCCTATCATTGTAAAGATAGGAGTCATGCCCCCTTGCCCAATGGCCATGCCCAGGGGACTTCTGTCCCCTGGGCATGGTCATTGGGCATAGTGGCATGTAGGGGGGCACAAATCAGGCCCCCCTATGCCAAAAAAAATTATTAAAAAAAAATAAAAAAATACTTACCTGAATGTCCCTGGGGTGGGTCCCTCCAGCCTTGGGTGTCCTCCTGGGGTGGGCAAGGGTGGCAGGGGGGGTCCCTGGGGGCAGGGGAGGGCACTCTGGGCTCATTTTGAGCCCACTTGTCCCTTAACGCCATGCCTGACCCAGGCGTTAAAAAGCGGCGCAAATGCGCCGTTTTTAGCCACGCCCACTCCCGGGCGTCTCTTTTGCCCGGGAGTATAAATACCACGTAAAGGCCTGGGAGTCATTTTTTAGACGGGAACGCCTCCCTTGCATATCATTAACGCAAGGAAGGGGTTCACGCTAAAAAATGACGCACATTCCGGGAACTTTGGCGCTATTCGCCTCTAACGCCATAGTATAAATATGGCGTTAGTTGGCGTTAGTTTAGCGTCGAATTTGCGTCGAAAAAAACGACGCAAATTCGGCGCAAACGGAGTATAAATACGGCCCTTAGTCTCTTTTTTGGATGTTTTTCTTTACCGGGACAAACCACGAAGTCAGGCCGGGTCGCGGTTGAGGCAAGCCGGCTAGAATTTCCGCGGCGGGTCGGTCCCTCTCTGGAGCTTTTTTCCAAAAATTCTCAAATCTTTTCCAAACTTCTGGGGCTTCACCCAGATGTTCTTTTAAGGTTCTTTTGGGGTCCACAGCTCACCCCAAGGGTCCAGAAGTTCTGTGATGGTCCTTGGGGGGTGCGGACTTCAACTCCCAGAATGCACCTGGCGCAAACTCCTTTTTGGCAACTGGACAGTGGTCAGCTGGTCGCTTTCTTCAGGAGTTGGTGCAGGGGACTCTGGTTTAGCAATTTGTCACCTGTAGCAAACAGGGAGTCCCTCCTTGAACCAGTTGAAGCCAGGCAAAGTCCTTCTTGTGGTGAAGCCCAAGTGTGCAGCTGGTGCAGTCCTTCTGAGTGCAGGGTCCAGGTGCAGGCCAGGGGTCCAGCAGGGCAGTCCTTCTTCTTCTTTAGTTCCTTTCTTGTTGAATTCTGGAGGGGATCTGAGGTGTGGGTGCAGGTCTGCCAGTTTTATCCTTGCTCCTGGGTGAAAAGCAGGGGGGCCCTGGTTCTCCAATCAGGGACAGGGTCGTCCCCCTGTGATGACCACTTCCTGGGAAGTGTGGCAAAAATCCATCCCAGAAGGCAACAGTCTCTAAAAATCCAACATGGATGAATCTGATTTTTGGAGGTTACATCTGGCTGAGCCCACCCACTGGTGTGGCTAAAAATCATAAACACACCCCTCTCCTGCCCTCTCCTAATCTAATCAAGGGGGCACCTAATTGTCTGGGGTTGCAGGATGTGGGGGTGTTGCTGGGTGCTCCAAATGTCCTTCTCTGCCTTTGAAGACCAGTTTGGCAGCCCTCCCCCTTCCTGCCTCACCATCTGCTGAGGGGAGATTCTCTCCCCCAAGCACATTCCTTTGTGTGAAGCCAGGCCACTTCACACCTAATCAAGGCAGCCTGGCAGAAGCTGCTGCAGGCTGGCCAATCAGAGCACAGCAGCAAAAACAATGCAGAGCTGAAATTGGCAACTTTTTAGGTAAAGGCTAAACTTTTTACCTGAACAAGTTATATTAAATCCAACAACTGGAAGTTGTGGGATTTATTACAACAATTAATTTGATACCACATTCTTGGTATGTAACATTTAAGGAGACTTTAAAATTTAAAATAAAGTCTGCCCATTCTAGCCTATGAAGGCCATTTACTTCAATGAGGGAAAAACGAATTTGGCTGTTTTTACCTCACCAGGGCTTATAAATCTATTTTTATAAAGTCCCTGCTTATAGTTACATGGCACCCAGCCCTAGGGGCACATAGGGCACACCTTAGGGGTCACTTATATGTAAAAATAAGGTAGTTTAAGACTTTGGAAGTACCTTTAATTCCAAAGTCGAATTTGCATATAACTTTAATTTAAAAGCAGCCAGCAAAGCAGGCCTGCCTTTAAAATGACACTGGGCACCTCAGCAGTGCACCTAGGTGTGCACCACCTATGCTGTGGTCCCTAAACCTACATGCCCTACCATATACTAGGGACTTATAGGTAGGTTAACTTAGCCAATTATAATTAGCCTAATTTGCATATCCATTTTACACAGAGCACAGGCCCTGGGACTGGTTAGCAGTACCCAGGGCACCATCAAAGTCAGGAAAACACCAGCAAAAAGAGGAAAATGGGGGCAAAAAGTTATGGGGCCTCTGCAATCAGCCCTGTTTTCTCACATAAATTACCTGGTGCCGGTCGCCACTATGTAGTTTTAGTTAGGACCTAGTTTCTATATAAAAAGTGATTATTTACTTGCCAATAAATTTGGTGCCACTTGACAAATCTTCATGAAACTTCACAAAAAAAAATTCCAGCCATGTCAGCTGCTGTTTAGTACGTTTCAGGATGATCTGTCCATGGGTGGGAGAAAAACACATTTTTCCCATTCATTTACTGATTCATAGCACCAAAACTACTGGATGGAATTACACGAAATTTGGCCACCAGAATGGTAGGTCCTGGTCCAGAAAGAGCATTTTTTTTCGTTTTGGTGTAATTCCGTTCAATAGTTTTTGAGAAATTAAGTGGAAAACAGATTTGTATATATAGGGATGCAAAAGATTTGTGACCCCTCCCGACCTTTTGCTGAGATCTGATTGGCTGATAACACTTCAACAACAGAAGCCGTTGAAGTATTGTCAGCCATCTTGGTACTCAGCTGAAGCTGAGTCCAGAAATAAAGTAAATAATAAAGAAAAGGGGCTAGAGTATGAACACCCTGACCCCTTAGCTCTGGTGCTGGGCCTGGCAGTTCGGGCTGGACTGTTCCCATGGAGAACAGGGTCAAGACTGATTTGCATATGGCTGGTTCCGAAGTGGAATAGCATGGCAAGCAAAAAAACTGATGGATTAGACCCAGATCTGTGACTGGGGGTGAATGTTTGATTTATTCTGCATTCCAGCCATCATCTGTTCTTTTTGCATTTGTCGGCCCAAGTGGGAAGGGTATGCCCAGATGTGGGTCCAGTGCTTGCTATGTCACCAGATTCAAGCTAGCCTGGCTGATGAAGGGTGATACCCTGAAACTGGTACCAGGATGCTTGTTTCTGGGCCAGGGAAGACCTGGCCTGGCAGTTCGGGCTGGACTGTTCCCATGGGAAACAGGGTCAAGACTGATTTGCATATGGCTGAGTCCAAACTGGAATGACATGGCAAGCAAAGAAAACTGATGGATTAAACCAAGATCTGTGACTGGGGGTGAATGTTTGATTTATTCTGCGTTCCGTCCATCTTCTGTTGTTTTTGCATTTGGTAATGTCCCAAAGGGACCCCCCAGAGCTAAAAAAACATTTTATTTATTTTACGTGTGGAGTCGCAGTGAATCTGCAAGTAAAATTTAAAAAAATTAAGTGTGGGCTCGCATACTTTGTTAATATAAAGCCCCCGGGTGAGCCAGGTCCCAGGGGCACTTGCTTAAAAATGCGTGGGTGGGGGCTCCAAGCCCCCTCCTGCTGCCCCAGGGACTGCAACAACCACGGGGCTTCTGCTTAATATGTGGGAGGCTGTGTGCCCCTCCACTACCCTGGGGAACACCACCTCCCCAGGGCTGTAATTAAATATGCAGGGACGGCCACGTGCCTCCTGCTGCCCCAGGGACCACCACCGACCCTGGCATTAAAGTAATAATGTGCAAGGGAGCGGCCCGGCCCCCTCGCGCTGCCCTGGAGACCACCAAATCCCAGAGGTAATCAATGTGATTTATGCAGGGGCTTGTGGCTCCCCCAAACCCTGGCATTAAAGTAATAATGTGCAAGGGAGCGGCCCGGCCCCCTCGCGCTGCCCTGGAGACCACCAAATCCCGGAGGTAATCAATGTGATTTATGCAGGGGCTTGTGGCTCCCCCAAACCCTGGGGACCACCCCCCAGATCAAAATGCATCAATTGTGTGAGGGAAGCCCTTCAGCCTCCCCCACAGTCATAGGGGCCACAACCATCCAGGAGCTTCATTTTATTGATATGCAAGGGCCGTGCAGCTCCCTGCAGCCCTGAGGATCACCACTCCCCAGGGCATACGTAAAAATGATCACAGGGGGTCCGTTTTGGACCCCCTTTAGCCCTGGGGATAACCATCTCCAGGGGCTATAATTGTAGGAGATGGGCCAGGTGGCCACCCTCAAGGAGCAACTGATGGGCGTGGGGACCGCCACCACCCATGACTGGCTCCTGCTATGTCCCGGGGTGCACCCCTGGGACATAGCTGTTTGCTCTTGCTTGGCTGCAGCTCTGCAAGCCACAGCAAATACTTTGGTTTTTGACAGCAGGGCCTCTCACGCGGTCCCGTTGTCAAAAAACAAAGCTTTCATCTCTGTCTCCTGCACCTGTGCAGGAGAAAGAGATTAAATGCTTCAGCAACCAGTCTTAAGTCTTCCCCCATGGTGCCATTGAGCCCGTAAAGGGCCTTTTGTACAATAAAAATGAAATAAACTCATGCCCAAAGGTAACTATAACTCACGTCCTCGCCATGCACTGCTAATTATCCCCAGAAATTATGGCACCCATGACATCTTTGATAACATCCTTGATAATATCAGAGTAATATTTGCAGTAAAAATATGTAGGAAAAAACTGTGGACAGCGAGGGCGCGAGTTACAATAACCTTAGGGCACAAGTTATAGTTACTTGAGATAACTATAACTATATCTGGTGAATTTCTATGTTTTGCTGCATTTAAAATGGGAGCCTAACTATAAGGTCCCTGTAACCTCTGTGTAAGTGTATATATATTCACTAAAAAACAAAGGTTACAGGGATGTTATAGTTAGGTTCAGATTTTACACACACTAAACCACAGAAATTTAGCACTTATAGTTAGAGTTATCTGAATAACTATATCTAAGGCCCTAAGGTAACTTGCGCCAGGCCCTACAGCCAATCCCCTGCATGCAGCCAACCTAACGCCACACACCACTGGCTGTGCGCAGCAGGTGGGTTGCTGGACGGCCTGGCCTTTGTTCAGGCCTGGCAGCCAACACCCAAAAAGTATCTAATCCACGAGTCCCCTCCCTTGGCAGCTTTTGGCACTGGGGACCCCCTTCTCCTGGGCCCTGGTGCATTTTTAAGGGCCCCCCATCCTCAGGGTGCTTTTGACCCTGGGGACCCCATTCCCAAGTACCCAACAACTTATTTCAGGATGGGGGGACATACGGCCCTCCTCTCCAGGCTACATTTTGCCCCGGGCCCCTTCCTCCCAGGGACCATCACATTTTGTGTGGGAGTGGGACACATATTCCTCTCTGTTGGGCAAATCAGGCCCCTGGAAACCCCATATCTTGGGGCTGGTGCATTTTTTTAGGACAGGGGGTACATGGCCTCCCTGCTTGTGTCATTTATGGCCCCCAGAAACCTCATCCCCCGGGTACCACCACCATACTTATGGGAAGAGGGGCGTACTCTAAAGTGGGCACACAGCCTCCCTCACTGGCCAATTATGACCCCAGAAACCCCATTCCCTTTGGCCAAGCACCTTGTTAAATGGGGAAGAGAGCACAGAGACCACCTCCCTGGGATGATATCAGCCCCAGGGATCCAGTTACTAAAGAGGAGGGGCCCACACCTCTGCCTTCCCTGGGCTGATTCTGGCCCCGGGGAACCCATCTTCCAGGGCCCGATCAAACAAAGGGTAGGTTGCCTAGTGCCCACCCGGGGCACCTACCATATCCTTGAGGGGTATTCCCGATGCTCTTACGGCCCTAACCGGCTCCCCGCATCCAGTGGGAGCCAGAATTACTCAGAGCAATATTAAGATCTGTTTCAGTCTGCTCCCAGCTGGCAGAAGAATTTTTAAAGCTCCTTCCTACCGGGATCTGTATTCATGTTTAATGCCCCTTGGCGGGAGCTTTGAAATTGCTCCTGCCAAGCAAGAGCAAACACAGGTTTTTCTGCCCATGCCAGTGTGGTCAGGAAGTCAGTTATGCTCTTGAGGTGGGCACCCCGGGACATAGAAGGAGCCGGCCCTAGGAGATGGGGTTCCAAAGGCCATTAATGACTCTGGAATAGGGGCCCTGAGGCCCCATATCTTTTCTAATTATAGCTGGGCACCGGGGATGGGGTCCCCGGGGCCGAAATTGACCCAAAGACCGAGGCTGTGTGGCCAGCCTCCCGCTTTGTAAGTACAGCGGAGCCATGGGGGATGGGGTCCTCGGGGACTAAATCAGCTCATTTATTTTAAAGGCGGGCCCCAAAGGAAGAGTCCTGGTGGCTGAAATTGACTCTGGGAGGGGTTAATGTAGCCCCTCTCCCCCCTACTTATTGTCATTCAGGCCCGGGGGATGGGGTCTCCAGGGCAAAAATTGGATTGGGGAGGAGGGCCATGTGCACCCCTTCCCCAAATATATATATATGTAAAAATACCCCCCATGGACCTGGCCCATTCTAGGAAGGTAAAAAAAAACAAGCAGAAACCAACATTTTTTTGCCACGGATCTGTTTATCCTCTGCTAATTTCTGCCAACATCTGAAAAAGAAAATAGTTTTTGATCCCCAGCAGAGTCCCTGTGGGACCCCACCATCAGGCCTGGAGGTCGGGTATTCGGACCCCGCTCCCTTGTGAGTTTTTTTTAACCTTTTTCTTGAGACTTGGGCTGAGTCCCTAGTTCCAAGATGGCTGCCACACCTTTCTGGTTGAAGTGGTGACAACCAATCAGATCTCAGATCAAATTAGATATCTGTCAGATCCAGGTATCCTATGCGTTTCTAGATATACATACATCTTTTTGTTAATTACTTAATAACTACTTGAATGAATTTACACTAAATTGCAAAAAGAGTTCTTTCAGGACCAAGTGCTAGCTTTTTGACAAATTTGGGTTAGTACAGTTTGGGCTGCAGTCATGTCTAAAATCAATCTGGGAAATTGCATGGGTAAAATGCATTTTGGGACCCCTTTTTCTCAGCTCCTGCTTGATGAATCATCCTGAAACTTTGCAGATAGCAGCTCAATTGATGGGACCACTAGTTTAGAAAATGTTGTGACGATTCATCAAATGGTGCAAAAGTTATTAGCAAAACAAAAACACTTTTCCTATGGAAATTACATCTTAACTATAAATACTTTCAGACAATCTCCAGTAGGTAATATATATCTAGTCATAGATACAGATATAGATATAGATATAGAGGAGTTAGGGATGGGTAGTGAGGGTGATAAGGGTGTTTTTAGAGTTTAGGCATGGTTAAGGGTATTGGGTGGTAAGGTTGTTTTGTTTAGGAGGTTGCCAGTCGGTTATTATAGTTAGGACCTAGTTTCCATAAAAAATAAGTTTTTTTGTTTTCCTAATAACTTTGGCACAGTTTGATGAATCTTTACAAAATTTGCTAAACTAATGGGAGAAAACAGAGTTGATTGTAGCCCCCCCCAATGTTTGACCCCATTTTTCAGTTTTTGCTGGTGTTTTTCCCACTCTGATGGTGCCCTGGGTACTGCTAACCAGTCCCAGGGCCTTTCCTCTGTGTATAATGAGTCTGCAAATTAGGCTAATTATAATTGCCTATGTCAACCTACCAATAAGTCCCTAGTATATGGTAGGGCATGTAGGTTTAGGGACCCCAGCATAGGTGGTGCACCCAAAGATGCACTGCTTACGTGCCCAGAGTCATTTTAAATATACAGAGGGGATAAATATGTGTGTTAAACTCTTATCCAAAAAGGTGGAAATTAAACTTAACGCCACTGTACACATAACTACATTTCTGACAATATACAAATGGACAAATAACCAATAACAAACAACATACTAAAACAAATAAAAGTGAAGATAAAAAAAAGAAAAATTTTACCACTGAAGTCTTTCTTTAGATAAGCTGCTAAACCTTTTTCCGGCAAACAGTCTTATAACATGAGGTAATGGTATTTGGTATCGTCTTTTTTAGGTTATTTCCTCCCAATATTTATACACAATACCATCTCATTTCCATTGTTCCATTGTCCCATAATTTCAAGAACATTCCTCCAAAAATTGATTGCCGCATTTTGGCCTTTCAACTTCTTGCCTCCTGATTTGTATTGTTGTTGCAAAATGGGTTATTGGTAAGGGCAGGTAAGTACCTACACTTAGCAATAGGCCACTAACCTCCACTTAGGTCCAGTTAGGTCTCAGTAAATTAAACCTAGCTCAACCCTTGGTAGCTTGGCAACGGGCGACAAGGCTTAACTTAGGAGACAGAGTGTAAAGTATTCAAATATCACAAAACAGTTATTAAATAAAACACAGGAAACAGTTTAAAAATCCAAAATCCATTTATAAAAATAGATTATATTTTTATCTTTAAAATGACACAAAGACAAATAAAATCAGATAAGGGGAACCGGAGATCTGATTTTTTAAAGAAGTATTGTTTTCAAGCGCCTACAAACAAAAAGCGCCAATCTGGTCATCTGGTCACACCTCGACCGGGGCAGAGTCAAAGTTTAAGGCCGACCGCGATGGAGCCCAGCTCGGCTACAGCCTGCGGGAGGCCTCGGTCAAAAGATTACCTTAGGCCTTAGTCATTTCTCTGAAGATTTTCTTCAGCGGGACGAACCTGCCAGTCCAATCCGACCTCCTGGAACTCTTCATATACGCGTCGCAGGAGCCCTTGGTGGAGATTTTTACCTTCAGATTTAGTCATTTTTTCGAGGTGAAAATCCTTCGACCGGGGCAAACCTGGATCTTGATCCGACGTCCTTGGAGCCCTCCTCGGATACGCTGGCTGGGAGGTCCCGGTCAATTTCCTACGTTCTGACTTAGGTGGTCATTACAACCCTGGCGGTCGGTGTTAAAGCGCCGGTAAAACCGCCAACAGGCCGGCAGTAAAAAAAAATGGAATCACGACCGTGGCGGTAACCGCCAACATAGACAGCCACTTTAACACTCCACCCGGCACGGCGGTACAAACAAACACCGCGGCGGTAACCGTCAACAAACAGGCGGAAGACAAGGTTCCGCCCACTGTATTACAACAGTCCAATCTGCCACCTTTTCCGGGGCGGATTCACTGCAAACAAAAACACGGCAGAAACAGGACTTGGAAGGGAAAACGCTCACCTCTACACACCCCACGAGGAACCAGGACGCCATGGAACCTGAGCTCCAGCTTTGTCTTCCTGCTCCTCAACCAGGAACATCAAAGACGGCGGCAAAGAGCACGGTGAGTGCTCCACCTACGACACAGGGGAGGGAAAAAAGAGTGACACACACACGCAAGATGCAACACTCCCACCCCCACCCTCACCCACTACAACACACACACAAGTACATGATATATTACATTTACAACCCCCAACACCCCCTGGAAGAATGCAAGGACAAAAGGAAATGAGCTGAACGTTTGTAATCTATTAAAATACAGTAATCAAAAATATATATATGTATATTTATACTATACACAAATATACACACCAAGAATACAAGTCCAAGGTATTCCACCATGAAAGTCTATGGACCACTAGGCCCAAAATGCATGGGCGAGGCCCACACAAGATACACTGCTGGGGCATCAGATAGAAATACAACAGGCACCTCAGGGGGAGGAGAAGGGGGTGCATCTCAGCCGGATGAGTGCACAACGCCAGATCCACTAGGGGGCTCCATGCCCACTGCTGTATCCTGGAGAGTGCAAAGACACAGTCTCACAAGTCTGTACAGTGGGTGATTTGCCCGCCGTTCTATCCTGGGGAGTGCAAAGCCACCGTCTCACAAGTCTTTACAGTGGGTGGTTTGACCACTGCTGTATCCTGGGGGGTGCAAAGCCACAGACTCACAAGTCTGTACAGTGGGTGGTTTGCCCACTGATCTGTACTGGGGAGTGCAAAGCCACAGTCTCACAAGTCCTTACAGTGGGTGGTTTTCCCACTGCTAAATCCTGGGGAGTGCAAAGCCACAAGTCTGTACAGAGGGTGGTTTGCCCAGTGCTCCATCCTGGGGAGTGCAAAGCCACAGTCTCACAAGTCTTTACAGTGGGTGGGTTGCCGACTGCTGTATCCTGGGGAGTGCAAAGTCACAGTCTCACAAGTAGATAACAGTCTCCACTGGTTCTGGAGGGGCATTGTGCCCAGAGTGCTTCATCCTGCCAAGGACTGAGGTAGTGGATGTGAATCTCCACTGGTCCTGGAGGGGGCTTGGTGCCCAGAGTGCTTCATCCTGCCAAGGACTGAGGTAGTGGATGCCTTTCTCCACTGGTTCTGGAGGGGGCGTTGTGCCCAGAGTGCTTCATCCTGCCAAGGACTAAGGTAGTGGAGGCCTTTCTCCACTGGTTCTGGAGGGGGCTTTGTGCCCAGAGTGCTTCATCCTGCCAAGGACTGAGGTAGTGGATGTGAAGCTCCACTGGTTCTGGAGGGGGCTTGGTGCCCAGAGTGCTTCATCCTGCCAAGGACTGAGGTAGTGGATGTGAATCTCCACTGGTTCTGGAGGGGGCTTGGTGCCCAGAGTGCTTCATCCTGCCAAGGACTGAGGTAGTGGATTTGAATCTCCATTGGTTCTGGAGGGGGCTTTGTGCCCAGAGTGCTTCATCCTGCTTGTGGCGGCCTCAGTAGCGTCAGAGCTTTTTGCGCTCATGGGCCTGCGGTGCTGATGGTGGCGGTGTCCTGTTCAGAGGTGCTGGTGGCGGAGGTGTCCTGTTCAGCGCTGCTGGTGGCGGCGGTGTCCTGTTCAGCAGTGATGGTGGCAGCGGTGTCCTTGTGAGCAGTGCTGGTGGCGGCGGTGTCCTGTTCAGCGGTGCTGGTGGCGGTCTTGTCCGCCGTGCAGGTTTTCGGTGACTTGCCTGTTTTTATGTGCCCCTTCCCCACCTTGGATGATGGCACAGCTGTCTTCCCACTCCCAACTGTACTCCTGGGAGAGGCTTTGGTGGTAGATGTTTTGCCTCTCTCCCGCCGGGCAGTGGCCAACTTTTTGTGCTTTTGAGGTGGGGGACTGTCTGTGGTCTGGCTCCTTGGCTCACTGGCTGCCCTGCTGCTTGGCGCACTCCAGAAGCCAGTTACTACTGGCACCACTGTTCCCTCAGATGTTGTGGCTGAGGTGCTGGGTTGGGACCTGGAAAGGCGTGCCCTAGGGGACTGAAGGGGTGGGGAGGTGAGGGGAAGAGGTCAAGGTTGGACAGGAAACGTTTTTTGGACACACTGGGACAAGTAGATGGAGAGGGTTTGGGAGTGGAAGAAGAGGTAGTGGTTGTAGGAGGTGTACGTTTGCTGACTTTGGGTGAAGGTGCATGGGCTGGAGGAAGTCGTGAGGTGGATGGTTGTTGGGTGGGTGTGTGGCTGCGTTTGTGTATCTAGGGAGGTGGGCTCACACACTGGGAGAGGACACAGGGGATGTGTGAATGTTAGTGGGGGTGGTGAGTGCAAGTGAGCGGGGTGTGGTGGTGGGTGTGCTGGTGATGGAGGTAGTGGCTGAATATGTAGTGCATGCAGGTGTGAGTGGAGACGAGACTGGGAGGAAGGAGGGAGATGAGGAGGAGGGGACACAGTGGAGGCAGTGGATGTTGGTATGTCTGCATGTGTATAATGCTTGCATGAGTGCATGTGGGTTCTGTGGTGCTTATGTTTGCCTTAGCTTCCCTTGTGTGTTGAGGTGTGTGCATGCTGGTCTGATGGTGTGCTTGGGATAGGCTGAGGTACAGGTGTTTGGGTCTAGGTGGAGGAAGTTGGAGGGGGTAGGCTGGACACAGGAACAATGGGTGCCATCAGTGCTAAGGCCAGAGTCTGAAAAGCTCGCTGTTGGGCTGCCTGACCAGAATGAATGCCCTCCAGGTATGCATTCATCTGTTGCAACTGCCTCTCTATACCCTAGATGGCATTCAAAATGGTAGACTGCCCAACAGTGAGGGACCTGAGGAGGTCAATGGCCTCCTCACTGAGGGCAGCAGGGCTGACAGGGGCAGGGGCTGAGGTGCCTGGGGCAAAGGAGATGCCCACCCTCCTGGGTGAGCGGGCACGGGGCAAACGCCGAGGGGCTGCTGGGAGGGCGGTGCTGGTAGGGGGGGTGGTGGCTGTACCTGTAGATGCCGGGGGCACAGAGGTGCCCGCCACCGCAAGGAAGCTCCCATCAGAGGAGGAGTCTGTGTCGCTGGTTTCAGATCCTGTCCCCGCCGTGGAGCTCCCCTCCATCCCACTGGTGGCTTCTGACTCCATTGTTTCGCCCTCCAGGGCCATGTGGGATGCAGCTCCCTCCTGCTCCGGTGCCACTGCTCCTCTGCCTGATGATGCTAATTCACACAAGAACAGGGAGACCACAAAAAGGGGGGTAAGACAGAAGAAAGACATGTTGAGTGCATGCGATACTGCTACCGTAGGCAGACACTAAGGACACAGAAGCCCTCTGCACTATGCCGTGCACTTTGAGGTCCCTAATTAATCACATGGACATGGGGTACAAGGCCTATGCCTGATTGCTGCACACATGGAAGTCACAGGAGCCTGACTAGGTGTAGTTGGCTCTAAACACAGGTGGGGTGGGGTGCCACATGGCCTGCCTTAAGAAGGGACCTTGGGCGCTGACCTACACGAATAGTACTGGGGAAAAGGAGAAGATATAACCATCCGCACCGTCACAGTCATTGGCCCGCATCCCTGCCCTTGCCATGACGCACATGCACTCACTGTCGTTTCATGCATGCCTCATTCTCGCCCCACCATCTTTCATCCACACCACTCCACACAGGCATTGCCCATTCGGCATGCTCACAGTGTACTTACCTGTTTGTCTGGAGGACCTTAGAGTAGTGTGTACTGGGGGAGGACCCCATCCACTAGTTTCTCCAACTCCTCCGTGCTGAAGGCAGGGGCCCTTTCCCCAGACGCATGAGCCTTTGTCTCTTCCAGACTGAGGTCACAGCAGCACTTGCAGTGTAGGTCCTCTCCTGTCGGAGATCAGGTATAAAGTGAGTAAAGAGTGAGAAAATGGCAGCGACGTCCGCGGCGGTGCGTACCGTCACCGCCGGCGTACATCGTCATTGGCTCCTGGGACCCATAGGGTGTACAGCGGCAGCACAGTTACCTCATATCCCCTTGTCCCACCTTACAGGTCAGGCAGCCGCCATTTCAGGGGGCCATATGGCATTAATTTTGACACATATCTAGGCCTTGCATAAACACTAATACAGGCATATATCGATTTTCTAAAATTATGGAATAAAGTTGTGTTTACATACCTCAGTGTTGGTTGGCTTTCTGCTCGCTGTTCTCCTCCATAGAGCACGTACGCTGGGGCAGGTGAGGATATGGTGGCATCCTCCGGTGTACAGACTGCTGGTGGACCTGTCAACAATGGAGGAAAGACATGTAATTGTCACCTACAGACTTGATCGTACCACAATCCTGCAACAGTATGCCCAGTTGGAGCCAGACCTGATGTCAACTATCGGCCATCCCACAGGAATCCCCCCTCTAGTGCAGGTTCTGTCAGAATTCCATTTTCTGGCAAGTGGGTCTTTTCAAACAACAGTGGCCATTGCATCAGGGATGTCCCAGCCTAAGTTCTCCAACATGTTGTCCAGAGTGCTGTCTGCCCTGTGAAACACATGCGCAGCTACATCGTGTTCCCTCAGATGGAGGATTTGCCTACAGTGAAAGGTGACTTCTATGCCCTGGGACATATCCCCAACATCATAGGTGCAACTGATGGGACACATGTGGCCTGGGTCCCCCCACCCGCAGGAGTGAACAGGTGTACAGAAACCGGAAGAGTTACCATTCTATGAATGTGCAGATGGTGTGTTTGGCCGACCAGTACATCTCCCATGTGAACGCCAAGTTTCCTGGCTCAGTACATGACGCTTACATTCTAAGGAATCACAGCATCCCTTATGTGATGGGGCAACTCCAGAGGCACCGTGTGTGGCTATTAGGTGAGGACATGGACCCAATACAGTGTGACTAGGGGTCTGTGTCTGGGGATGTCCCTAAGAGTTATTGTGTGTCTAACAGTAGTCCCTCAACATTTGCAGGTGACTCTGATTACCCCAACCTGTCATAGCTACTGACCCCAGTGAGGAATCCCAGGACAAGGGCAGAGGAATGCTACAATGAGGCACATGGGCGAACTAGGAGGATTATAGAGAGGACCTTCGGCTTCCTGAAGGCCAGGTTCAGGTGCCTCCATATGACAGGTGGTTCCCTATTCAACTCACCAAAGAAGGTGTGCCAGATCATCGTGGCCTGCTATATGCTTCACAACTTGGCTTTGCGACAACAGGTGCCTTTTCTGCAGGAGAATGGTTCAGATGGAGGTGTTGTGGCAGCTGTGGAGCCTGTGGACAGTGAAGACGAGGAAGCAGAAGAAGTGGACATAGACAACAGGAACACAGTGATTCATCAATACTTCTAGTGAGACACAGGTAAGAAAACAACACTGCCTGCTACATCTGATTTAATTCTTCTACCTCTCATCTGTCTGTCACTTTCACCCAGAGTATGGACCTTGATTTGTCAATTTCACTTTCAGTTTCACAGATGTGGGTCCCACTGTGTGACATCTGCTTTGTGTCCGCATGGACTAGAGCTGTGTGACATAGATATGTTGACAATACATTAGATATAGCATTTTTCAATAGTTATTGCAAATACACATTTTCAAAAGCACAGACTGACTCCAGAATGTTTTGTGATTTAAGGGTGTTTATTTAAGTGCAAAATAGTGGAGGGGGTTGTAAATTGGTCAGGAGTGATGGTGGAGGAATGTCCATAGCAGAGTCCAGTCTATTAGTGTCACAGGTGCATTGTCCAAAGGGGCATAGGAAGTGGAGCTAGGGTAGTTTAAGTATGGACAGGGTGACAAAGTGGGAAGAAGGATGACATTCAGAGTGGTCTCATTTCTTGGCGGGGGTCTTGGCATTGTTCTTTGACTTTGTCCTGGATCTCAGGGACTTTTTGCGGGGTGGTTCTCCATCTGCATGGGGTGGGGTGCTGGTGTTGTGGTCCTGTGGCGGTGCCTCCTATCCACTAGCGCCAGCGGAGCTGATGGGCAGTTCATCGTCCAGGCTAGTGTCAGGGGCCCCTTGTTGTGCCACAGTGTCCCTCCTGGTGTTGACGAGTTCCTTCAGCACCCCTACAATGGTGCCCAGGGTGGTGTTGATGGATTTGAGTTCCTCCTTTCACCCCAAATACTGTTACTCCTGCAGCCGCTGGGTCTCCTGAAACTTGGCCAGTACTGTTGCCATCGTCTCCTGGGAATGGTGGTAGGCTCCCATGATGTTAAAGAGGGCCTCGTGGAGAGTGGGTTCCCTGGGCTTGTCCTCCCCCTGTCGCACAGCAGCCCTCCCAGTTCCCCTGTGTTCCTGGGCCTCTGTCACCTGAACCGTGTGCCCACTACCACAGCCCCCAGGTCCCTGGTGTTGTTGGGGTGGTGGGTTAGCCTGGGTTCCCTGTAGTGGTGGACACACTGCTGCTTGACGTGTCCTGGGGACAGAGGTATGGGCCCGCTGGGTGAATGCTGTGCTGGTGTTTCCAGAGGGGGGAAGCTCTGTAGTGGCCTCTGACTGTGTGAGGGGAACCAACTGTCCTGAGGTCCCAGATGGGCCGGGCAGATCATCTAGATCCAGTTGGACAGAGCTGCTGTCATCACTGTGGGCCTCTTCTGTGGGTGGAGTAGACATGTCTGGACCCTCCAGTCCGGTGGCGTTGCGTAGGGGTCCTGCAGGGGTGTAAAGGCATGATTATTGCATCTGTATGTGCCATGGTGTGCAATGGGTGGGTGACCCTGTACCCCAGTGTTTGCATTCTTGTGTGGGACCTTGTGTGATAATGGTTTCGGGGGGTGTATAGGTATGTGCATTGGTCATGCCTTGGTGATTGGTGTCCATGCTTTGGGGTTGCATGCAGGGCTTGGGTTTGGGATGTGTGGTTTGTGATAGTGGGACATGTGTGAGGAGATGGAGTGATGGGGGTGAGGGCGAGGGTGGTGGTATGTGATAGCATGCAGGTAGGGTGGGGGATGAAGTAGTTAAGATTTGACTTACCAGAGTCCATTCCTCCAGCTACTCCTGCGAGGCCCTCAGGATGCAGTATAGCCAAGACTTGCTCCTCCCATGTTGTTAGTTGTGGGGGAGGAGGCGGGGGTCCGCCGCCAGTCCTCCGAACCGCAATCTGGTGTTTAGAGACCACAGAACATACCTTCCCCCGTAGGTCGTGCCACCTCTTCCTGATGTCATCCCGTGTTCTTGGGTGCTGTCCCACTGCGTTGACCCTGTCCACAATTCTGCGCCATAAGTCCATCTTCCTAGCTATGGTGGTGTGCTGCACCTGTGATCCGAATAGCTGTGGCTCTACCTGGATGATTTCCTCCACCATAACCCTGAGCTCCTCCTCAGAAAACCTGGGGTGTCTTTGCGTTGCCATGGGGTGGTGTGGGTGATGTGTGGGGTGGTGTGTGTTGTGATGTGTGGGGTGATATTTATGGGTGTGTTGTGTGAGGTGCGTGGATGTTGTGTGAGTGATGGTGTTGAGTGCCTGTGGATGCTAGTGTTGTTTCTGGTGGTGTCTCTTTCTGGCCTTCTGTTGCAATTATTGTCGTAGGGGTTTGTGGGTGATGTGGGTGTGTGTTTTATATTGTATTGGATGTGTGGGATTGGTGTGTGTATGTGTATCAGGTGTGTGTATTTGGAATTCTAAGTCAGGACCAGAGGCTTCGGATTATGCTTTCTCTCTCTTTACTGCAAAAACTCAGCAGCCAATCAAGTTTAAACAAAACAAAAAAACTACATTTCCCAAGAAACCCAGTAGTCTGAGTCCACCAATCATGGCACATCCAAGTGTCTATCAGTCTCTGTCTCAATAGTCCTTCTTTCTTTGCTGCTGCAGCCAAGAGATAGGTCATTTCTTCAATTTCTAATTATACCGATTTATATTCATATTATAGACACATCGTGAAGCGGAAGCGGGCTCGACTCGCGCCCTGGTGTCATTTGTACTTTCAACACGTCATTACAGATTTATTTCATGCCCCTTTAGCTATTTAGGGGCCCGGCGCCGAGCCGGTAGGCGTGGCTAATAGCCGGCTTCGGAGTTGCTCCGACTCCCAGACTGCGGCGTGATTTAAGAGGACCTGTCCTCTTTCTATTTCAACGCGCATGCATGCTCTCACCTCACGTTCTCTCTCCCATCTGCGAACGAGCTGTTTTCAGTGCACGGAGCTTGGAGGAAAGTTATTTTTAGATCTTTGCGACTCTGAGCGTTTGAGCCCCAGAACGCCCGACGGGGCGAATTGCACTTTATTTAGGCTCTGCCTAAGGGGATTTAGCAGGAGCTCCCTCCACAATTTAAAAGTGACTGTGTCAGATTGAGAATATTTGAATTTCCCTGCTGGGGAGTATTCTTGCCCCCTGTGAGCTCCTCCATCTCCTTGAACATGACGTACTACGCTGGCGAGGATGACTATTATCAGGAACAACCAGACAATATGAATGACCATATGGAGCAAAGACTAATGGAAGCCGTGGGCTACCATGTCCAGGACTCCCGTGAACCAGGCTCTAATCAATGCACTCAAACCCTTTGCTCAACCCTTGAGACGCTTTGGGCAGTGAGAATTGAGGGATAGCCCCTTGCTTGATGCTGGTTCACAACCTGAGCAGCTTTCTGATCTGGGTTCATCCCAGGGAGCCTTGAAAAGACCCTTATCCTCAGCTGATATATTGGATAATATTGCAGCCTCAGTGATGCAAGATCATGGCTATGACGTATACTCTTCTTGGGACACATCTGATACAGGCAGAGAGGCCTCTTCTAAGCCTGAGGGTGTTTCTTCCCCTTCTCCTTCCTCTGACTCGGACCAAGAGCAGGATGACCCCAAGCCAACAGGGAAGCGTAAACGTAAATCCCATAATGTTAAGGAGCGCAGTTCTTCTCTCCCCAATCTTTCCTTTGACCCTGAAAGTATCATTCAACCCAGGTCTTCAGAGTGGCTTCCTTGTGAGGAGGTGGCCCAATATGTACAGGATCACATCCGTAAAGGGTTTGACCGCGATGTGCGTGGGCGTGGCTGATAGCCGGCTTCGGAGTCGCTCCGACTCCCAGACTGCGGCGTGATTTAAGAGGACCTGTCCTCTTTCTATTTCAGCACGCACACAGGCGCTCACCTCGCGTTCTCTCTCCCATTTGCGAACGAGGTGTTTTCAGTGCACGGAGCTTGGAGGAAAGTTATTTTTAGATCTTTCCGACTCCGAGTGTTTGAGCCCCAGAACGCCCTACGGGGAGAATTGCACGTTATTTAGGCTCTGCCTAAGGGGATTTAGCAGGAGCTCCCTCCACAATTTAAAAGTGACTGTGTCAGATTGAGAATATTTTAATTTCCCTGCTGGAGAGTATTCTTGCCCCCCCCATAATGTTAAGGAGCGCAGTTCTTCTCTCCCCAATCTTTCCTTTGACCCTGAAAGTATCATTCAACCCAGGTCTTCAGAGTGGCTTCCTTGTGAGGAGGTGGCCCAATATGTACAGGATCACATCCGTAAAGGGTTTGACCGCGATGTGCGTCTTGGCCGTGCATCGGGCCGTGGTTTCAATCAGGTCCCCGGAAACTACAACCAGCAAGGCTATTATTCCAGATCAGGGTTCTATCCCTCTCGAGCCTGTAGAGGTAGAGGACGTGGTTACCGTAACAGAGGTGGCATCGCTTCTGCCGAAGGGTCCCCCACAGGTGAGAATTATTCCATTTTTGGAAGTCTTTCTAGGGGGCAGATTGAGGGACCATGTGGTAGCGTGGTAACGTGTGTCACAGGATCCCTGGATCCTTCAGACTGTACAAGGGTACAGAATAGAATTTTATGCCCCTCCTCGTCAAATGAAGTTCCCTCACATTCACACGTTTTCCCAGATAGAAGGCTCTTTCATAGATGACGAAGTAGCACGTTTGCTTCAGAAACGCAGCATTTGCCGTTCCGCCCCTCACCCTCTCGGGTTTGTAAGTTCGATTTTTCTTGTTCAGAAAAAAAAGGAGGCGGATCGAGATTAGTCCTCAATATCAAGGAGCTCAATTCTTGAGTGGTCTATCGCCACTTCAAGATGGAGGGCATCCATCTACTAAGAGACCTGCTCTTTTTGGTGAGGTTAGATCTAAAGGATGCTTACCTTACGGTTCCCATACTCGAGCCTCAACGCCGCTTCCTCCAATTCTGTTGGCGACGGGTTTGGTACGAATTCTCCATCCTTCCTTTCGGTCTGTCATCCGCTCCTTGGTGTTTCACCAAGTTATTAAGACCGGTGGTCCAGATCCACAGAGAAAGAGGAGTTCATCTCATTATCTACCTGGACGACATCCTGATTATGGCCCAGTCAGAAGAGTTAGTCCTCCTCCACTTGACCTGGATGATCCATCTTATTCAGGAACTAGGATTCCTCATCAATATCGATAAATCAGTGCTAGCTCCATCCAGGGTTTTAGAATTCTTAGGCTTCCAGGTAGATTCCATCAAGGCTCAGTTATTATTACCTCTGACAAAGAGGAGAGCGATCAAGAAGGAGTTGAGGAGAGCCTTTGCTTGTCAGACTATATTATTGAAGACCCTGGCTCGCCTTGTGGGACTGTTGGCCTCTTCAATCCAAGCAATATTTCCCGGCCCTCTTCATTATCGTGCTCTGCAACACCTGAAGATTCTGCATCTTCGCAGGGGCTTGTCTTTTGCAGAACAGATTGTGTTGTCAGACGAATCCAGGTCGGAGATCAATTGGTGGCTAGCGCACATGGATGCCTGGAATGGCAGATCAATTTTTTCATCGAGCCCGGAAATGATTATAGAATCGGACGCCAGCTGGTGGGGCTGGGGGGCTCGCTATGGTCCATTTCAGACAGGGGGCCGATGGTCCCAGGAAGAACTGTCCCTCCACATCAATTGCCTAGAGCTATTGGCAGGAGCTTTTGCTATTTGCTCCCTATCTCCGCGACAAGCGAAATGTTGTATTCTTCTTCGGATGGACAACATTTCACCAGTCCAGTATATCAACCGTCTGGGGGGGACCAGGTCTTGTGTTTTAGCGGAGATTGTGAAGGAGTTTTGGCAGTTCTGTCTTCTCCATCACATATCGGTGACAGCAGAATAAATTCCGGGCCGATCCAACCTGATTGCAGACTGAAACTCGCGCTTCCTGATGGACGGCAGCGACTGGAGGCTGAACCCTTCAATATTCCACAAGCTCAATGCTCGTTGGGGTCCTTGCATGATAGACCTTTTTGCCTCAAGACTCAACAACCAACTGGCGCACTTTTTCAGCTGGAGACCGGACCCCATGGCGGCAGGGACCGATGCGTTTCTCCAGACTTGGGAATCAGGGATGCATTATGCGTTTCCCCCATTTATCATGATCCAGAGAGTACTCTCACAGGTGAGGAGACAGAGAGCGGAATTAGTTTTAGTGACACCCATTTGGAAAGCGCAGCCCTGGTTCCCATTGGCGATGTGGTTGTCATGCACTCCACCTCTGGCGATTCCACAGGACCCTCTTCTGTTGTTAGATCCTGTCGGATCCCCTCATCCTCTGATTTGGAGGGGACAATTACCCCTCATGGCGTGGAGAATTTCAGGAGACGCTGGCAAGTGCCTGGAGTTTCGGACAACGCAATGTTTTTCTTGTCCCAATCCTGGGCTCCTTCCACTCACAAGCGATGACAATCGGCCTGGAAAAGGTGGGTGTGTTGGAGCAATGAACGAGGTGTTGATCCTGTGGGGTCCTCCATTGTTATGATTATCAATTTTCTTTCTGATTTAGCTTCTCAGGGCTTAGCCTATAGAACCATCAATAACTTTAGATCAGCAATCTCAGCAGGTCATCCCATATAGAAGGGAAACAAACGGGTGAACACCCACTAGTATGTAAGCTTCTTCGGGGAATCCGCATGACCGCACCTCCTCAACCTAAATATTCTTCGCGCTGGGATGTTGATATTGTTTTAAAGTTTAAATCCTGGCCTTGCAACGAGGATCTCTCTCGTAAGCAACCTTTGGCTAAATTGACTATTTTATTATGTCTTTTATCATGTCGGAGAGTATCGGATGTTCGAGCACTGGATTTGGCAGGTAGAGTATTTACTCCTTCTGGAGTTTCTTTCTCTATCTCCAACCATACTAAGACTTCTTCTAGATGTGTTTCTTATCCAGCTTTTCCTCATCATCAAAAGCTATGTATGGTCAATGTCTAAAGGCGTACGAGGAATGTACTAGAGAGTTACGCAGGGATAATCTAGGACAATTGTTGATTTCTTTACAAAAAACATTTGGTCCTGTGTCAACAGCAACGCTAGCACGTTTTGTTCGCTGGATTCTTCAAGAAGCGGGCATAGATATTTCAAGATTTGGGGCACATTCGGTTCGAGGTGCGATGGCCTCTAAGTCATTCTCGTTTGGTTCTCGTTTAGAGGATATTATGAGGGCGGCTGACTGGTCATCGGACTCTACATTTAAAGTCTTTTATCATAAACCAATTGTTGATGTGGTGTCAAATGTTGTTGATGCTTTGAACTGGCATAATCCAAAGCCTCCGGTCCTGACATAGAATAAAAAATAATCTAGCTATCGGTTCAAGAATTTTCAATTCTATTAAGGACACGGAGGCGAGGATTATCCCTCCCTTGGAAGAATCTGTAATATATGTTTATTCAATGATGCAAAGTATATTAACATAATTATTACAGTTTGATTTACCCTCCCTTGTAAGACTTAGAGCTAGTGAGTTCTGAGGATATTATTATGATCTATTTTATTTTCAGGTACAGAAAACAAAGGAATTTGATCAGGTTTGAAAATAGCAGTTCCAGTCTGTTGGACTTTTTTGCTTATGCAGGGTCATCCCCAATCTTTTTGATCTTTTTTGCCTCCTGCCTCCTATGTTTTCTGACCTGTTGCTGTTGGCTTTTGAACTCTGACCACTTTACCACTGCTAACCAGTGCTAGAGTACATATGCTCTCTGTGTAAATTGTATGGTTGATTGGTTCTCCATGATTGGCATATTTGTTTTACTGTTAAGCCCCTAGTAAAGTGCACGAGAGGTGCCCAGTGCCTGTAAATCAAATGTTACTAGTGGGCCTGCAGCACTGGTTGTGCCACCCACACAAGTAACCCTGTCATCATGTCTCAGACCTGCCACTGCAGTGTCTGTACTTTTACACTATAAATTCGACTTGGCAAGTGTACCCACTTGCCAGGCCTAAACCTTCCCTTTTCTTACATGTAAGGCACCCCTAAGGTAGGCCCTAGGTAGCCCCAAGGGCAGGGTGCAGTGTATGGATAAGGTAGGACATATAGTAATGTGGTTTATATGTCCTGACAGTGAAATACTTCCAACTTCGTTTTTCACTGTTGCAAGGTCTGTCTCTCTCATAGGATAACATGGGGGCTACCTTTAAATATGATTAAAGTGTAGATTTCCCTAGAGAGTAGATGGACATGTGGAGTTTGGGGTCCCCGTTAACTCACAATTTAAAAATACATCTTTTAGTAAAGTTGATTTTGAGATTGTGCGTTTGAAAATGCCACTTTTAGAAAGTGAGCATTTTCTTGCTTAAACCATTCTGTGACTCTGCCTTGTCTGTGGATTTCCTGTCTGGGTCAGTTTGACAGGTGGGTTGTTTTTCACCTCGCACTAGACAGTGACACAAAGGGGGCTGGGGTGTAACCCACATTTCCTGATTAGCCATCTCTGCTAGGGGGGAGGGGTGGAGTGGTCACTCTCATCTGAAAGGACTGTGCCTGCCTCTGACAATGCCGGCTCCAACCCCCTGGTGTGTGTCTGAGGCCTTGCCTGGGCAAGGCAGGATTTCACAAGTAGGTGTGAGTCCCCTTTGAAGAAAGGTGACTTCAAAGACTAAAATGGGTATAAGAAGGGCACCCAAATCTACAGACTTTAGAAACACTTCTGGAACCAAGAGGAACCTCTGCCTGGAGAAGAGCTGATAGCTGAAGAAGAAGTGCTGCCCTGCCTGTGACTGTGCTATGTGGAGCTTTCCTGCAGTGCTGCTTCTGCCAGAGTAAGAGGGCAAAGACTGGACTTTGTGTGCCTTCCATCTTGTGAAGAAATCTTCAAGGGCTTGAGTTAGAGCTTTCCTCCTGTTGTTTGAAGTCTCAGGGACAGCAAAGACTTCTCTCTGCCAGCACCTGGGGTCTCTGTAGAGACTCCTGCTCAGACAAGTGGTGCCCTATCCAGTCCCTGGGCCCTTGAAAGGAAAGCTGGTGGAAATCCAAGGAAATCGACTTTGGACGACTCTGGACAGATGCCGCTGCTGAATCCGGTGACGCCGCCTGCACCCGACCCTGTGACCTTCGCTGGAACGCAACACTCTTCGCAGGCCCGACGCCACAGCAGCCCCGCTGAAGTCCGTGACTCCGTGGAAGTCGCCGCACCACGTCGTGACCGACGCCGCTCGAAGTGCACGGATTCAACATTTCGCACAGACGCCGCGATCCCCGACTTCGCGCATCGGCTTGTTTTCACTCTTCACCAAAGGTACTGTACTTGGGGGTCTACACGACTCCGTGTCCGGCGCCGCTGGTGTCGGCTTGTTGGGAACGACTCCGTCACGATGCCGTGTTAACATCTCATCGAAGCATTTTTGTTTCTAAGCGCTATTTTTGGAGTTTAATCTTTAAAAATTCATAACTTGACTTGTGTATGTTGGATTTTTGTAGTTTTGGTCTTGTTTTGTTTAGATAAATATTTCCTATTTTTCTAAACTGGTGTTGTGTCATTTTGTTGTGTTTTCATTAAGTTACTGTGTGTTGGTACAAATACTTTACACCTAGCACTCTGAAGTTAAGCCTACTGCTCTGCCAAGCTACCAAGGGGGTAAGCTGGGATTAGCTGAGGGTGATTCTCTTTTACCCTTCAACCAAAGAACCCATTTCTAACACAGTCCAGCTAGGATCCCTCAGAATCCTGTTCTACCTTCGACGATCGTTGTGGTGCAGCACAGTTTCTTCGCTGTCCGTTAGGAGAAGGTTCAGTCCTGTTGGTTTCAAGTACTTTTTTATTTATCGCAAGGAAAGAGTAAGGACTATTGAGATAGCGACTGATATACACTTGGATGTGCCATGATTGGTGGACTCAGACTACTGGGTTTCTTGGGAAATTTAGTTTTTTGTTTTGTTTAAACTTGATTGGCTGCTGTGTATTTGCAGTAAAGAGAGAGAAAGCATAATCCTCACCTCCATGTCCTTAATAGAATTGAAAGTTCTTGACGCAATAGCTAGAATTTTTTTTATTGTCCAATGTGGTTGTGTTTTGTAAGTGTGTGTGTATTTTAAGTGCGGCAGTGTGTACCGCCAATGGAATACCGTGGTTGAAAGACCGACCGCGTGGATTCGTGGGTCGTGATAGTGTGGGCATATTCCTGTTGGGGTGAAGTGTTGATTTTGTTATCACCAGTTTATCACTGACCTTTAGTGTGGTGGACTTCTGTGGGTGTCTAAATTTTTGCAGATTCCGAGTTGTGGTTCATAATAGCTGTGGCGGAATTCCACGGCCGTGGCAGTGTGTTGGCAGTCTTCTACACGGCAGTAAGCGGCTTTTACCACCAATGTTGTAATGACCCCCTTAGTCTCTTTTTTAGAGATTTTCTTCAACGGGACGAACCTGCAAATCAGGCCGGGTCGCGGTTGAGGCAGTCCGGTTAGAGTTGCCACTGCAGGTCGGTCCCTCTATGGAGATTTTTTCCAAAAGTTCTCCAAAGTTCTCCAAACTTCTGGATCTTCTTCCAGATGTTCCTTTAAGGTTCTTTTGGGGTCCACAGCTCACCCAAGGTTCCAGAAGCTCTTAGATGCTCCTTGGGGGTGTGGACTACAACTCCCAGAATGCACCTGGCACAAACTCCTTTTTGGCCACTGGACAGTGGTCAGCTTGTTGGTTTCTTCAAGAGTTGGTACAGGGGACTCTGGTTAGCAATTTTTCACCTGTAGCAAACAGGGAGTCCCTCCTTGAAATAGTTGAAGCCAGGCAAAGTCCTTCTTGTTGTGAAGCCCAAGTGTGCAGCTGGTGCAGTCCTTTAAAGCGCAGTGTCCAGGTGCAGGTCAGGGGTCCAGCAGGGCAGTCCTTCTTTTTCTGTAGTTCTTCCCGGTAGGGATCTGGTAGGGAACTGAAGTGTAGGTGCAGGTCTGCCAGTTTTATCCCTCCTCCTGGGTGAAAAGGGGTCCTGGTTCTCCAATCAGGGGGAGGGTCCTTCCTCCTGTGATGACCACTTCCTGGAAAGTGTGGCAAAAATCAATCCCAAGGAGCAACATTCCTCAAAAATGTATCATGGCTGAAAGTGATTTTTGGAGGCTACATCTGGCTGAGCCCACCCACTGGTGAGGCTAAAAATCCTAAACACACCCCTCTCCTGCCCTCTCCTAATCTAATCAAGGGGGCACCTAATTGTCTAGGTTTGCAGGATGTGGGGGTGTTGCTGTGTTGCTCCAAATATCCTTCTCTGCCTTTGAAGACCAGTTTGGCAGACCCCCCCCCCCCATCCTGCCTCACCATCTTCTGAGGGGAGATTTCCTCCCACATGCACATATCTTTGTGTGAAGCCAGGCCACTTCACACCTCATCAAGGCAGCCTGGCCAGGCTGCCAGAGTCTGGCCAATCAGAGCACAGCAGCAAAAACACTGCAGTGCTGCAGTTGGCGACTTTTCAGGTAAGTTTAAAACTCTTTACCTGAACAAGTTATATTAAATCCAACAACTGGAAGTTGTGGGATTTATTATAACAATTAATTTGATACCAAACTTTTGGTATCTGTTACATAAGGGGACTTTTAAAATTAAAATAAAGTCTCTCCATTTTAGCCTATGGAGGCCATTCACTACAATGAGGGAAAAATTAATTTGGCTGTTTTTACCTCACCAGGGCTTATAAAACTATTTTTATAAGGTCCCTGCTTATAGTTACATGGCACCCAGCCCTAAGGGCACACAGGGCACACCTTAGGGGTGACTTATATGTAAAAATAAGGTAGATTGAGACTTTGGAACTACTTTTTAATTCCAAAGTCCAATTTGCATGTAACTTTAATTTAAAAGCAGCCAGCAAGGCAGGCCTGCCTTTAAAATTACGCTGGGCACCACAGCAGGGCACCTATGGGTGCACTACCTATGCTGGGGTTCCTAAACCTCCATGCTCTACCATATACTAGGGAGTTATAGATAGGTTGACTTAGACAATTATAATTAGCCTAATTTGCATACTGATTTTACACAGAGCACAGGCCCTGGGGCTGGTTAGCAGTACCCAGGGCACCATCAGAGTCAGGAAACCACCAGCAAAAATTGGAAAATGGGGGCAAAAAGTTAGGGGACCTCTGCAATCAGTTTTGTGTTTTACATATTTACTGTTTTGTGTTTTTTAAATGCTTTATGCACTTGTCTCCTAAGTTAAGCCTTATTCCTCCTGCCAAGGGTGGAGCTGGGTTTAATTTATTGAGACCTAAATGGACCTAAGTGGAGGTTAGGGGCCTATTGTGAATGTTAGCTACTTACCTGCCCTTACCAGTAATCCACTTTCCAACATTTGTTGGTTGCACAGTGGTGAGATCCAGTACCTGTGTTTACTATCACACTACAGTTTTAAGTGAAATAACTGAAAAATCCTCTAAATTGAACTAGAACAAAAGTATTTTTGATTTTTCAAATTCAGACACATTTTCTTAATTTCTTCATTTGCTGAATTTTCTAAATTGTTCTGATCAATTGGTACCAACCTTTTTTAAGTGACACAAAACGTAAGGGAGCCCATGGAGCTTGATCTGGCTAGCCTTCCCACACTCACTGCAGCTGAGCTCATGGTGTTGTGCAGAAAGAGGGGATTACCTGCTGCTAACAACTTTAGGAAGGCTGTGATGATCAGCTCTCTTGAAGCCTGGGTTGTGCAGAGGGATGCTGAGAAAGATTTAGAGGTAGGAAGGAAGAGGGAAGATGTCCTCTCCAACCTCCAGTGATCCACTTTCCAACAGCTAATATGAAAGCCAGTTCAGCTACTGTCTTGAAGGTTTCTGGGTAATCAGTCAAGCAGGGGCAGAGAAAAAGGGAGAGTCCAAAAACATGTTTTCACCCTACAATTTCCCATAGGGTCTTTAGACACAATTACAGCCTGAACCGCTGAAATGTATTTTGGCACCAAATTTGTCAGGAAGCTAGATTTTTGTGCGCAGATTCATTCAGTAGCTTTATAGCTATTAAAAGAAAAAAGAAATATAGATATATGTTCAGAGCCTAAGTACAGATCTCATGGTGAGACATGATTAGCTGTCAGCACTTCAACCAGGAAGTGCTGGCAGCAATCTTGGGCTTAATATACATGGCTACACCCCATTGAAATGCACTATTGTGAATAGCAGGTTTTGAGGATCATAAAAAGGAGAACATATAAAAAGGTGATAACAGAATTTAGTTACAATGTAAATCATTTGTTGAAGGTACAATAATTATTTTATTAAAAATCATGGTTAATGCTGTAGAAAGAAAAAATAGGACATTTTTAAGTGAGTTCTCAAATGTCTTTCTCTTCTATTTCACTAATTCATTTTGACATGCAGACTGAAACATGCACTTTCAATAGCAGCAGCAGACTGTCAGCTAACAACATGGGGATCAGCAGCTTTACTAGTGTCCTAATGAGCAACTAGAGTGCTAACATTCTGAATATATGCCAAAAGTGTGGCACATCTGAATGCCATCTTAATGGAATCAAAGTTGAAAACTGAAAGCATTTAAATCTGAGGATATTGCAGTAAAAGAGGAAATTAGGGAGCTTCATAACAAATAAGTCTCCCAAAATGGCCACCAGAGAAAAAGAGCTCAAATGTAGCACAGATATTACCCAAATGTAGCCAAAGTATAGCCTAATCACAAAAGTGTGCAAAAAACATGTTTTTTTTTTTTTTGCAGTTTTATATAGTGCACACTTCACCCGAAGGTATTGGAGTGCTTTACATGAGCATCGGTTACATCAAACAAGGACACATCCATTTTGGTTTAAGGCATGGGGAGATTATGGGATTTGCCCAGAATTACAGGATGTTGAGCTGTCACCGAAACTTTAACCTGGTTCCCCAGTTGCAAAGTCTGCAGCTCTGGCCATAAGGCTACATCCTCTCTCTTAAGTGTAACATATGGCCAAGTGACCAACTGGATTAAAAAAACATAAAGATAGCAAATAATTTGAAAGTGCTTTGTCGCTATTTGATAACTCAGAAAACGTTTCCTCATTTTCATTTTTTAAAGCGCTAACCATAATTTCTTAGGGAATAAGACCCTCTCATTTTTATATTTTCTAAAGGACATTTTTAAGGTTTTACATTTTGATTACATCACGATGATGTCAGGCATGACAAATGTTTGTAACAAATATAGTGGCATATTAACAAGCCCCTAGTGCCACCGGAGCTTCATGTTAGCAATGCTCTGGCTATGTGCACTGTGCCATATCTACAAGGCGGCTCTGAGCCACCGCTTTGTAAATATGGGCCCCTCTGACGCAGTTTTCTGCATCAGAGGGGTGTGCAGTCGGTGTTGCTGTTGGCGGTCCACTGCAACAGCAATTGCTTTTATCACTGCCCCAGATTTACAAGAAATTGTAAATCTGAGGCAGCACCAAAAACGAATAGCACCCCAGGGGTGGCGTTAGGATGGCACAACAAAGAGAAATACAGACTGTTAGAAATGGGGTCTTTGGTTGGCAGTCAGGTTACCTCCTGTCCAAGCAAGTACCCTCACTCTAGTCAGGATAACCCCAGCTCACCTCTTTGGTTGCTTGGTAGAAGGAGGAAGGTCTTACTTCAGAGTTTAGGTGTAAAGTATTTGTACCAACAGTCACAGTAACATAATGAAAACACTACAAAATGACACACACAGGTTTAGAAAAATAGGAAATATTTTAAAACAAGACCAAAACGTCAAAAATCCAACACACACAAGTCAAGTTGTTAATTTTAAAAGCAAAAGAGTCTTAAATCCTTTTGTAAACAGGTAAAACACTATTAGCATTGAAAAATACAAGGGTAGCATCAAAATAACATGCACCGGCAAGTGTGCGTCAAAAAAGGTAAGTGATACGTCGATTTCTCACCCGCAAGCAAGATCGTGCATCGATTCTCCTTCTCCAGTCAGGTAGGCGTGTGTCCGTTTTTCTCTCTGCAGGAGAGCGATGTGTCGATTCGGGCAGCACTAGTGTCCAAGCAGGCGTTGCATAATTTTTCCGCACCTAGCAAGTTTTGCGTAAAAAATCCTGCTGCACGGTGTTAGCAAAACCACACTGTGTGGGTTGTGATGTTACCAGCCTCTGTTAGCGATGTGGTGCTTTGTTTCTCCAGCCATAAGCGTTGATCTTCCAGCCGCAATGCAAACTGTGTGTCGATTTCAGCTGTGGAGCCGGTGGTGCGTCGTTTCGTCAGCCACGTCTCGGAGTTTACATCAGAAAGATCCCCGCACAGCTGTCGGTGCGTGGATTTTCAATCTTGGTCTGCCAGCTTCACCTGCCAAGGCCAGAGGAACTGGATAGGGAACCACTTAGCAGGGCAGGAGTCTCAGCAGAGATTCCAGGTGCTGGCAGGGGAAGTCTTTAATGGCCCTAGGACTTCAACAACTGGAGGCAAGCTCAGGACATGCCCTTGGAGATTTCTTCACCAGCAGCAATGCACAACAAAGTCCAGTCTTTGTCCCCTTTCACCAGGCAAAAGCAGCAACTGCAGGATAGCTCCACAAAGCACAGTCACAGGCAGGGCAGCACTTCTCCTCAGCTCTGCAGCTCTTCTCCAGGCAGAGATTCCTCTTGATTTCTAGAAGTGATCTAAAGTCTGTGGTTTGTGGTGTTCTTCTTATTCCCAGTTTGGCCTTTGAAGTAGGCCTCCTTCAAAGGAAAGTCTGTCTTGTTAGTGAAATCCTGCCTCGCCCAGGCCAGGCCCCAGACACACACCAGGGGGGTGGAGAATGCATTGTGTGAGGGAAGGCACAGCCCTTTCAGTTCTAAGTGACCACTCCTCCCCTCCCTCCTAGCACAGATGACTCATTAGGATATGCAAGCTACACCTGAGCTCCCTTGGTGTCACTGTCTAGAGAGAGGTGCAAACAGCCCAACTGTTAAACTAACCCAGACAGGGAATCCACAAAATGGTTTAAGCAAGAAAATGCCAACTTTCTAAAAGTGGCATTTTCAAACACACAATCTTAAAATCAACTTTACTAAAAGTTGTATTTTTAAATTGTGAGCTCAGAGACCCCAAACTCCATATGTCTATCTGCTCCCAAAGGGAATCTATGCTTTAATCATATTTAAAGGCAGCCCCAATGTTAACCTATGAGAGGGATAGGCCTTGCAACAATTTGGCGGTATTTCACTGTTAGGACATATAAACACATTAGTATGTGTCCTACCTTAAACATACACTGCACCCTGCCCATGGGGCTACCTAGGGCCTATCTTAGGGGTGTCTTACATATAAGAAAAGGGACGGTTTAGGCCAGGCAAGTGGGTACACTTGCCAAGTCGAATTGGCAGTTTAAAACTGCACACACAGACACCGCAGTGGCAGGTCTGAACCATGTTTACAGAGCTACTAATGTGGATGGCACAACCAGTGCTGCAGGCCCACCAGTAGCATTTGATTTACAGGCGCTAGGCTCTCTAGTGCACTGTACTAGGGACTTACTAGTAAATCAAATATGCCAGTCATGGAAATCCAATCAACCATACAATTTATACAGAGAGCATATGCACTTTAGCACTGGCTAGAAGTGATAAAGTGCTCATGGTTCTAAATCCAACAAAAACAGGTCAGCAAAAATAGGAGGAAGGAGGCAAAAAGATTGGGGATGATTCTGCAAAAAGGGGCAGGTCCAACACAGCCATTAAAGATTGTTTATGTGCAGGAAGGTGTCTCTTCCTGCACTTAAACAATCATTCAACAATGATGATTTGCTATTTCAATGTATGCTGCATTCTGCACCACACATAGAAGTGCACACTCACCATTGTAGATTGTTTGTGTCCAGAAAGGGACACCTTCCTGCACATATACAATCATTCCCTTCAACGCAGATACCCTTGCACTATGGTGCAAGGAGGCCTGCATTGGCATTGTAGATTGTTTATGTGCTGGAAGGGTCACCTTCCTCCACATAAACAATTATTCCCTTCAACGCAGACACCCTTGCCCTGTGGTGACACCTAAATTTAGCATTAGCACTAGGGGAAACACAGGGGTGTGCTGCATCCCTTTGTTTCGGAACTGCCGCAGTGGGGCGTTGCCAATTGTGATGCAGCACCACACTGTGTCAGTTCATGTAACTGTGCCCCATAGAATGTTAGCAATCTAGTTGTTCATTAGAATACTGTGAACAGAGGTGAAGGGCACAGGGTTGGATAATTGAGCAGAGAGGAAGGTGCAGATGGCAGCAAGTTAACCACTCTGGGCAGGCAGGGGGGCAGAGGCAGTACAACAGACCAAGGATGGCAGAGGAATGGGGACAAGGCCACAAACCAGCCATGCAGAACAGGCAAGAGAGGTTTTAGCAATATAACAGACCATTGAGGGCAGAAGGAAGAGGAAGTGGCAGTGCAACCCTACATGACAGCTGACTTGATTCAGTCAAGAGAATCCTTATGTTTGTAAGCCCAAAAGTGCTTCATTTTATCTGTCTTCTACCTTAAAGTTCCTCTTTTGCAATGTAAGTCAAAAGGGGAAAAATATTCCTCAGGTTTTTTTTACGAAATCTTTTTTTTACCAAGCTCAAAATGTTGGCAAGTCTGATACATTGGATCACAGAGGACTGGAGGAATGGGGCAGGGGCATGGACTCGTATAACAGAGGGCATTAAGGGGATGGGCATGGGAATCAACTGATCTTATATGGCAGGCGTCAGGGGTTACAGCAGCACAATATACCACAGTGGGCAAGTGGGACCACATTGCAGCACAATGTACCATGGGAAGCAATAGGGAAGGGACAGGGACATGGACAACAGAGAGAAGAGTGGAAAAAGACAAGGGAAGCAAGCTGTTTTCCTTGTACATTTAGATATATGTTTTTAGCAGATGCTAGTACATTTTCGGAGTACCCTCTTGCTCTCAATCTGCCAGTAATTTCCTCCTGAGTTTTTTTCAGAAGCATATTTTCTACTGCATATGAGCTTAACAAGCACATGTTCTCTAAAAAGGTATGCTATTTTTTAAGTGCATGGGGTGGAAAATGCTAGCACAGAGTATAGTATCAGCTAATGAAGATAATGGATATTGTAACCAGTGAAGGGAAGTTTGGCCAATAGGGCTGTAGCAGCTCTGAAAGTCACATAAGGACGTACAACATTACTTTTCCTTATGTTAATATGTTTGCATTAACATACATTTTGTTAATAATTATTATTTGTATTTTCAGTGAATATTGTGTATATATTGGGGTGCAATATCAGAGAAGAGTGGTTTGCCCAATGGGACTAGTAGCCATTTAGAAACAAATCATTTAACAGACAATAATTAGAATATATTGAAGTATATTTTGACAATTGATTGTTGTTTTTGGAATCAATTGTATATAGTTTGCCCACTCAGGCATAATAGCAGTAAATATGAACTTGTTTGATTTCAAATCACTTTGCCACTACCTATTATAAATTATCACAATGATGCAAGAAGCATATCACTCTAAGATGGTGCTAACTTCTTTGAGTTCTCTTTCTGTGTTTGATGTAACATTGTGTCTTTAATACAGAACGAAGTAATGAAGTCAGCATCATGATATATATATATATATATATATATATGTATATATATATATATATATATAAATATGTACACACACATATATATACATACATACATATATAGGGGTAGATATTGATATATATATGGGTAGACATAGATATATGTAGGCAATTCACTTACTTTGTGTTGTAAAGGCATGTGTGGTAAAGGCATGTGCATGATAAAGCCTTGCATTGTAAAGGCAATGTGTAGCAAAGGCATTGCGTGGTAATGGGTGTATTGTAGAGGCAAGTGTTGTAAATACATGCATTGTTAAGACAAATAGCCATGAAGTACATATAAAGTTAATGATAGAAGATAGGAAGTCAAGTACTGCACTATTGATAAACTATTGATAAAAACTATTGATAAAGCCCACCTGACTATGTGAAATGCTTTTCCCCAGCTAACTTACCACTGACATCGGCATTTGAGTCCCTACTCTACTCCAGAAGGAGGAGTCATGTAGGAATATTGGTACATCCATTTCTCCTTTTATAATATTAATATTGCTTTAAGGTTAAGGTTTCTCTAACCTTAAAGTAATAATGTGTCTGCAAATCTTTAAAATATAGTCTTGTTATTAGCACAATCAGGTTTATGATTTCTAGTTCTTGAAATATGAGTGATCAGGATAGGATCCATAGAGAGAAGTTTCACAAGAGTCTCAAAAATAACACTGCATACCTCGTACAGCAAACAAGCTATTATTGAGTAAAACTAAGAGCAAAATTAAATGAGTGAATCATCTAGTTATGGCGTCTCACCCAGCATCACCAAAGGTAGAAATTAATTTATTTCCTATTATATAACCAAAGCTTACAGCAACCTATGTTCCTAATTTATAACAGGAACACAGGCGCACATCAAAAAGATGTCCATGAAGTCTGCATATTGCTCCACCTTACAAAATTGTCTTTATGAGTCACTACCAAGCCCTGCTTTTACTTACCAGATTAATCAATCAAGACTCTTGTTTTTTTATGTTTATGCATGTAATCCTAATCATTTTGTTTTCTTTTTTTCCATTAGCTTGTTGTAAATTCCTTGGTATCATCAATTCCATCAATTTCCAATGTGATGCTTGTATGCCTTATTTTTTGGCTTATTTTTGGTATTGTTGGTGTTCAGCTATTTGGTGGAAAATTCTTTGAATGTCTTGATAAGAATGGAATCCGTCTTCCCATAACGATTGTGAATAACCGCACAGATTGTGAAGCGAATGCTAACAATGGATATTCTTGGAGGAATGCAGAAGTGGGCTTTGACAATATACTTTTTGCATATGTGTCACTTTTTCAGGTGGTAAGTATAACTGTGGCAGCTTTTAGTTTTCCATTTGTAATGTATAGTTAATCTTATTGATGGGTATACATTAATATTGTTATGAATGAAATTGTGATTCATGTGCAGTAGTTTACTAGGTGTATTTAGTAAAAGTGTCAGTTAATTGTGCTTTTATTTGAATTCTGGCAAGCAAGCACTACACATTTCTCTCATCAAATGTTTAATAATATACCTATGTTTTCTACTTAAATTCTCACACGCATGCACAGGTGAGTAGGTATCTTGGTGGCTGTTTACAATAGAGCTATAGAAGTATTACTAAATCTCAACTTGTTACTTCAGTGTCTCATGTAACCATGTCATTAAACCATACATTTCTCACATACATGCACAGGTGAGTAGGTATCCTGGTGGCTGTTTACAATAGAGCGATAGAAGTATTACTAAATCACAACTTGTTACTTCAGTGTCTGATGTAACCATAAAATTAAACCATACATTTCTGCAACTGTTTTGTGAATATAATTTAAGTGAACATTTGCAGCTGCCCTTAAGATTGTAAACATTCCACATTGTATAGGCAGAGTTAATTATGCATATATAGTCATGTTATTTAACCTTGTAACAACAATTTGACTGATTGGCTGTTTCAGTGCCCTATAAACGTTTAACATTACCCAAACTATTGGTAGTTAATGCATTGACATCAGAATAGTAACAGGTTAAGCTAGCCTGTGTCCCACACCAGCGTACACATATACATCATCAGGTAGCACTAAACAACCTACCCATCTTACCAGATAATAACCTCACCAGCCTCTGAACAACTCATCCATAAAATGCAGTCTCCAAGGATCTCTCTATAAGTGCATGTCCTCAGCTCACAACCTTGTTCAACTTCATCTTATGCTCTTATTTTATTTCTGTAAATTACCATCACCTCGGGGTACTTACATGCAGCGCCACTTTTTGTGTGACACCTTACGCCCCCTCTACCGCCAACATTTGTGCGACGTATTTAAAATACAGCGCACCATGGCGCAGGGTAAGGAGCAATGGCATTAAAATTTCTGACGCAATTGATGTACTGTTCATGGTTAGTGCCCCCTTGCATACATTAGTGGCAGAAGTAGGCATAATGTGGCGCAAGGGGTTACAAAGTGGCACAATGCATGCATTGTGCCACTTTGTAAATCTGATGCTGCAATCTTGGCCTCGTTGGGACACATTTGCGTACGACAAAATGATGCTAATGTGGCACAAAGAGGCGCTGGGGGGTTCTTAAACCTGACCCTTTAAGTTAATGGTACTTCACAAAAATATTATGACTACCAGTGAGTGTCACCCAGTAAAAAACAGGTTGGTACTGTGGTAGGACCACATCTGAAGTACACAGTACAGTACAGTACACATCTGAAGTACACAGTACAGTATAATCCTAACTATCAGTAGAGCATAGTAATACATTGCCTGAAACACAACTTTGGGAAAGTGTGCATGAGTAGTTATAAGTACGGTTTCTCCATTACTCTACAGTGATGATAAATATATTGTGTCTCAGTATAGTGACAACTAAAAGATTAGGTTTTTATTTTTGTTGATTTGCCTTGTCCATTGCACATTGTTGTATTGTCTTGTCCATTGCACTTCAGTGTGGGAATTGTCTGAAGAATTTGTAGTGGAACATTGCCTCTCCACATAGTGATCAGGGATCGCCAAACGTTTCTGTAATAAGAGCTACTTATGGTCAATTAAATTAATCCCAAACTACTAATATTATTAGTATTGTACTAGTGACCAGATAAAACAAGATTACAATTGTGGCTACCATATGCAGGATTGCTAGCAGTGATCACCTCGAGGCATTAGGCAGGGTTGTCAGCATTAAATTAAAAATAAGCCTTTACCAATTTGGACTAACTCAGCATGGGAAACACAGAACAGCCGTGGCTGTAATGACCTTGGCACCAAGAAAGTAATGTTAGTGATAAGTCTTCTGAACAGTACATGATTTATCACTCACAACATTAAAATATATTTTGGAAATTCAGTTGTTTGTTTTCCAAATATCAGCTTATGAGATGTGAAACACTGAAGGGGCATGGCTTGGGCAGCTAGGATGGCTGGCAAATTCTAGCGAGGCTCTATCTCCAAGTCCGGATTATCCACCTTTTGTCTGCCATCAGGCATAATAACAGGCACAGCTGCATGGCGGAATGCAGCAGTCATGTCTGGAGGTCCCTGAAGGTGCCTGTTGTGCGTACTGAAATTTGGGCGTCGAAACCAAGGAGAGGCTTGTGCAGCCAGTTCACATATGGACCGGGGCCACAAGCGCAACCAGAATGCAGCGGAGGTCACGGCAAGCAATGATTTGTGTAAGGACACTGTCAGAGATAGCCCAGGCATGATTTTGGGGAGAGACCAGGACTCCCAGGAGATGTGGGACTGCATGCAGGACTGTAAGGTGGGAGGCGGCAGTGACTGAGCCTGCGTTGGGGTGCAGTGGCACAGGAAAAGAGGCTTGAGAGGGCACGTGCTCAGAGGCCTGCACAGGGCTGGAGGGAGCGCCTCTTGGCTCTAAGCTGAACTGTATCTTGAGCTCCTCTCTGGTCTTTGATAGTTGGGAGAGCACTGAACTTTTGCTTCCACTCTGCACTGGCCCCATCACCTTGAGGAGAGGCAGCACAAGAGGCCCACATTAGATGGGATGATGGCATAGACTTACCTGATCGTGCCCACCCCCCTGCCTAACAGGAGACCCTGCTGCATACCCCCTGAGTGGACAGAGGGTCCAGGGTCACCAAACGATGCTGCCATTCCTGCCTTACAAGTTAGGAAAATTATCATGGAGGTCGTAGAATCTGTTGAGCACTGCTGCAAAGGCAGCCTTCCTAGTGGAGGCCTGACCCATGATCGGCTTGGCGCCTGAAGACTGGAAGTGGATCCGAGGGAGGTGGGTCACAGAGAATTCTACTGTGCTGACCTGTGGCTGCTGCCTGTGGTGAGAGGTCTGCTCATGCTGCTGCGCTTGTGCAAGCAAGCAGGCCCCAATGTCCCTAGACCCTAAGTGTGATGGCTGAATTTGCGCACACATGCACTCTCAGCTGGAGAACCCTGCAGGCACCTGTCCACTACCTGGCTGAATGCACTGACTGACTGGCCTGCAGTGCATGGAACACTGAGGCCTACTGAGCTGACGGCTGGTTGTTGTTGCCTTGAAATTTAGAGTACCTAGTGTTATCAATTTTACCACTCAACTTTCACGACTGGCAAAATGGGACGCTCACACCCTGGAGCTGGTGGACCCTGAGACCTGATACCTTGACATCTGCTAGTCAGAAGCTAAATGCTCTGCTTGCAGTGGTGAAATGGCTTGGCACATCCGTGGACCAGACAAGAACATGTAGGAGGCTGGACTGGCTTGTAGTGAGTACCAAGGGGTACTTACACCTTGCACCAGGCCCAGGTATCCCTTATTAGTGTATAGGGTGTCTAGCAGCTTAGGCTGATAGATAATGGTAGCTTAGCAGAGCAGCCTAGGCTGAACTAGGAGACGAGTGAAGCTCCTACAGTACCACTAGTGTCACTTGCACAATGTCATAAGAAAACACAATACACAGATATACTAAAAATAAAGGTACTTTATTTTTATGACAATATGCCAAAGTATCTCAGCGAGTACCCTCAGTATGAGGATAGCATATATACACAAAATATATGTACACAATACCAAAAAAATGCAGTATAGTATTAGAAAACAATGCAAACAATGTATAGTTACAATAGGATGCAATGGGGACACATAGGGATAGGGGCAACACAAACCATATACTCCAAAAGTGGAATGCGAACCACGAATGGACCCCAAACCTATGTGACCTTGTAGAGGGTCGCTGGATCTGTAAGAAAACAGTGAGGGTTAGAAAAATAGCCCACCCCAAGACCCTGAAAAGTGAGTGCAAAGTGCACTAAAGTTCCCCAAAGAGCACAGAAGTCGTGATAGGGGACTTCTGCAGGAAAGACCAAAACCAGCAATGCAACAACAATGGATTTCCAGACGAGGGTACCTCTGGAACAAGGGGACCAAGTCCAAAAGTCACGACCAAGTCGAGAGTGGGCAGATGCCCAGGAAATGCCAGCTGTGGGTGCAAAGAAGCTGCTACTAGGCAGTAGAAGCTGAGGATTCTGCAGGAACGACAAGGGCTAGAAACTTCCCCTTTGGAAGATGGATGTCCCACGTCGTGAAGAGTTGTGCAGAAGTGTTTTCCCGCCAAAAGATCACAAACAAGCCTTGCTAGCTGCAAATCATGCGGTTAGGGTTTTTGGATGCTGCTGTGGCCCAGGAGGGACCAGGATGTTACCAAATGTGTGAGGGGACAGAGGGGGCGCCCAGCAAGACAAAGAGTCCTCTCAGAAGCAAGCAGCTCCCAGAGAAGTGCCAGAACAGGCCTACAAAGTGGAGTGAAACGGTGCTCACACGAAGTTGCACAAGAGAGTCCCACACCGCCGGAGGACAACTCAGGAGGTCGTGCAATGCAGGTTAGAGTGCCGTGGACCCAGGCTGGGCAGTGCACAAAGGAAATCCTGGAAAAGTGCACAGGAGCCGGAGTAGCTGCAAAAGACACGGTTCCCAGAAATGCAGCCTGGCGTGGGGAGGCAAGGACTTACCTCCTCCAAACTTGGACTGAAGAGTCACTGGACTGTGGGAGTCACTTGGACAGAGTTGCTGGATTCAAGGGACCTCGCTCGTCGTGCTGAGAGGAGACCCAGGGGACCTATGATGCAGTTCTTTGGTGCCTGCGGTAGCAGGGGGACGATTCCGTCGGCCCACTGGAGATTTCTTCGGAGCTTCTAGTGCAGAGAGGAGGCAGACTACCCCCACAGCATGCACCACCAGGAAAACAGTTGAGAAGGCGGCAGGATCAGCGTTACAGAGTTGCAGTAGTTGTCTTCGCTACTTTGTTGCAGTTTTGCAGGCTTCCAGCGCAGTCAGCAGTCGATTCCTTGGCAGAAGGTGAAGAGAGAGATGCAGAGGAACTCTGATGAGCTCTTGCATTCGTTATCTAAGGAATTCCCCAGAGCAGAGACCCTAAATAGCCAGAAAAGAGGGTTTGGCTACTTAGGAGAGAGGATAGGCTAGCAACACCTGAAGGAGCCTATCAGAAGGAGTCTCTGACATCACCTGCTGGCCCTGGCCACTCAGAGCAGTCCAGTGTGCCAGCAGCACCTCTGTTTTCAAGATGGCAGAGGTCTGGAGCACACTGGAGGAGCTCTGGGCACCTCCCAGGGGATGTGCAGGTCAGGGGAGTGGTCACTCCCCTTTCCTTTGTCCAGTTTCGCGCCAGAGCAGAGGGGTGCCTGAACCGGTGTAGACTGGCTTATGCAGAAATGGGCACCATCTGTGCCCATGAAAGCATTTCCAGAGGCTGGGGGAGGCAACTCCTCCCCTGCCTTAACACCTTTTTCCAAAGGGAGAGGGTGTAACACCCTCTCTCTGAGGAAGTCCTTTGTTCTGCCTTCCTGGGCCAAGCCTGGCTGGACCCCAGGAGGGCAGAAACCTGTCTGAGGGGTTGGCAGCAGCAGCAGTTGCAGTGAAACCCCTGAAAAGGCAGTTTGGCAGTACCCGGGTCTCTGCTAGAGACCCGTGGGATCATGGGATTGTGCCAACTATGCCAGGATGGCATAGAGGGGGCAATTCCACGATCATAGACATGTTACATTGCCATATTCAGAGTTACCATTGTGAAGCTACACATAGGTAGTGACCTATGTGTAGAGCACGCGTGTAATGGTGTCCCCGCACTCACAAAGTCCGGGGAATTTGCCCTGAACAATGTGGGGGCACCTGGGCTAGTGCCAGGGTGCCCACACACTAAGTAACTTTGCACCTAACCTTTACCAGGTAAAGGTTAGACATATAGGTGACTTATAAGTTACTTAAGTGCAGTGGTAAATGGCTGTGAAATAACGTGGACGTTATTTCACTCAGGCTGCAGTGGCAGGCCTGTGTAAGAATTGTCAGAGCTCCCTATGGGTGGCAAAAGAAATGCTGCAGCCTATAGGGATCTCCTGGAACCCCAATACCCTGGGTACCTCAGTACCATATAGTAGGGAATTATAAGGGTGTTCCAGTATGCCAATGTGAATTGGTGAAATTGGTCACTAGCCTGTTAGTGACAATTTGGAATGGAATGAGAGAGCATAACCATTGAGGTTCTGGATAGCAGAGCCTCAGTGAGACAGTTAGTCATAACACAGGTAACACATACCTATTGGTCACAAACTTATGAGCACTGGGGTCCTGGCTAGCAGGGTCCCAGTGACACATACCAAACATACTGAAAACATAGGGTTTTCACTATGAGCACTGGGCCCTGGCTAGCAGGATCCCAGTGAGACAGTGAAAACACACTGACATACACTCACAAAGAGGCCAAAAGTGGGGGTAACAAGACTAGAAAGAGGCTACTTTCTCACAGATCATCACTGGAGAGCAAGATTGACAAAGTGGAGAATTACCTCACTCTGCTCCACGAGGATCATTGCATACTAGTGAACCAGACCTGCTCACTTGAATGCAATTTGATCAACTGTACCCCAAAATTATGCCAGCTGGAAATCTCAATGCAGACATTACTTGACAGGGTAACAGCATTGGAGCGTAGAGCAGAAGATGCAGAAGGGTGCACTAGGAGAAATAACTTTCTCCAAAATATGCACCAAACACAAACCAAGCATCTTTCCTTAGTCATTTATCTGGCATTCTTTCTCGTTGGAGTGGACTTTCCTGACTTGTGGGAGGGGATTTCAATGGTGTCTTTGACCCGGAACTTGACCGTTCCTTTCCACCACTACCTACTGTGCAGACAGTAGCTGCTGATTGGGACTGGATCCAGGATTGGTATCTGATAGATGTATGGTTCCAGCAAAATGCTGCGGTAAGTTTTTATTCCTTTTTTTTCAGCCCTGCACCGGTTGCATGTGCGGCTTGACAGAATCCTTTGCACAGTTAAGCTAATCTCTGTATGCTACAAACGGATTATCTAGGCCTCACTCACTCTGACTACAATCAACAATTCCTACAACTGGGGTGGGGCAACTTAATTCCTGTTGTTTCTAGGTTACGACTTGAGGTGTTGGAGGATGTGCCCTTCTGGACATCATTGGGCACTGCAATAACCAAATATTTTGGCCGTAATGATGGTACTGCATCCTCCAGGCTCCATGAGTGGTATGCATTCAAGGTCAAAATATGAGGACACTGTCTGGGCATGCAGTGGAGGATGTGAAAATCTATTGAGAGTGATTTAACCCAAGTAGAGGGAACCCTCTTGCAATATGAGAACCACACTATCCAAGACCATGCAGGGAGATGTCGACTCGATGACAGGTGCAAGAAACATGGGTCCTTTCTGGAGAAACTGCTCTGCTTTAACTATACAGCCCATTTTGGTCACCGGAATGCTGCGGCTAATAGGTCAGCTGGTTGTTAGCCTGGTTGATAAGTCAAGTACAGGAGCGCATTCCAATCCTGGAACTACCCTCAGTGGCAGGACACATGCTCCATACTCAAAGTGAGATACATGATGAACTTTCAAGATATTACACGGCCTGGTATCAACTGATTGTAGTAACAGGCCCAATGTACTTTGAGGTGCTCCTGTCTTTGCTCCCCCTGCCCTGTCTAACGAGCAGCGGGTGGAACTGGGCGAGCCTCTAACATTGCTCGAAGTACAGGACAGTATAATGGCTCACCCCACATGTAAAACCCCGGGTACTGATGCCCTCCCGGTGCAATTTTATAAAGTATACCCTTCCACGGTTGCTCCTCTCCTGCTGCAGCTGTATGAGGAAACTTTATCAGCGACTTCCCCGACTGCTTTGCAGCGATGGGTTCTATTGATCTCTCTTCCTAAACCTGGTAAAGACCCAGTAGAGTTGGATTCCTATTGAACGTTGGCGATGCTCAACACAGATTATGAGATCCTGGCCAAAATCCTAGAGATGCGTCTGACACCTCTGGTATCTCAGCTGATCCACTTGGACCAAAACGGGTTTGTGCCAGCACTGATTGAATTTTAGGTCGCTATTTCCGTGTTATAATGAATGCAGCACAAAACTGGCCCGCAGTAAGGTTGTCTTGTGCTGGATTTAGAAAAGGTCTTTGATTCCCTGGAATGGCCTTGCTTGTTATCTGTGCTGCAACGTTTTGGCCTTGGCTTCGCTTTTTAAGGTTGATGAAACTGCTATATAACCAGCCTCAGATCCAAGTAAAGAATGGCATGATTATCTTTGAACCAATTTTGGTGAGCAGAGGGACCAGCCAGGGCTGCCCCATTTCCCCATTGCTATTTTCTTTGGCAATTGAGCCTTTGGCAGTGAAGTTCCATTGACTGGGGGAGGCCTGGAACATCCTGCTAGGTGATGGACTGCATATTGTGTCCCTCTATTGGGATAATTTCCTTCTGTATTTCAGAGACATCTTCAACATTCCAGATGAAGTCACTGGCATACTACATTGATTTGCAAATCTACGGTTTATGTGTGAACTGGGCAAAATTGTGCTTATTCCCCTTTACACCAGACCTACCAGACCCAGATCCTATATTCTCTGGTGCACTCATTCCTTGGCAGCCCAGGACGTTTTGATACCTGTGATATAGATAATAGATAACACTCTATAGCGGATTTGCACAATGAAAATCTTAAACGGGAGGTCACATGTATTCATGCCCAAATCAGCTTTTGGCAAACACTGCCGTTATCAGTGATTGGTAAGAGTGGCTCTTCTGAAAATGGTGGCCCTACTAAGTATGTTGTACTACTTCTCTAATTTACCTTTGTACGTTCCTGCCAAATTCTCAGGGAAACTGGAACCTAGAATCAGGGAATTCATTTGAACGGGGGCCGCTGTAGAGTGGCGCTAGAGAAATTGTATTCACCGCTAGATCAAGGTGGCCTAGCGGTGCAGAATCTGGAGCAATTTTATTTAGCCACCCCGCTGCAGTGGGCGGCCAGCTGGCTTTCCAGATTGCAGTTTTTGGACACAGCCACAGTTCTGTGGCCCAGGATGATACCTCAACTGTCTCAATTGCTTCACTCACTCACACATGTGGGACACTGGACAACTGCTGGGTGTGGTGCACTCCTGCTACCATAGGAGTCTTCATCTCATACATTTGGTGATCCCTTATGCACCAACATTGGCTCTATTGAGCACACCTCGAACTGCTCGGTTCATATCCATAGCAGAGCTGAAAGTCGGGCACGCTGTTGGGTTACATACGTTGGGAGATCTGTATATTGAAGACACTAGCAGAAGACACTGGCTTGCTATACATTTACTTGATAGCGGCCTTGTCCCAGCACTGGAGAGACCTCACCACTGAACTACTGACACATTTAGTGGTACAATATCTGAAGGTCATGGGGTCTGGTAGACACCTGGTGCGCTGGCTTGAGAGCTCACTATGGAACCACACCACCCATTAGTTCACCATCTACAGGCCAGTTGGGAGGGCGACTTAGCTAGGTACCTGGCACAGACAAAGAATGGGACACAGTACTGAAGGGCACTACTAATGTACTGAGTAATGGGTGTTCTTGCCTTATCCAATTTTATATATTGCACAGAGCCTATCTTACTTCAGCTAAAATTAACCGGTACTTCCACTGCACTGATGCTGTCAAGAACAGATAGGGATTGAAGGGGCTGTTCAATGACATGGTCTTCTGCACTCACAACACTAAGGGGGTCACTATGACTCTGGCGGTCACTAGACCGCGAAGGTCAAGGTGGCAGTCAGACTGCCGCAGTCGTGGTGGTCCGACCTCCACATTATGACTGTGGTGCCATGGTCCAACCTCAGAATAAACACAATAACTGGTTTTGCATAGCCTTTTTCCACAGTTAGCAGTGATAGATAAGCACAGAAACAACTGTTGGTAGTAGATTTCCCAATTTTGCAAGCCTTATAGGATGAGTCAAATCAACCTATGGCCAGAATCAACACGCTTAAGGGGATCATTACATTACAAGCACCTTGGGTTTGGAAGTGATAACTCCATACTGGCAGGGTTAAAGAATACTGAGGTAACCAGTAGCATGACAGGCGTGGAATTATCAGGTATTGCAAGTAGGCCTCTGAAGTTTAGGCAAATTGGGAATACCCTGTCTGATTCACCTGGTGACTCCACCTGATCCTGCAGAGATTAACCCAGAAATGTTGATTGCTTTTAAGCTGCCAGAGTTCCCGGGTGAGACTTAGTAAACTGGAATTATTATGGGGCTGATAACTCCGGTTATTGGTGTCATAGGAACCTGGTTATATTTGCCTGTTGGGATTTTTTTAATGTGAAAACACATTTTATTGACAGTTTGAATTTTCACACCAAGCTTATAAAGGGTGCAAACAACAAGCGTGGAAGAGGGCGACTCCCCTAGGTCATATAAATAACAGATAGCAAGCAATCATAATAAAATGTCATGGAGTGGGTCCTGCCAGATCATTCTATCACCAGTACACCACAGTGCCTGGCCATTATAACATGTCAAAGGGACAAACTACAAACCAGTTAACAAATCTATTCTGATCAAACGATAATCCCTCCCATCTCCATCCCAAACCTTCAACTATGTGAAGTCTGCCGATCAACTTATTCAGTGGTTTGGAACATATTCAGGCATCTAGAGTTGAGGAGTATCTGGATAAGTGTGGTTTGGTTAGTGTTGACAGGATGCACCCAGTTTCCAGTATTCATCAATAGGGACAGGTCCAGAGCCCTTCAGAGAGACCCTTTTTTCTTTGGTCAGTAAGGGGGAAGCATTCAGGGCAAGCCCTGTGTACATACCAATTGAATGTTCATGGAGTGAAAGTTCTTCCTGTTTCTGTACACCTGTTCACTGACTCTTGGGGGCATTATAGGTATGTGGGTGGCATCGATGACACCTATCACATGGGGTATGTTGGCAAAGACATAGAAGTCAGACTTGATGACAGGGAGGTCAGTCCTTTGGGGAAACCTCACATAGGACTGCAGGTGTCGTACAAATGCATTCAGAAATCTTGTCAGTATCATGCTGAACATTGCCTGTGAAAATCCAGCACCCATGCCCACTGTCACTTGAAAATAGCCCTTGGCCAGGAAATGGAGAGAGCACCTGCACTTCAGTAGGGATGGCATGCTGATTACGATTTGCTGGAGTCAGTGCAGGATCCAGTAATGCACAAAGTTCAAGAATAGTTGCACGGGTGAGTCTGTAATTGATTATGATGTGATGCTCCACCATGGTCGCATATCCACAAGTGGCCTGTACACTGATGGGGGCCTTCCTCGCCACAAGGGTCTGTACCTAGGAGGATATTGAAACACGTGTGAGGAACACACATACATCGGCACACATTGTCAGTCATTGAGCACTGCTGACTTGATTGTAGGGACTCAAATGCTAAATGTTTTTGACATAACATCTACTAGACCATAATTTTTTATCAGGGTTTGTAATGTGTGGTATTGTTAATGGTCACATGCATATGTGTGTTCAGTGAACATTAGGGCCTTCATTGTGCAGATAGCAGTATTATAAATGCATAGTTAAGGCCAAAATGTCTGCCTCCTGTAATCCAGAATGGTTGTGGTGGAAGTGACCTCATACCACTAGCGGTTGACGTAACAGCATAAGGCAGTGTTTACCGCTGTGTGCACAGTCATTGGTTAACATGGATGCCAATGGGGAATTCTGGAGGATCATGATCGCCGCTGGCCGTGACGGTGCACACCACTGTGGTACATACGCAATTTTGTCACCCCAACTTCACTTGACTCCCTGAACTCGTGCAAGCAGGTCCTCCACTGAGTGTACTGCTGTGTCCTGCCTCTGGTCATGGAAGTGGCTCGTGTTGCAGGGGAAAGTGCCCCGGCCTTCACCCAGGAGGAATTGGAGAGGCTAGTGGACAGGGTCCTGCCCCTGTACGCCAAGCTCTACGGATGGCCAGAGTTACAGGTGAGTCGTGGGATTGTGGGCAATGGTTGTGTGCAATGGATGGTGTTGGCAGTACATATGTGTGCACCTCTAACCCTGCATAGGCCATGGTTCATGACATGCTGTGTGCGTATGTCCTGTTATTCTGTTTGTACTGTCTGTCCCATAGTCGACATCTAGCCAGCTGTATATATTTGCCTAGTGCCTGACCTCAGTGTTACATTTCTGTGTGTCCCTTTTAGGTAAGCGCCCAACAGAAGAGGGCACTTTGGCATGCCATCGCCAAGGAGGTGCGAACCCTGGGGATCTACAACCGGCAGAGCACCCACTGCGGAAGAGGTGGGAGAACCTGCGGCACTGGGCGCGAAAAATCTGTGAGGCCCAGCTTGGGAAGTCCTCCCAACGGGGAAGGGGTGCCCGTTGGGCACTGACCCCCCCTCATGCTACGCATCCTGGCGGTGGCATACCCAGACCTGGATGGGCGCTTGAAGGCTGCACAGGAGTCACAAGGGGGTGAGTACACAGACCACATTTTTAACCCTTGATGGATGTCTGTGTGTGCATTCAGGTTTATACTGCTTAGTTGCAGGGACTCTGACTGATGTCCATCTACATGATGGCCCGTGTAGGGAGTAGGGGTGTTTGGGTCAGGTCTCCTACACGTCGGGTCCTTAGGATGTTTAGGCAATGGGTGTAGAGCAGGGTTCTGGTCACTTGTCAGGGGCATGACCATGGGTATAGTTGAAGGTGCTGCCTGTTAGAGGGTCTTCTGGGTGGGTGTATGTATGACCACTATGTTCACTCCTTTCAGCTATTTACAAGTGTCTCTCATGTTTTGTCTCCCCATCCCTCTTCTCTTGTGTTTGTGTACATCAGCATCATCTGGTGAGTGAGCTGAGGCACCGGCGAGTGGGGATGCAGTGGCCCACGGATCCATGGAAGGAGAGTCATCCGACGCCAAGGGGACCAGTGAGTTGGAGGGCAAGGGGAGCACCATGGCGGAGGCAACTACCACTGGAGGTAGTGACTCCGATACCTCCTCCGATGGGGGCTCCCTTGGGGGTGGTGGACCCTAGTGGGCACACCCCTACTGCATCATCTTCCACCACCCCCATGCCATCACCGCCCTCCCATTTGCTCCCCACTGAGCTGCTCATGTCTGCTCACCCAGAAGGTTGTCTCCTTCGCCCCAGGCATCTGCCCCAGTCAGCCCTGCTGCTCTCACGGAGGAGGCAATTGACCTCCTGAGAACCATCTCTGTAGGGCAGACAACCATCTTCAATGCCATCCAGGGGCTAGCATCAGAGATGCAGCAGACCAGTGCCTATCTGGATGCCATGTCTGGCCTACAAAGATCTTTTCAGGCTCTGGCCTCCTCTTTGACGGCAGCCAGTTTCCCTGATCATTCCGCCTACCTCCAACCTCCTCTACCCCTTCCAGCACCCCACTCCCTTCAACCGTCCAAAGCACACAATCTGACACACAGTCAAACACCTCAACACACAAGACTCACACTTCTACACACAAGCACCACACCTCCCACCACAAGCATTCACATAGCCAACATACACATACACACACATCAACATCCACTTCCCCTAGTGTGCCCACCTCTTCCGCCACCCTGTCTGTCCCCTTTACATGCACACCCCCAGGCACTGCACCTTCAATCACTGTTGCTGAGCCTATTCCTGCACTCACCACAATAGCACACATCCAGACATGCACCCCAGACACCACACCTGCACTCACCACAACTACTGTAGTTGACACATGCAGCACACTCACCAGACTTGCAGACACCACACAACATACATTCACACTAGCAGCCTGTCTTCACCCACTGTGTCCACCCCCCTCCAAAAATACACAAACGCACCAAAACACCGACCCATCACACATCCACCACACCTCAGCATACTGTCAGTCACCTGCACACACAACACGCACCCCTACACCACTTCAGTCCACACCCTCTACCTCCACTCCCACACCCTCCTCCAGGTCCAACCCAATTGCTCCAAAAAATCTTTTCCTCTCCCGTGCTGATCTCTTCCAACCCACTGGCCCACCCCGTCTTGTCCCTAATTGTGCACACCTCCTTGCCCTTTCCACTCCTTCCACTTCACAGCCCAACCAGTCCACCCTTCACATTCCCATGCCCCTTCCCCAGAGAGGACGAAGCCCTGTGCGGAGCCAATGCCATCTGGCTCCACCCGGTCAAAGCACACTCCCCCACCTTACAAGGGCAAACCCAAACCCCCTCCACCTGCCGAACGCAAATACAAGGCCCAACCCATCGTAAATCCCCACCCCCACCACCCTCTGTCCCTGTGCCCTGAGGTGCCTGGATGCCCCATTGTTTGGGAGTCAGGTTGGGGCCATTGTAGCCCACTTAAAAAAGTCTGGCACTATGAACTGGCCATTGGCCTTATTATGAATCGTTTGCTCAGAGAGCTGCATTAAGCATTTATGTGTGGCCTGTGTTTTGGTGGCACACTCTTGATCCCTGGTCTCTCGTTTCATTGTTTGTGGGTGTGGGGCATTTGTAGGTACTATGGTCAGCTTGGATTTGCCTTGTGTCGGGCAAGTACCTCTTGCTGTAGGATTTATGGGTTCTGCTGTTGTGAAGTGTTGTGGGAGCGTTGCAGTGTGGGTGGAGTGGGTGGGTATGTAACTGTGCCCTTTTTTCCCTTGCTTAGTAGGTTGTGGTACTTACTGTCATCGTCTTCGTCAGTGGTCTCGGTCATGGAGGTATATGGCAAGGAGCAGGGTTGGCATGATCTGCAGCTCTCTGTCCATGTTTGCTTTCCTCGGCATGTTGTGTGAGCCTCCAGTGAGTGTTTCCTTATAATTGGTTCATTTCCAAATGTATAGAAAACATTATGTGGAGCACACAAATATTCAAGTAATTCATTGTCTAAGTCGATGGATTCAAAAGACCTATAGTAGATTCAATATAGCAAAAAATCATTTGTACACAAAACAATAAACAAATCATACAACTAGTATGTGGCAAATATTCAATAAGAAAAATACATTTTTAATATACAGACACAATGAATTACTTGTATATTTGTGTGCTCCACATAATGTTTTCTAGACACTTGTACTCTCTGGTATAGGCTTGGTCCCATTCCAGCGCACATATTTGGCAACAGATATGTTTATTTGTGTATGAGCACCTTTAGCATACTTGTTGCCATATTTATATTATATAAATTGGTTTGTTTCCACCTGGCTTTGCGTGGCAGTGGTTCTCGCCCCAGAACTGACGGCGGTCTAGTGGTTCGTTATTTGATGGGCGGGTTGGGCCTTTCCGTCAGCCTGTGGGCGGGCTCTGCTGTCGTTGTCGGCTCTCCTCTGCTGGCGGTGGGTGGTTTTTAGGATGCCTGTGTTTCAGTTGGTTCATTATTTGGCAGTCCGGACTGCTACATCGTTGAGGGTTTTTACCTCCGTGGCTGGCGGTGCTTACCACCGTGTTCATAGTGAGGGCCTCAGATTTGAGAATTTGAGACGATGAGAAGAGAGATCTAGAGTGCGAGAAGAAGAGATTTGAGATTCTGTCATTGGGTTCATACTCACAGACTGATAGCCTAGTGCTTTGCTGATCGATTGATGACCTGAGGACGAAGACTGATTCTGCTTGCTGAACCATACCGTGGATAGGTAGATATGACAATGTGACAGAATTGCATTTTTATGCCTTTTCTTTCTAGCTACCAACTGTGCTGTTTTGATTGATCCATAGCTAGATGTTTTCTAAATTTGTGTTCTAAATTGTTTTGCATGAAGCCCAACATGCAATGCTAATCTGAGTTAGATGAGGGTGTTCACGTGACGACTGACGAATTACAGGCACTAATGTTTTGACAAATTATCTTGCTGAATCCTATTTATGCTATATACTTGTTGCAGGTGACTCTGCTATTGATTTGCACCGTTGCCTTAGAATGTGTTTTGATTCAAGCCTTGGTTAGATTCCGTTTCTTTCGCCGCTTTCGTCAACCAGCAATGTTTTTATATGTCTTTCATTTGATATTGTGATTAATCTACATGACATTAGCATTGTTAATATAAGGGAAATAAAATTACTAAACTTTAACAGGTGTGGTTATTCATGGCTGAAAGGTCATAGTGCATGATATTTACTGACTCCATTGAGTATTGATTGCTAATGGTTGTTGATTATTGTTATTTGATTATTTGTTCATGTATTGGAGCTATGACAAGAACATCTTAAACGAGTTAAAAGGTTCATCAACCTATTTGCGTCCCATTGTAAGTTTACTTACTAAGGTCAGACGCGCTAACAGTTATGGTCGCAGACTGATGGTTTATCTCTTTAAGTGCTTGCCATAAGTGTCCTGTATAGGGTGTTAGCAGCTGTGGTAAAGAGACTGATGGGTTTGTCTGTTTATAAGCTTGCTGTAGACGTTTGATATAGAGCTGACAGTCATTGAGAATTCAGTATTTTTGAGATTTGGATTTTGTTTTTTCAAAATGATAATTGGAGAGAAAATGATGTCCCCTTAAGTCTAGAGATTACTTTCCCAGATCCTGGATCCTGCTTTTGGTGCTGAATATGTTCTTGAAGTTCCAGTGATGGAGTGAGAGAGATAGGTTGCGCTTGCACAGCTTATGCAAATCACAGGTGAATTGTGACATATGTGAGAATTTAGCGAGTTTGCGTCCTCCAAGTGAAGTTTTAATAGGAGTGTGTGTATTCCACCGTATGTGAGTAGATGTGAGTAGTGAATTAATCAAACTTCACATGTGTGTGGTGCTTTGTGCTAAAAAATTGTCCATGTGGTTGTTGATGTACAGGCCCTGCGTGGTCTAAGACTCCTGAGTATATTGAAAAAGTGTAGGAGACACTTAGTTAAATGTTGTAATCTGTCTGGTTTAGTAGGTTGATCGGGCATGGTCAACAAGTCAGTGTGTGAGTTAAAGTGGGCAAGAGGAAATTTCACCTGAGATTTAGCGAGTTCTATGTGCACAAGGACAGACTCATTGATCTACTGAGAGTAAAATTTGCGGGTCAAATTTTGCATGCAAATCTGGGAGACCGAGAAAGAGGAATAGCTGCATGAACGAAAGGGCCATCAGTGAAAATACATTTCCTATAGTAAACCAGCAGATTTGCTTTGGGTTGTTGGTTTTTGATTAGTGTTTGCAATATTTTGCATTAGTTTTGAGTGGATTGGAGTTAGGAGGACGAACCCCAAGACTTTGCCAGCTGCAGTACGAGCTGGGATAGGTCGGTTAGTGAGAAGGGTCACGCACGGATTGGCAGCCGTCCATGAAAGGCAATTGGTTGAGAACGTGGGTGAAGGGACTAATGGGAGTAAAAGTAATTTCCTGATTTGATTCAAATAAACAAAAGAAGAAAAGCTGAAGTTTTTCAAGGCTTTGAAAAGTGTCCTAAGTGGAGATATGTACATTATAGCGAGTATAGCGGAGCCTACTCTGCCAGAGGGTACACCGGCTTAGGTTGTAATGGAAGAGCAAGGTGTTGCCCCTTGTCTTTGGTTAAAGCAATGGTGCAAGTTGACAGAGAAAAATAGGAGCTTAGCGTTTCCCGAGAATGGGACGTCGAATTTGAGGATTTTGGAGCAATTGCAAATTGCGCTATATGAATCGAAGCCCCTTCCGAGACCAGCAAAGTTTGAGGTGTTAGCAGTTTGGGAGCTGGTAGCTAGACAACAACAGGAAATGAAATTCAAGAGAAGAATAAGGTTAAAAAAGACTGTAGCGGAAGCTAAATGGGATTGGGAACAGAAGAAATGGAGATCAGTAACATAGCAGGATGTTAAATTGTTTCCAGCAATTACATAGGAGGATGACATGGAGGGAAAGAAAATGACTAGAAAGACTAATAAAAGCCCCGTCTGAGAGTAAGGAAGCAAGAAGGTCCTTAGTAGAGGAGGAATCAGATGCTGAAGATCTTGTTACACAGATATTGAGCGACAGACCACCACCGTATACGGTGCATGAAAGTGGTTCAAGTACTAGTATTGATCCAAGAGCCCCGGCACAGGCAGCGGGGACAGGGAGTTGGGTACAGGTTAATGCCAAGCTGACACCGGGAGTGGTGAGAGTAGCCCTAATGTGTTGACTACTGCTGTAGTTCAGACACAGATGCAGCCACCACAGATACAGAGAATTTATCCTGATGTGCATATTTTAGAAACAACTTTGAATTTAGTGGTGCCTACGGAGCAGGTGGTTCTGAGACCAATGTTGATCCAAACAGAGCCGACTCTGAATTTGCAGACACAGGTGATGCCGAGATTTACACCATTGACAGGGACTGAGTCAGACCTGATTCCGGTAATGAATCAGAGTATGAAAGTCACTCTCCCACAGAGTACAAGTGCTAGAACAGCCCCAAATGCAATATCGCTGCTGATTACTGTTGGTTCAGCAGTACCATTATTTGTGCAAAAGAAACAACTTATGAGTGAACAGGGAACAATGTCTTGGAGTCTAATGAGGAGGGGACCAAGCAAACAAGTTCAGGTAGTCTCTTCTGTGGGTCAGACTCTTGATGGATCGAGATCATTGTTAGATCTTAGACCACTTATTGCACTACCAGATGCTGTGACTCGACCAAATGCCGGTCAGAGCTTGAAATTGTTGACACCGTATACACTGAGTGCAGTGGTACGACAGGTGCCACCGGTCCAAGCGAAAAACATTTTGTTACAGGGACTGACAGCTCAGCAGTTGACTGAATTATTAGACAAGTTGAATACCCCAAAGAATGCTACTAAGGGTGAGGAGCAATTGAATTGTGTCAGATTAAGCATAGAAGCAGGTGAATTTGTTGAGGGAACATTGGAGATGAATAGATTAGAGTCCTACACAGATGCAGAATTGAGATACTTATGCCCAAGTATTACAAGAGAGGTGGGCAAGGTGCATCAGATATTAGCAGATTAGGCAGAGAAAAAGGGCATAGAAATTGAGAAAATGAAGCATTTGCAGAGAAGTTACAGATTAGATTTTGAGGCAAAGGATTTTGAACACATGAGGTCAGCCGGAATGAAGGCGCACTTTAAAGAATTATTGCAGGGTGCTCAAGTTTGGGGAGCATTAGAGAAGTGGGGAGGCAGATGGGTAAAGAAAAGAGACAAGAGGAAAAGAGATTCTCTAGATGTGACTGAGAATGTACAACAGGATAAGGATCCGATAAAGATTTTACCAATGAGGGAATTCCCAGGGGGAAATTTTGTTCATGTTACTTGGAGTAGGAGTGACATTTTGTCATGTACGAATGATTATCCAAAATTTTGAGAGAAGCCAGTAGAGTGGTGCCAGCAGACAGGTTTGTGAAGTTTGCAAAGTCTTTGTGGGAGGACTTGAACACATTACTGGGGATAGTGGTTCAAGCTGACTAGTGGGTAAGAGAGCTGTAGATTGGCCAACAAGTGAACCGGAGATAAGAGTACAGGTGCACCGTCTCCTGAGGTAATGAAATATTACTATAAGGTGATTGAGTTTTTGAAAACAAGGATTTCACCCAAGAGTGTTGATTGGCAGAGAATTGGTAGAACAGTGCAAAGACTAAAAGAGTTGATACATGCGTACTATGAGAGATTGTTGAAGGTGTTCAAGGAGTATAGTGGCAAGGAAGCAATTGAGCTGAAAGACATGCTGAATTTTTTGTTCAGATTTGTAGAAGGACTGCACCCTGAAATAGGTCAGATGATTAAGAGTCATTTGATTTGCTGGCAAGCAAAGCCGATTGATGAAGTGTTGCAGTATGCGAAATACTGTAGTGATGAGAATGAGTTGAATCAGAAAAAGTTGAAGGAGAAGGCAATGGTGATGCAGATTAAGGCAGTTCAAACAGGAGTGCAAGGGAATTTTGTGCAGCAGATGCTGCAGCTAAAGGGAAATGTCATGTTTCAGCCTCAGATGAGAGGTAGGGGTCACAGATACAAAATGAATCGTGGTCCAGTCTTAAATAGTGTAGTGGTTCAAAATGATGTGCAAGGAATGAAGAAGCCATTGCTGTCTCACATTTGCGGAGCTGTGGGACACTAGAAGCGGGAGTGTCCGATTATGGAGCAGGAAGGTGTTGTTCAGCAAGGTAATGACATCAATTCATTTCAAAATGTGAGCGGACCGAGATTAAGGGGTCCCAATGCAAATTTTCAGAACAATGTGAATCAAGTGCAGAATTTTCAGCCCATGCAGCAGGTGCAAATGCCCCGTGCACAGGTGTCACAGTTGCAGCCGATGCAGCAGCAGGTTTCGATGGTACCTATACAGTAAACGCGGATATCTCAAGCCCCGATGGAGCAGCCACAGATGATGCTTTCTCAATGCCGAGACGGGGCACTCACCTGAAAAGCAGGATGTCTGCAGGGGTGATGGTATGCCCCCGACCTCCTGGAACACCTCTTGGCACTTCCTGGTGGACACAGAAACCCCGGCAGGTGTCCCAAAAGGAAAGGGGGAGTAAAAGAGAAAGAGACAAGAAACTGCCATGTCTTGCTGGTCCAGCCAGGCACCCTGTATCTTCGTGGGGGCAGGTCATTGTTGACAGAGTGATAGTAGAATTAGTGCACTCAACTTCCTTGAAACTGAATCTCTCTTTCTGATATGGGCACAGGAGTGGTAGAAGAACACCATAATGCTACAGCACTTTTCTTGGATAATAATTACTAACACTGCATTACCAAAAACCCAAACTGAGTACCATAACGATAAGTACTGCAACACTAGAGATTTCTTCACAGAGATTCACTGTTGCACACTACAATTAGAACTGTGGTTGCACTTATCATGCACAAGAAAGACAAACAAGGGCATTGATTATATCACATATAAATTTCCTGAATGCATAGGGTTAAACTAAAAGGAACAAACACAATTCAAGAAATACAAATGTCCACTCTGGGTTTAGACAGGGTGGCACAGTTTGGTTTGGTTTCACTGTGTGTGTGAAAAACCCTTCAAAAGCAAATTTCTCAAACCTGAAACACAGGCATGAATGATACAATTTAAATCCAATAGTTATGCTATTAGAGAAAGAAAAGTCACATAAATGCTCTTTTAAAATTGCACTGTCACTTTTTGTAGTACTTGAGCTCAAGCAGATTTCCTGAAGCACATTTAGGCAAGTAACTACATTAATAATGTAGAATGCTCAGAAATGAAGTTGTCTCTTCAAGATAAACACTGCCAAAATACGAGGTCTGAAATACACCAGCTGTTCTAGGAAAGCGCAGCGCTCAAAGAACAAACTCCCTTCAGAATAATAGTCACTTAGCTGCAGTCTTTTCCGGAGTCCTGGAGGAATGCCTGGTGTCAGCTGGTACAGGAACGAAGAAAGGAATTGGCTCAAAAGTCCTGAATACGAGGATGACACCATGGGCTGTACTACCAAATTAGATGCTGAGATCAGGAAGCAAAACAAAACCAAGCAGGGAGGCATGCTTCACTCTGCTATTTATAGCCAATCAGGAAAGCAGTTGAGTTTCCACATGTGGATGAGTCACCACACCCAATTAGAAGCACATGTCTACACCTGCTCACATTAACAAGCATTGGTAAAACATACATTGATAAAACCAATTGTGAAACACAGCATTATGTTTATTTAGAAACATGAAGGTTTAATGAAGAACAGAGATATAATTTAACCCTAATCCCTGGGGATGCTGACAGATAACGCAGGAGGCACCTTAAGGATTCCTGACACTCAACAGGTCACAGGCCAGAGACAAGACAGAAGTAGTAACACAGTGCACAAATTCCTGTTGCACAGTAAGAATGAAATAAATGGTGAATGGATGAGTGACAGTTCAGATGAGGAGCCATGTGGGCTTGCGACTTCTTTGGAAGTAGATCAGAGAGGACCCTATGTGAGGAGAAAGGTTATGGGTCACAGAGTTTCATTCTTGTTGGACACAGGAGCTACACACTCTACAGTGAGAAGTGCAAAAATTCCAAATTTGCCCCTTTCAAGTCGAACAGTTCAGGTTGTGGGGGTAGCGAATCAGTAGTTGACAAACCTTATTACAGATCCAGTGCAAGTTGAGATTGGCAACTTCCAGGGACTGCATAAATGTATAGTCTGTGACTGGAGTCCAGTATCCCTACTAGGAAGGGACTTGTTGTATAAGACAAAGGGGGTCATTCTGACCCTGGCGGTCTTGGACCGCCAGGGCGAAGAATGACGGAAGCACCGCCAACAGGCTGGCGGTGCTTCAAACCCCATTCTGACCACGGCGGTAAAGCCGCGGTTGCCCTGCCGGGGCCGGCGGTTTTCTGCCGTTTTTGGCCCGGCTGGGAGAATCCGCCAGCCTGTTTCTGGCGGTTTTCACCGCTAGGAAGAGGCTGGCGGTAAGGGGTGTCCTGGGGCCCCGGCCAGCTTTTCACTGTCTGCCTAGCAGGGAATGTTGGAATGGGGGCAGCGGTATTTTTGGCGCATGGCGGCCAAATGGCGGTTCCCGCCTGGCGGGCGGCTACCACCGCCCGCCAGGGTTGGAATCACCCCCAAAGTGTCTGATCACTTGTTCCAGCGATGGACTTGAGATCCAGACAAATAGTGATGATGAAGAAGACCCAGCCGCAGAAATGAGCAGTACACTTTTAATAAGTGTTGCCTGATGGTCATAGTGAAAGAGCTTCATTCTGATTTGCAAGGAATAGTACAAGAGAACATGTGGGATTTGACAGGAAAAGAAGTAGGGTTCATCAAAGGAGTGGAGCCAATTAAGGTTACTTTGAAGCTGAATGCAGTGTTTCATCAGCTTCCACAGTATAACATGCCACAAGGTGTCCTGATGAAAGTGGCCCAGATAATTGCAGATTTTGTGAAACAGGGGGTGCTAAAAGAGGTATTGAGCAGCCCATGTAACTCACCGATAATGGGTTTGAAGAAGCCCTGTGGGAAGATTAGAGTTGTTCAGGATCTGAGAAAAATAAATGAGATTGCGATCAACTGTTGCTCCATAGTGCCCAATCCAGCTGTGATAATGTTCCAGATTCCATGTAATGCAGAGTGGTTTACAGTCATTGATTTGTCACAGGCGTTCTTTTGTGTGCCCCTTCATGAGGATAGGCAATTTCTCTTTTGTTTCAAATTTTTGGATAAGACTTATTGCTGTTACAGGCTTCCTCATGGGTACACAGAATCACCTTCCTTTCCTTAAAGGAAAACGAGCTGCACTTAGAAAAAAAAAAAAAAACCTTTTGTTTCGGATTTTTTCAGGGCAGATAGTGGTCCCTTGGATCACTGCCTGCTCTGAAAAAATATTTTGGGGTCCAGTCACAAAGGCTCCGTTTGCGAGTGGGTTACCATCCACTTCAAGTGGATGGTAACTGCGAGTCCATTTGCGACCGCTTACGCAGTCGCAAATGGAATTGCATACCACTGCGACTTGCAAATAGGAAGGGAACACCCCTTCCTATTTGCGACTCGGAAATGCATTTTGCGAGTCGGTTCCGACTCGCAAAATGCATTTCTACATACCATAGACGCATTTGCAACTCGCAAACGGCGATTTTCACCGTTTGCGAGTCGCAAATTCGTTGCTACATCTGGCCCTTATTGAAGGAGAGCTGAATGGTGATCGAAAGTTGAAATGAAAGAGAATAGCAAGTCGAAGATACGCAGGTCCTGAATGGGCGTATGCAACTACAAACGAATGGCAACAAGAGTTTATGTCTTTTTGTTTTGATAGGGAGGTTCTGAGTCAATATTTTGAGGTAACGTGAAGAAAGTTGATGAACTGATCTGTTGAAACAATCAGAGAAATATTTTTGGGGAAACAGACTGTTGAAAGTAACTGGAAGAGACATTGATAACCTGATTTGACTTTTGAAACCTGATTTTGACGAGCTGGTAACTGATTTTGACCAAGAAGAAGGGGTCCTGGAAGTGAAACTGAACTGCTGAAAGAAGAGTTGTCTATTTTTGATTTTTGCTGCAAGTTTTGTAAGATACTTTTGCTTTCTGATTCTTTAAAGATCATGGCTGATGTAGATAAGCAGGTCAGAGATGCTAGGCGCTGTAAATATATGAGCATTGGTTTGGCACTTATGTGTGGAATATTGCTTATAGTATTGATTGTCGCTATGTCCATTCTTGACGCAAAAGGAGCCAACCATACTTCTGCTTTTGAAATTACTACACTAACGGCTGTAGAGAAATTTAAGTTGGATGAGAAGTATTTGCTAATGTATAAGGAGAACTTTCTTCTAATGTCCAAGGTTCTATAACCAGGAGTATATTCAGCACTGCTATTCTAATCATGATGTTGTGTTTTGGTTTGGTACTATCATTAGGTATTTGAGTAGAGTAGCTAAGGATTATGTCATAATGTTAGTTAGAGGATTCTTTGATACTATATTGACATTTGGCACAGCTTATGTGCATAAAAAAAACTTAACATGCTTGCTTACACCTTTAGAGAAGAGCTTCGTAAATCATACTGATGACAGGAGAAAGGCAATAAAGGAGAAATTAGAAAAAGGCTTAGAGAAAAGGACTTACAAGAGTGATTATGCTTACACTGCAATTAAAACGTAAGGGAAATTAGCCTTAGATGCACTACACGTAGGGAAGCTTTGCACATTTAGGCCTAAGTCACACACTGACACTTTAATTGTGGGTCTGAACGAATGTAGCCATGTGTTTCTGTTTCAGAGTAAATGGACGTTTATGTTCAATGGGCAGGAAAAAGTTAAATCTGAGTAAGGATTTAATGGTTTTGTTGTATCTTTTGACTAGCCCATCTGTTTGCGGATGATATACTGAGGTACGGATCTGTTTCACCCCTAGTAGTCAACATATTTCCGCCATTAATCTGGAAATAAAAGGATTCCCTTGGTCAGTCAATATCTCTTTCGGTAAACCCACCCTGGAAAAGAACTCTATCATTGCCTGAGAGATAGCTTTAGTGTGTATATTGGGAAGGGGTATGGCCTCGGGATATCGTGTGGCATAGTCCACCAAGACTAGCACATACTGTCTACCCCGAGTGGAAGGGGTAAGGGGACTGATAAGGTCCATTCCAACCCGGGTAAAAGGTATATCAATAATGGGAAGAGGTGGAAGGGGAACAGGTTTTTGTGGAGAGGGGTTGTACAACTGGCATTTGGGACATTTGGAACAATGCTTACGTATCTCGCCATAAACCCCTGGCCAATAAAATCATCTAAGGACCGCTTCTTCCGTTTTCTCCCTTCCCAAGTGCCCTTCCCCATTATCCCCATGTGCTAATTGCAACACTTGTTGACGGTGACTTCTAGGTACTACTAATTGTAGGTAATTTCTTCTTGTGGGCGTGGGATTTCTATATAAGAGGTTATTATGAATCAAGAATCGGGGACCTACCCCTTGTGCTGCCCCGGACTCGGCCTGCTGCCATGCGTGTTTTAAGGTAGGATCCTCATTTTGATTCTGCTGGAAATCTCCGGTAATTATGCAAACCTTCCCAATTCCAATAGAACCGTCTTGGGATGGGTCGTTCTGTGTATAGGAACGTCGTTGCTCTCTTTTTTGTCTCCTGCTGAGGGCAATTCGTACCCGTTTGGGTTCCTCTGTGACCATTCCACTAGGTGCTTCCATCCACCAATCCCTCAGAAGGTGCTCTTGTCCGGTTTTCTCTAATAAGGAGGACAAATCCTCATAATCTGTCCCGAGGATTATATCCTCGTCGAGGCTGGAGAGCACCCCTACCTGGAGGGTCTCACTCTGTTCTCTCCATCTCAACTTTATTGTAGCCATGGGGTAATACCGTTGATCACCATGTACACAGGTAATGAGAACCTGAGTCTCTGTATCTTTCTGCCCTGGCAATACTAAATCGTCCCTGATCACGCTCTGGCTACATCCAGAATCGATTAGAGCCATCCTTTCTACTTCATTGACGATGAGAGGGAGGGTATATTTAGGTTTCTCCCCTCCAGTCCAGAATACTCTTCCCTTGGTCAGGCCTATCTTCATGGGCTCCTCTGTGTCTTTTTTTTTTTAGGGCAATGCCGGGCAATATGACCCCACTCTGGACAGTGATAACACTGGGGACCATGGCTTGGGTAGCCCGAGGGACCTGGACCAGCTGGTTGTGAGCGGTCAGTTCCGGGATTCACTACAGGTCGCGGCAGATGCATTCTAGGTATAACCGGTCGGGCCGGAGGTGGCGGGCCCGACTAACGGTAGCCCGGAATTCCGAGCCTCTATGATAAACACAGGCGAGCTCTATGGCTGTTTCATTTGTGAGTCCAGGATGTTGCCATACCCAGTTCTGGGTGGTAGGTGGTAAAGCATCTAAGTACTGTTCTAAGACTATGATGTCAAACATGTCTTCTCTTGTGTTCTCTGTGGGATGTAACCACCTCCCTGCTGCATGTTGGATTCTATAATATAAAGTACGGGGGTTCACCTGATGCTGCCATTTCATTTGTCTAAACCTGGTGCGATAACTCTCACTATCCAAACCTACTCTTTCTAAAATGGTTTTCTTAAGGTCTCTGTATGGAAGATTACCACTCAGGTTAATAGCTTGATATGTTGTTTGTAAATGGCCGGTGAGTAGGGGGGCGATATACTGAACCCATTTATCCTCTGGCCGGTTAGGAGTGCTGGCCACCCTTTAAAAGTTTGTGAAGAAAGAGTCGGGGTCTTCCTGCTCCTGATATCGTTGCAACACACTACTCAGTACCGTGCGGTGTACTTTTGTATGAGCGATGGTATCGGTGAGTTTACCCAATGCTGTCTCATGTACCAGTTGGTTATTGCCCATAATCGTTACCTGGCTCTTAAGGGCTGTCTGTAGTGCCTCTCGCTCCTCTTTGGCTTCAATCATTTGTTGTTCCCATATTAACTGGAGATGCTGTTGCCCTTCTGTCAGCTGAGTGATTACGTCTGCCATTGTTACCTTTTCTTCCATGGTGGCGGGGTCTCCACAAATCCCACTTCTGACACCACTTGTAACCGTGTGTGTGTGGAGGAACCACTCCAGACTGCATTATAGTCTTAAAAACAAAGGAATTTTATTGATGATATGGAATCTGGCGTAAAGCAGGTAAGTTCGTTTCAGTCTTGAGTTGCTGGGTTTTTAGGTGGTGGGATGTTCTTGAGGTTAGGTCTTTACTCGTCTCTTTCTGCCTCTCTTGTTCACAGGTCATTCCCCGGGAAGTGCATGTGGAGAGAAGAGAATAATAGCCGTAAGTGAACGTGATACTAGTATCTCTTTTGTTTCCTTATACTTTCTTTGTTGTCCCTGTCTTACTGCTCTTGACAAGGTGACATTCCTCGCATTAGCCCAGGTTAGTATGTGCTTTTTCCATCTGTTTCTTAGTGGTCTAATTCCTATTCTTTCTGTCTTTGTATTTTCCTTCCAGCGCTCAACCGTTCCTGTGCTCGGGTATTGGCTGGCGCCTTTAAGGTGACGGTGGTCTATGGTGCCCGAAGATAAGTCTTTACCTCTCCCTTGTCCTTGTTCGTTTCACTCTCTCACCCCTTTCCCTTCCCCCCAGTGCTCGTGAATTTATGTTTTCTCGGTGTTTGTCCGTCCCCCCTCTCTTCTCCCCCTTGTTACCTTTTTCCCCTGCCCCCCTTCTCACTCCTCTCCTTTATCTCCTTTATACTTGCACTCATTCAGGGACGTAGTCCCACGCACCTGAATGGCCACGCTTTTCCTGAAGCGTGGCAGGATGCTGTGTTTCGTCCTCCCGGTCACCTGCAACAGGGGTGTCTGACATTCGTCTTCCGGTTTCTCCTCCGCTACCCGGATGGGACCGCCGGCGCTGGTTCTCAGGTGGACTCCACTCCTCGTCTTCCTCCGCTGGCTGGTTCTCGGCAGTTGTTCTGTCATCCGCTTTCTCCTTCCAACCTCTCAATCCCACAGGTGCTGACAGTGGCACATTCGACCCTCTGGCCCGCCACTGCGGATCTACTGACCAATCACGGGCAGATCGACCAGGAAGCTTCAGAGTAACAGGGGCAGAGTCAGCAGAAGTGAGAGCCATGTGCGGGCGAACTGGTTCCAGCCCGTCACAATGTTATTTGGGGATAGCCTTCCCGAAGATTTACCAGATGGAGGATTTGAAAAAGTTTCCGAAAGTGACTAAATTACATCATAAGGGACAGAGTAGGGAGTCTTCTTCTGCGATAGTAGGAGACATAAATTTGGTGAGATGATTCCTTCAGTAGGAGTCATCCTGAATTCGATCAAGATTCAAAAGTTGTCTACTATTGTGGATAACATGCTGACAAATTTCAGGGGCTACACTACTGATAGATACTGAATTTTCTGCGGGTAGAGCTATGACTCTTCAAAATCGTCTTGCTTTAGACAGCCTTTTAGCGAAGGATCGCAGAGTCTGTAAAATGATTAAGTCTAGGTATTGTTGCTCATACATTTCTAACAATAGTAAAGAGATAATAGATTAGGCCCTCATTATGACCCATGGAGACGGAGGTGTAATGGAGAAAAGTACTGCCAACAGGCTGGAGTTACTTTTCCCCATAATGTGACATTGGATGTTTGGCTAAAGCCAAACCGCCAATGTACCACTCTGCCCACCATGGCGGTGAGAGCCACTGGGCTGAAGACTTCAGTCTCCAGCTGGGCGGCAGTCACTAGCCCGCCTGCAGGATTGTGACCCCGCCTACAGCCATGGTTTTCGTGGCCACCTTACCACCACGAAAACCATGGCGGTAGGCACTATCAGTGACAGGGAATCCCTTCCCCGTCACTGATAGAGGTCTTTGCCGCCGCTCCCCCTCCCCAGATTCACCCCAATCCCCCTCTTCAGACATACACCAACATACATGCACCTTCACGCACCATCACACACACTCATACACACACTTATACCCACATGCACCCTCGCATGCATTCATCCAACACCCAACCACCTCCTTCCCCTGTCAGATCACCCAATTTACCAGATTTCAGGGTGTCCTCCGGCAGAAGACGGGACGGGGCACTGCTGCCAGCAGCAGAGTCCGCCAACAGCACACTGCCAGATGTATCATGGGTCATGATACGGTCTGCGGCTGTGTACTGGCGTGGCGCTGCTGCTGGCAGCACCGCCACCTTACTGCCATTTGCTGCCATGACTGTAGCTGGAATTCCGCCATCCTTCTGGCAGTATTCCGGCTATGGTCATAATATGGCGGTCGGCTGGTAGCCCCAGCGACAGTCTTTTGGTGGCCGACGCTGTGGCAGTATGCGTTTTTTACTGCCAATGACATAATGAGGGCCTTACTTACTAATCTGACTAATGCAAGTAGTGTTCGAAGGAATCGTAAAAACCAGGTGTTTTGGAAAAGGTTGGTAAGGGGTTTACTTCAGTTGGAAATTTGCTTAGTAGTATTTGGAATGGGGTACTATTGAAAATATTACAGGGAATACAAATTGTCGTGGCTTGTCTATTAGGAATATGGGGATTATGCAAATGATGTGAAAAGATTAAATTGAAAAAAGTGTAAGAATAATCAGAGGAGGGAAGAAAAAGAAAGCAAAAGAATTTACATGGAAAATTCAAGGAGAAGACAAAATTTTGAAGAGATAGAATTGTAAACGTTGTGGGTGGTAATTGGTGTGATGACACATTTAGTCATCAGAGGAGGGATTGCTGAAGCAAGTGTCTTAATTAGAGATTATTAATGAGTATCTGTGCATTTTGAATAATGAATTTTGTAGAAAATGAAAAAAACTTAGAAAAATAACGCACGCATTTGAAAATATGACCTCGAAGAATGGCCACCAGTGTACACGAAATGTACTATTTAATGATTAATAATGATGAATTATTGAACATGTATTTGATCACTATAGTAATATGTCATATTAAGGGTTATGAAGTATGCTTTAGATTATTAATTATAGGCCTTAACTTAGCGAGTGTCTTGACCTAGTTTTGCCAGGCCTCATGCAGAAGCTGAATTTCTTAGCGGCTAATAAAATGCTGATGGAATGAATTAAACTGTGTAAAGTCCATTGTCTTATTAAAAGTGCTTAACCAAAGCTTTCTGTGGGAATCGACGGACAGGACATGATGTCTCTAGTAATGTACTGACTTGTGTTTAATGAGTGTGGGATGTACTTTCCCAGGACGCAAACAATGATGACACTGACTGGAGAGGAAGATGCAACAAATTTGATACCTGAAGAACCGGATGATGAGGACATTGTAAAGTGAACCAATCAATTTTGTGTGAAGTGAGAAATATTAGAATTCACAGATTTGGCATAGAATTGTTATTGGATAAAGCATGAATGTACAATTGACTGACCAATGGGGCATTAGGGGATAGTTTAGGTGACTTTGATATAACAACGTGACAGAGGAAAAAGATTCAGATTTGAGAATTTGAGACAATGAGACCAGAGATCTAGAGTGACTTTGCAAGAAGAAAAGATTTGAGATTTTGTAATTGGGCTCATTCTCACTGACTGAGAGCCTGATGCTTTGCTGATCGATTGATGACCTGAGGATAAAGACTGATTCTGCTTGCTGACCCATACAGTGGATAGGTAGATATGACAATGTGACTGAATTGCATTGTTATGCCTTTTCTTTCTAGGTAACAACTGCGCTGTTTTGATAGATACTTAGCTAGATGTTTTCTAAATGTATGTTCTAAATTGTTTTGCATGAAGCCCAACATGCGAATGCTAATCTGGGTTTGATGAGGTTGTTCACATGACGACTGATGAATTACAGGGACTAATGTTTACCAATTATGTTAATGAATTCAAGGTATGCTCTATCCTTGTTGCAGCTGACTCTGCTATTGATTTGCACCGTGGCCATAGAATGCGTTGTGATTCATGCCTTTGTTAGATTGCATTTACTTTGCCGCTTTGGTCAACCAGTAATGTTTTCACATGTGTTTCATTTAATAATGAGATTAATCTATATGACTTTAGTAATTTTAATATAAGGGAAATAAAATTACTAAACTTTACTAAAGGTGTGGTTATTCCTGGCTGAAAGGTCATGGTGTGTAATACTGACTCCATTGATTATTGATTTTATGATTGCTAATGATTGCTACTTATTGTGATTTGATTATTTGTTCATGTATTGGAGCTATGGCAAGAACATCTTAAATTAGTTAAAAGGTTCATCGACCTATTCGTGTCCCCTGGTAAGTTTACTTATTAAGGTCAGACGTGCTAACATTTGCACACTGGAATTGTAATGAGCTTAAAATGGCACATGCCTTCTAAGAATAATCTTGTCTGAATCTACGCAGGTGCCACTCTGTACTGTGCCATACTATGCTGCCCATGGACTGACGGCTAGCGCAATATCATCTCCGCATGGTCCCCCTGCACTGTACCAAACACTTCGGCACTTTTAAGAAAAGTGGTGCTGCAACCAGTGCAGGGCCACTTTTCTTGTGCCCCTTGGCGCCCCCCTAATGGCACCATGTTTGCGCGTATTTAAAATATGGTGCACCATAGGAGTAGTTGGGGGACTAGCTTCAGAATTCTGGACGCTAGTCTGGTGCTTTGCAGGATTAGCATAAAAAATGTTGATGCTAATCCTGCAAAGCACCCAGAGGCCTATTGTAACCAATGGGAGCCTCCTTCTAACACCTTCTCTGAGCAATGCTACAATGCAATGCTCTGAGATGCACGTGTAGTAGCATCCTGGAGAAGTAAAATCAGGAGACCTGAACAATTACAATGGGCGTCAAAGTTGGGATGACAAAACGGCAACCAGGACAACAACAATGGATATGTATGTGGGAACACCAAACGAAAAATGCTGTATTTAACGTGCCTTTTACCTGTTAACCATATATGTCTTATATCAGAAGTTCATCATTATTTTAGCTGTCATCTTCCATATTGCGTAGAGCTCTTATTTCAGACATCAAATCGCAGTGTCCACCTAAAATGGCTGTCTCGAAAGAGAAAGCTCATTATGAATATAAAGAAGCAAACGAACAAGAAGCAGGTAGGAAGAGAACCAAGTCAAAATCTCCGATCTCAGAAGGTAAATCGAACTCCATGTAAATTCGAACCTGATACTGCATTTCTTAACCACAGTGCATGACCTGGCTTAATGCACAAAAACACGTATAGACCTCTAACAATCAGAGATGCTCGGTCCAGAGATAGACTCAAAGGAAGTAGATGATGAAAAAAAAATACAGAAACAAAATATTCTCATGACCAAGAAACTTGATCCTCTTGTAATAAAATTTACAGAGCAAGAGGATGGAAATATAAGAGGTTGGTGACCGACCCCGACCCTTCGACACCCTACGGGAAGAGTTTGACATTCACAACAATCAAGAGAGGCGATACATACAACTCAAACATTGCATGTGCAAAGCCCAGGGAACCCCCCCATGGACGATCAAAGCCTCGCCCATTGTCACCTACCTACAGACATGGGGCCGTCACAGAGGCGTTATGGCCGGCCTATACACAGAGCTAACAAACCATCTTTACTCGCAGCCCCTCCTTGAACGGTTACGCTTAAAGTGGCAGGATCGACTTGAGGTCACTTACACTGAAGAAGAATGGTCAGACATAATGGAGGCCCTTGATAAGGGTGTCCGTGAGGTCCGACTGACATTCTGCCTATTTAAAGTTCTCCAAGATTGGTATTGGACCCCCATAAAACTCTTCAGGGCAGGCCTGATGCCACATGTGAAGCGCTGGCGATGCGCAGACCTCCACTGCGACCTATTACATATTCTTATTTGGCGGACTCCATACAGACACTACATCTGACCCCGCCATCACTCATCCTTCTACACGACATGCGCCTGTACCCTTCCCTGTCACGACCCGAGAAACGACTGCTCCATACGGCAATTGTTATAGCTAAAATCTGCATACTCTGACACTGGAGATCTAGTATTGCCCCAACCCCAGCAGAATGGATGACAGCCATGTTCCAAAATGCTACCCACGAACGAGTACTCTACAATCTACAGGATCAAGCGGCTCTGTTCATAGAGGTCTGGAGCCCTTTTTTGACAGGACCTTAAGGCAGCTGGTGGATAGTCAGCAGACGGCAGCTGTTACCCCAGAACCCCCTCCCCCTTTTCCCTTCCCCCCTCCCTTTCTTTCTTTCCCTCCCCTCTAATCCCCAGTCTATCCGACTCAGAAAGCACCCTCCACCCCAGAACGTTTAAACACATACCCCATAACTCTCTCCTTCCCCCTAACTGACTTGCTCTTGACTACCCAGTGCAGAAATGAAGGATTCGTCCCTAGAACATTAAAAACTCATTAAGGATACTTACTCAGACACCCTTTGATTCCCCCTCCCCTGCTATACTCCTACCTCACACTAAAACTACTCAGGCAAGCATGCACCATTACACAACTCTACGTGATATCTCACATCAGACAGGAAGTAACCGATATACTCCCTTAATAACCTTGATGTGTTGACCCAAAACCCCCTACCCCCTACTTCTTCCCTATCTCTCTCTCTACCTCTTCCCACCCTTTTTCTTTCTCCTCTACACCCCACCATGAATAATATTTTCTCCCACCTCTCACCCCCTCTCTCTATCCCCCCTCCATTCACCCATGATCACAAAGCTTATTACTCAGATTATTCTTTAGTTTAAACTCACCTATATATCTACTGTGAAATTACCTGTTGTAATGAAACACCCAGAAGATATGTTCAAATATACTCTGTACCACCATATATTCTCTAATAAAAAAATAAAAAAAGGAAACATAAGAGGTGTTAGACCTGGCATTCTTGCATTGGTCTTCCCTGTCTTTTTTGTCTCTGCACCCCATGTTTTGACTGTGTGCTGGACTCTGTCTTTGCTGTTTCTGGTGCTCTGGGTAAATTATTTGTCTAACTGACTTATGCCTGATTAGCATGTTTGATTTACTGGTAAGCACTAGAGGTGCCCAGGGCTTGTAAATGTAATGCTACTATTGGGCCTGTTGCACTGGTTGTACCACCCACCTGACTAGCCCTAAAACATGGCTCAGACCTGCCACTGCAGTGTCTGAGTGTGCAGTTGTAAGCTTTCAATTCGAGCTGGCAAGTTTACACACTTGCCAGGCCTAAACATTCCTTTTTCTACATGTAAGGCACCCCTAAGGGAGGTCCTAGATAGCCCCATGGGCAGGGTGCAGTGTATGTTAACAGTGGGACATGTACGGGTGTGTTTTACATGTCCTAACAGTGAAATACTAATAAACTCAGCTTTCACTGGCCCATCTCTCTCATAGGTTAACATGGTAAAATTATATGTAGGTTGCGATTCCCTTTAGGGGAAGATAGAAATATGGAGTTTGGTGTCTCTGAACTCACAATTTAAAAATACATCTTTTGGTAAAGTTGTTTTTCAAATTGTCAGTTTCAAAATGCCACTTTTACAAAGTTGGCATTTTCTTGCTTAAACCATTCTGTGACTCTGCCTGTCTGTAGATTCCCTGTCTGGGTCGGACTAACAGTTGGGCTGGTGTGATTTCCCTCTAGACAGTGAGACAAAGGAAGGTTGGGAGTAGCCTGCATATCCTGCTTGGACATCTGAGCTAGAGTGGAGAGAGGAGTGGGCACTTACACCTCTATGGGCTGTGCCTGCACTCACAAATTGCTGTCTCAAGCCCCCTGGTGTAGCTAGGAGCCTAGCCTGGGCAAGGCAGGATCTTGTAAGCAACAGAGACTTTCCTTTGAAGTTTTCCAATGTCAAAGGCAGAAAGGGGTATAAGTATTGGACCCAAAACTCCTGAAAATCAGATTTCTTCAGGGATGCAAGACGAACCTCTGCCAAGGAGAAAAGCTGAAGAGCTAAGGAGAAATGCTGCCCCTGCATGCGACTGTGCTTTGTTGGGCTACCCTGCAGTTGCTGCTTCTGCCTGTAAAAGGTGAGAAAGACTGGACTTTGTTGTGCATTCCTGCTTGAGGAGAATATCCTAGGGCTTAGGTTGAGCTTCCTTCTTGTCGTTGAAATCTCAGGGCCATCAAAGACTTCTCTCTGCCAGCACCAGGACTCTCTGGTGAGACTCCTGTCCTGCCAGGTGGTGCCCCATCCAGTCCAAGGGCCCTTAAAAGGTGAAGCTGGTGAAAAAGGCCTAAAATCCAGGCAAACACCGATGTGCGTGGAAATTTTCGATGCACCATCCTCAAAGCGGCTGATAAATGATGCGCCGCCAACCTTGCAGCTGAAATCGAAGTTCCGACTGCATCGCAGCTGGAAGATCAACACATCACAGCTGGAGAAATGATGCGCAACACCTGCTAGCGGCATATGATAATGACGCAAACCCCACGCAGCACAGTTTGCTGACATTGTGCAACCATATTTTGATACAAAATTGATGGGTGTGGAAAATCAATGCACAGCCTACCCGGATCAAAGGTCCCCGTCAGGAAATCAATGCACCGATCTCTTGCGAGGGAGAAAAACAACACATTGCCAACCCGACCGGAGAAGGAAACGACGTACGTCCTCACTTGCGAGTAAGGAATTGATGCATCGCTGACTTTTCTGACACCCGCTCACCCGTGTGGCTTTATTTCTGATGCAAACCAGGTACTTTTGTGTAACAACAGCAGTCTCACTGTTCTCTAGGGATTTGGGGCTAGATGTTCAAAACCTTTTGCACATCGCAAACAGCTAATTTTGCTGTTTGCGACATACAAAAAGCACTTCGCGATGCCCAATCCCGGTTTTGCGAGTCGGTAACCTGGTTACAGATTCGCAAAACAGGTCTGCGAGTCGCAATTAGGAAGGGGTGTTTGGGAATTGTGAGTTGCAGCATGATGCTGTCTTGTTTTGTGACCGCGAATGCGGTCGCAAAACAATCGCAGTTAGCACCAATTTCAAATGGGTGCTAGCCATTCGCAAAAGAGAAGGGGTTCCCATAGGACCCCTTTGTGAATGGCATTGAAAACATTTTTTCAGAGAAGGCAGTGGTCCTATGGACGAACACATTTCATTTTTTAGTTTTGTAATGCATCTCGTTTTCCTTTAAGGAAAACGGGCTGCATTACGAAAAAAAACTGCTTTATTTAAAAGCAGTCACAGACATGGTGGTCTGCTGTCTCCAGCAGGCCACCCTCCCTGTGAGTGCTGCGAGTGTCAAGGGGGTAGCAAATTGTGACCAACCTCATTAATATTAATGAGGTGGGCCTTTGCGACCCCCTTGTGAGTTGCAGATAGTGTCAGGGACACCATCCTACATTCTGAATTTCGACTCACAAATTGCAAGTCTCTCTGACTCGCAATTTGCGAGTCACAATTGAGAAACTACTTACATCTGGCCCTAAGACTCTTATTCTTTTTAAAATTCATATATTGACTTGTGTATGTCGGATTTCTGGTCTTGGTTAATTTAGATAAATATTTCCTGTTTTCTAAACGGGTGAGGTGTCCATTTTTAAGTGTTTTCACTGTATTACTGTGTGTGTTGGTTCAAATACTTTACACATTGGGCTTCTAGGATTACACCTTTCTACTCTTGCCAAGCTACCAAAGGAGCATGTGGGAGTTACTCAGGTGTATTTCTCCTTTGCTCTGACTAGAGTGAGGGCCCCTTCTTGGACAGAGTGTAAACTGAATGCCAACCAGAGGCCTCATTTCTAACAAGAGGGAACTTGGGATTTTTTGGGCACCCAAAAAAATGATGCTGAATACTATTCAACTTTCTTATAGACTTGGATCCTTCAAGTCCTGGGAATAACCTTTACTAAGTACTTCAAGACCAAAAAGGCACAGAGACTTTCAACTAGACCTACGACCCAAACTACACACCCCAGAACTTAATGCTACCCACACATTGGACGCATTCTGGAACAAATGTGGAAAATCTGAATGATTGTGTGGAATGAGCAAAATTTGGAATTACTCAAAATATATTGTATCACGGAATAATGGTTTTCTGGATTGCAGGAGGCAATCATAAATCACTTAAAATCCCCTTCACACTTGTGGGACTGTTTACAATGAAAGTTACTCACAGAGAGAAGAAAATCATTTTCAATGAGTCTTCAGGCTTGGAATCAGTTATAGGCACACTATCTCAGTCTGGAATTGACCACAGACACTAGTCTCACACTATGATTTCTTGTTGCTAACCTATGGCTCTCAATGAAAGGGTAATACCATTTCTGATACTGGTGTTTCCCAACCAACAAATGCCACTGTTTTAATACCTCCCTAGTCATGTTTGACATCATCTGTTATCTACCACCTGTAAGATATCAGGCACCTGTGGGCTATCTTCTGCACCCTGCCATCTCCTAACTATCTGTTGCAAGTTTCACGGCCACCTTATCAGATAGTTCTTCTCTTCACAGGAGGACTGACATGTGCACATGGTTGATTCACGCCACATTATCTCCAGTCTTACAACTCAGCTGGGTGCAGTGCCCTAAACTATTGACTTGGCATTATGCTTAACACATAATCCAACTAATAAACAGTATTCAAATGTATCGTTCTTTCAACTTAAATGCTTTCGTAAAACACATACAAGAAGTAAATGTGCTACGAACTAATCGTTACACACACACTTTACATACACAGTTTAAGGACACCCACTTATAACCTTACTGCCATGATATGAGTTTACTAACAATTCCTCATGATGTTCTCACTTATTGGATTACCAATAATGAATCACCAAAAATGTTCTTTATGTTTTCTAATTCTATGAATCTGAGAATTAATTCACTTTCAGCTAACTAAACTAATCCAGCAATGCAATTCATTTTAAAGTATCTCACTTTACATCACACTGGTGAACCTGCCCTATCTAACACTAGGGTGTACCTTTTTGTATATTTATTGTTCAAGTTAGTTCTCGTATCAAGAGACTGAGTTGACTAGCTTGGTTGTTGTTTTAATGTAATGTTTTTAATGCTGCTTCAATGTTTGACAGTGTGGCACAACTGTGTGCTTTTGAATGTTCATCGTTCAAGGTAGCTAAGTCATCTAAAGTCATGACTGTTGCCACTCAAGGCTCTTTCTGCTCACTACTCATCATCATCATCACTTTATTTCGGTAGAAATATACCATAAAAGCACAATAAAAACATTTAGAAAAATAGAAATAATACATAAGATCATTAAAATTTGGAATAATACTCTGGAATCCTAAAAGCTTAAAACAAACAGGATGCAGTACCTAGAGAATTACATAAATATACAGAAATAGTAAGGGCGTGCAAAATTGGTTATGCATTATCTAAGATGTAGTACTAACCATACATTATGTTTCACAACTGTAAACTGCATTGCCTGCTACTAGTATCTATAGCTAAATTTTATAATTTGAAATTCCAAGTCTAAAATGCCAAATAGATTAAAAAATGTTGCCAAAGAACACGCCAATGGCACAGATGGATCCGATTTGAATATTCTCAAGGCCAATGAACAATTCCTAAAACCCATTCATTTGCATAAGGGAATGATCCAAAGAGTCCTCTGTTTGGAGTGTGCACGGCATTGAAAGAGGACGTGGATCATAGTTTCTTCGTTCTCACAGCCCATTGGGCGTGTCTTGGACCTATTAGTTATGTTAGACCATTTGTAGGTTAGGGTACGCAGAGGAAGAGACCCTATTCTAAATCTAATGTGCAAAGCGCGTGCAAATGGAGAAAGTAATATATCCATAAAGTGCTCAAACTCGTAATGACATTTGATTTGTTAGAAGCTGCCAGTCATGGTAGAAGATGAAGCTTCTGTAAAGTACGAAGTTTGAACGTTAAGCCAAAATGCATCCTTAAATGTCTGAATGGCGTTTTTTGGAATAAAAGAAGGGTCCTTCCAATAATTCCCCTAACCAAGAGAAGAAAAGGTCCGCTCTACATAAGTACACCATTTGATTTTTGTAGTAGAGTTAGTACTCACCAGGTTAATCAGCCCAAGTCTGTATGGGATGAGAGAATCTAATGACCAGAGTCGAATCCAAAACAATAGAGGCCTTAGGTCGACAATCTGGCTGATTGAAAAGAGATTTAAGTCCATTTGAATAGGCAAGGATGGAGTGCTGAGAGGAACTCTTAGCAACATCTTTAAAAAATAATTTTCCACCCTTGCCAAATCCTCCAGGTTGCAAGGGCCCCACAACTCGGCTCCATGAAGGCCCCCCCCTCTTGCTTGAGATTTATATATTTCCAGAGCGGGAGTCATGACAAATCTAGGGGATCCAGCTGCAAATCTCACAATACCGACCGCCCTTTGTTTCAAACACAGTGCTGATTTCTGGAGATAAGCATGCCATTTGTGTGAATCTTCCAGTTTTAGTCCTAAATAATCGAAAGCACCCACTCTTTCCAAAATGACACCCTCTAGACAAATGGGTCTCCTCATCTTTTGCTTTTTATCCCCAAACACCATGTATTTGGTTTTGTTGAGTTGATTTCTAAACCATGATCTTTACAAAAGTCCATAAAACTCACAAGCAAGTTAGAGAGACCAATAGCCATTTGTGAGATTAGCAAGGTGTCGTCAGCAAATAAGAGACATGGGATCTTTTGCCCTCCCAATCTGGGGGCATCGCTAGAACATTTCAAAAGATAGGGGACACATGCATTAATAAATAAAAGGAACAATGTGGGAGCAAGTATGCAGCCCTGCCTCACACCACGATTTGTCGGAAACTCTGATGTTAATTCACCTTTCGGGCCCCATCAAATTCTAGCACAATTGCCAGTGTAAAGATCGCTAATTATGAGTTCCCCACACTGCTCATAACTTCCCACAGCTTTTGGCGTGGAACAAGGTTGAAGGCAGATTTCAAATCTACAAATGCCACAAAAAGATGGCCTGAATCCACGTCAACTGTTTTCCACTTAATGGAAGTAAAACAGAAAACCTGGTCAATTGTGCTGATTTTATCTCTAAACCCCGCCTGGAGATGGCTGAGTACTTGTCCGCTATCCATTTTTTCAGCCTGCTTAGTAACTGGTAACAAAAAGTTTTTGTAGGTTATCTAGGAGGCTGATAGGTCTATAGTTCACTTGTATACCCCTCTCCCCTTTCTTATGTATAGGCACAATTATTGCCTCTTTCCATGACCCGGGGTAAGATCTGTTTGTCAAGACAGCGTTAGAGATCCTATTTACATACGGGCTCCAGTTGTTCAAATCTGTTTTATACATGTCCGAAGGAATGCCATCTGGCCCTGGGGCCTTCCCTGATTTTTGGGCAGTGATAGTAAGCTCAGTTTCTTTTAATGAAAAAGGTAGCAAAGTAGTCACTTACAACTGTGAAGATGTCGTCTCCCCAAGGCTTGTAAAATCACAGTCAGACGGGGAGCCATACAATTCCCTGAAGTGAGCAAGCCAAACTTCAGAGGCAATGAGGCTTAGATACTTGGTTTTGATCGATACGAGTGACCAAAAGCCAGAAGCGTTTAGGGTCAGGGGCCCTTGCGGCCTGGGACAACTCGCTCCATAACACCTCTTGGTGTTCAGTTTTACACAACTTACATATGGAGACATAGGTTAATCTCACATTGACAATTTCTTCTCTGTCTTTTGATCTTAACGCTTCGATCAGGGTGCTTTTGGCCTTTCTACATCTCTTGTCAAACCACTTGTTGATAAGGTTAGAGGGAAGATTAACTGTTACCCTGACAGATTTAAAAAACAAGTCTTTAAGGGTAGCAAACAGATCCAAATGGAGAGACATGAGTTCAAATGGAGTGAGTGTGAGATGTTCATCAAAAAGCTGGTGGCTAGAAACTACAGCACATAATTTGCCCTGCAGTTTGTTGGAGTTCTGGAGAGTGTCCAATCTAACTGCATGCTTATTGCTGGACAATTCAAGACGCCAGTAGATACGAAATCAGGGGGAGACGCAGCTCCTAATAAAAGCTGTCTATTGTATACGATTTGTAGGGAAGCATGGTCACTAGTGTACTGGTTGCCCACTTTCACGTCTTTTATATAGTGCCAGACCCTTAGGTCAAATAAAACAAAATCCAGGGTACCACTATACGACCCCCCGAAAAAAGTTGGTCTAGCGGGACTATCAGCTGGAAAGCGTCCATTACCAGGGCGAAGATCATGGAGTATCATGAGATCTATTATCTGCGAAGCCCTAATGCCAACTTTGGGTGTATTTGCCTGAAGTGAGTGTGGGGGGGGGGATATTTCATATGTCATCTTCGGTCTGCATGGCCTCAATAAAAGCAGAATTGGGCTCAATTGGCGCATTGAAATCCCCGGCTATAATAATATGATGCTTTGGGTGAAGATCCAGAATTATAGAATTCACAAGCTCTGTGGTAGCTGACCGCTGGTTGGGAGAGCCCGGTCTATTGTAAATGTTTATGCACAAAACTGGGGGCCCGGGTTTGGCTATATAACTATAGCCAAAATATCAGGCGAATCTACATCTTGCTCCTTTACTCCTCCCACCTCTGTCATTTTTACCCAAGTACAAAGGCCCCTTGTTGCTTTACCAGCTAAAGACGGCATAGCTTTTTTTTAAAAAGACAAAACCCCTGCCTATAGATGCTATGAATAGCCCATGTTCCCTGAAACATACAGATGTTAAAATTGTCAACGTATACCTCCCAATCAATATCAGCTAATTTGCTATTAATACCAGCCACATTCCAAGACAAAAACTTTGCAGTTGAGTAAGCAATAGGACACTGTGATTTGTAAGGAATATCAGCAGAATGGGAACTGTTAATGTGCTCAGTAGAAAATGTCATTTTGGAGATGTCAATAAAGTCGGGTTGCAATTTTGTGTGTGATTGCAGTTTCCATAAAGGAGCAACTCCTGTATTAGGTGAGTTTTTGGAGGATAATGAAACGGGTAGACCAAGACTAGTGCTATTACTGTGGGACCCGGATTGACGTAGTCAATCAATGTCAGAAGTAGTCCCCTGGAGATCAAATTCACGTGCGTTGTGACTTCTGAGGGCAGATCCCATATCGTTCATGGGGACAGGGACAGATATTGGCCCATTGGGGGCATAATGCCCCATAACGCTACTTAGGGCCGTATTTATACTCTGGTTGCGCCGAATTTGCGTCGTTTTTTTCGACGCAAATTCGACGCTAAACTAACGCCAACTAACGCCATATTTATACTATGGCGTTAGACGCTTCGGGCGCCAAAGGGAGTGGGCGTGGCCAAAAACGGCGCATTTGCGCCGCTTTTTAACGCCTGGGTCAGGCATGGCGTTAAGGGACAAGTGGGCTCAAAATGAGCCCCGAGTGCCCTCCCCTGCCCCCAGGGACCCCCCCTGCCACCCTTGCCCACCCCAGGAGGACACCCAAGGACGGAGGGACCCATCCCATGGACATTAAGGTAAGTTCAGGTAAGTTTTTTTTTTTTTTTTTTTTGTGGCATAGGGGGGCCTGATTTGTGCCCCCCTACATGCCACTATGCCCAATGACCATGCCCAGGGGACAGATGTCCCCTGGGCATGGCCATTGGGCAAGGGGGCATGACTCCTATCTTTACAATGATAGGAGTCATGTTGATGGGGGATGGGCGTCGAAAAAAAATGGCGCAAGTCGGGTTACGACGATTTTTTCGACGTAACCTGACTTGCCCCATTTTAAGACGCCCATACGCCATTTTCCCCCTACGCCGGCGCTGTCTGGTGTACGTGGTTTTTTTCCACGCAAACCAGGCAGCGCCGGTCTGCTTGCGCCGGCTAACGCCATTCCATAAATACGGCGCCCGCATGGCGCTTCAGAATGGCGTTAGACGGCGCTAAATTTTTTGACGCTAAACTGCGTTAGCGCAGTTTAGCGTCAAAAAGTATAAATATGGGCCTTAATGCCGTAGAGGCCGTGGTTGGTGGAGATTTTGGCCTCACAATGCCAGCAGCGGCCCACTCTTGCTAAGAAAAATAGCGGTTCCCTTTCTTGCGTGGTAGCGTGTTTCCATATGCAGCAGACCCTTTACCAATTGGGGGCTGATGAGTTTGAGTATTATAACATCCCGGTCACCATGTGGACCACTTAAGCGTTCAGCTGATAAAATGTCTGCATGGATAATTGAACCACAGCCTCTGATATGGCGTAGCCAGTGTGAGGCCTTGTTGACAAGTGAAAATATATCTTCCCGTGATTTTGGGGATAGGGAAGGGACATTGCACATATAAATATAGTTGTCACTATTAGTGGGTAAGCTCTGGCCAATTGCTGATGTTGTGTCCCATTTCAAATCCACATGAGGATAAAGTTCCCCTGTGGAATACATAGGGCTTTCAGGAATAATCGCAGAAGGTCTGCTGGGGTAGATTGTTTTTTTGGGGCTTATGGTGTCCTCAGAAGTTGGCAGAGTTCAGAGAGCAGGAGGATGGTCAATAGACAGGGGAGTTGTCTTATTTCCATGGAGGCAAAAAGGATCGTTCCTCAAGACAGTGAGTTTGAGGGATTTAAGAATTTCTGTCATTAGAATTTTTAGCTCTCCTACTTCATTCTTTAAGCTAATCACCAAAGCTGTTAAGTCCTCATGAGGAGGGTCGCTTTCAGATTTAGATGAAGATAGGCTAGCGCAGTGCAGTAGTGCCATAGGGGTTGGTTGGGGATGATCCAAGTCTTGGCTTTCCAATAAAGAAAAACAATTGAAACAAGGGATTTTGTGGATAATCACATCTGTTTTTGGCACTTCAAATGTGGAATGAGTTACCTGATGTATGGAGGGGCTAGGACTCCTAGAAGTGCTTTGAGGGGCCAGTACCTGATGAGAAGTGCTGGTAGATTGTGAATCATTATTAATATGGGAGCTGACAGTTAAAAATGGAATAAGGGTGCCCGATCTCGGCCCTTTCCGTGAATTTCTCTCCTTTTTATTTAAAATCAATTCTACTTTTTCGATTAGATTGTCAATCTCTTTTATTACACAGTTTGTGAGAGGTTGCATAGCTTTGATAAGTTTCGGAATTTTCGGCTTAGCAGGACCCAGACTAGGACTGCCCCTAGCTTTGCACTTCCTCATGATGAGTAAGGATGCTCAGAACAGATAAAAGATGATGCTTTAACAATGGCAGACACAAAAAGAGACCAATGCCATACCTTAGCGTCCAGAGGGGGAGACCAGCCCGGCCTCAGACGATCTCTGACGGGTGCGAACGGGCCCACCCTTGGCCCGCGTGCATCCCGCTCAGCGGCAGTGCGCAGCATGCTTTATAGCGCCTGCGCTGTTAGAAGCAGGCGGCTGGCGGCACTAGATGAATCCTGGGACTCAGAGTCCCTCCAGGTGGGAAAACGCAGGGCAGAAACTGGAATGCCAGTGCGCGGCGTGCTTTATAGCGCCCGCATTGTTAGAAGCAGGCGGCTATTGGCACCAGATGAATCCTGGGACTCAGAGTCCCTCCAGGTGGCAAGATGCGGGGCAGAAACTGGAATGCCAGTGTGCAGCACGTTTTATAGCACCTGCATTGTTAGAAGCACGTGGCTGGCGGCACCAGATGAATCCTGAGACTCAGAGTCCCTTCAGGTGGCAAGACGCAGGGCACTACTCACTGCCAGAATATTTTGTGGGGGGAGAGTGATACAGTGTATAAGTGGAGACATATTTTTGATACTCCATTTGCTTTCTTACATTTTCTCTCCTTACCTTTACTCTTTTCACGATCTCAAGACTAACACTCTGGAAACCTGATCATCACCATGGCTCTGTATAGATCTACAGGGCCTGACTGCCAGACTTACACTCAGTACTATCAATGATCCACAAACATTTTACTCATTTGATGACAGGCGATACCTTGAATATCGTGTCTCCGAATTTAAAGGGCCTCAATCATCCAGTCAGAAGGAAAAGGATAAGAGATTACTGCCAGAAGCTGAAATGTGAAATTATTCTACTGCAAGAGAACAGTACTGGAAGCACTTAAGCTTTTGAACCTATGGATTTAACTCCAACAATCAAGAAAAAGAATGCCACGGGGACACCCATGTCAAATAAAGCAGGTGTCGTCTTAGTAATTGAACTTGCACATGATAATGAAGGGAGATGGTTGATCAGCAAACTGCAAATGAAATGATCAAAGTTTTTATAGTCTATATTTACAGTCCAACCAGAGGCAATATCCTATTTTGGATTGATCTACACAAAACAATATGTGAGTTATCAAAAAATCTGTAATAACTGAAAGAGGTGACTTTAATCTCCCCTGGGACGTAATTCTAAACAGGATTTCTTCTTCCAACAATCTCATGCACAAATGAGAATCCTATATAAGCAAAATAATCTGAATGGCCATTAGCACTTGCATAATCCAAAAGGCAACACTTTTATTTTTTAGTCTCACCATCATAACAGTTTACCTACAATAGACTGCGAACAAGTTACTTTTGTATGCAGCATACCCTAAAATAGAACCAATAATGCCATCAAACAATGCTTTAATCTATATTGAAATAAAGGCTGACAAAGTATAGATAAAGAGACAGAGGATGAATAAGGAGGTCCTAAATGATCAGTAGGCAAATGAACAAATGGCATCCACAATTAAAACATTTTTAATGAAAATGGAGTATCAGATCCATCACACAAAGTTGTTTGGGATGCTATGAAGACAACAATAAGTGGGGTTATGATTAAGGTCATATACTGTCAAAAAGGTAAGAACCAAAGCTTAAATCCATAGAGAAAGATAATAAAGCCCTAGAACACATGCTCATGCACAGCATAGGCTGAAACACCTTATACACACTGATATGTTTAAAATACTACTGCAACAAAATCCGTAAACACACTTCCTTTGGTGCAATAAACAGAAGACAGATTGGTCTTAATCATTAGGAAATATGAATTAATAGCGCCTACAGTGACTAAATTGTAAAAGCTGGTAGTCAATCTAAGAATAAGCTTTAAGACGTGATGCCTGGCTGACTGCTTATTTCATGATACTTGCACAAATCTTTTATCTAAAATGTTTTCTTACTGTTCATTTAAATGCTGGAAGATCCGAGCCTTTCAGTAGTATAACCGAGATTAAATATAGTCATGAGCTGTATTCTTTGCTGTAAGGCTCCTAATTCAAACCTATATAGCACTGAATACAGAAAGGTCAACACAACTTAATCAAAGGGTTGATGAATCAAGATCCATAACCACTGCTGGAGAGGCCAAAAATGTTGCTTTTGCCAAACTGTGACCAAATAACCTAATGTTGTCGCTTTTGAGTCTACTTTGAAGATACCCAGTTTGTGTAGGGTGTATTCATGTTGTAAATGTATTATATATTTACAAGATATATACAAGAGACCTAGGGCCATATTTATACTCCGTTTGCGCCGAAATTGCGTCGTTTTTTTTGACGCAATTTCGACGCAAAACTAACGCCAACTAACGCCATATTTATACTATGGCGTTAGAGGCGAATAGCGCCAAAGTTCCCGGAATGTGCGTCATTTTTTAGCGTGAACCCCTTCCTTGCGTTAATGATATGCAAGGGAGGCGTTCCCGTCTAAAAAATGACTCCCAGGCCTTTACGTGGTATTTATACTCCCGGGCAAAAGAGACGCCCGGGAGTTGGCGTGGCTAAAAACGGCGCATTTGCGCCACTTTTTAACGCCTGCTCAGGGCAGGCGTTAAGGGGCCTGTGGGCTCAAAATGAGCCCACAGGTGCCCTCCCATGCCCCCAGGGATCCCCCCTGCCACCCTTGCCCACCCCAGGAGGACCCCCAAGGATGGAGGGACCCACCCCAGGGACATTCAGGTAAGTTCAGGTAAGTATAATTTTTTTTTTTTTATATTTTGTTTTGGTGGCATAGGGGGGCCTTATTTGTGCCCCCCTACATGCCACTATGCCCAATGACCATGCCCAGGGGACAGAAGTCCCCTGGGCATGGCCATTGGGCAAGGGGGCATGACTCCTATCTTTACAATGATAGGAGTCATGTTGATGGGGGATGGGCGTCGTTAAAAAATGGCGCAAGTCGGGTTAAGACGATTTTTTCGACGTAACCTGACTTGCCCCATTTTAAGACGCCCATGCGCCATTTTCCCCCTACGCCGGCGCTGTCTGGTCTACGTGGTTTTTTCCCACGCAAACCAGGCAGCGCCGGTCTGATTGCGCCGTCTAACGCCATTCCATAAATACGGCGCCCGCATGGCGCTTCAGAATGGCGTTAGACGGCGCAAAACTTTTTGACGCTAAACTGCGTTAGCGCAGTTTAGCGTCAAAAAGTATAAATATGGGCCCTAGGGTCCTCAAATAACCCTCTGTTGTTTGCAATTCAGGAGCAAATAATAAAATTACCAAACTTGACTTTTATTGTATTGATTCAATAAGCCTAAATCTGCCCTGAGTAACTTAAACCATAGATGGCTGAGCTCCTCTTTTTGCTTCCCAAATTGTCTATGCAGGGACACACAGCCAGAAATATCCTTGACTATGATATATCAAATATCAACACAAATACATTGAGAAAATGGAACAACAACGTCTCTAAACTGAATTCCCAACTTTTAGTTTAAGATGTCTGGATGGAAACATGGGAATTTTAAACTACAGCCATGTATCATCTCTGTTAGCCTACTGTAAATTCTGTGCCATTAAGGTATCCTTTTGGACACCCACAAAATATTTAAATCAGATCAATTGACATTAGATGAATGCTGATATTGCCTTGAGATGAAAAGTGATATGGAACTCATGCAAGTAATTTGCAAGCAATTAAGACCCTAACAGGAGGACATTTAACTGACCATAAACACAAAATTCAATTTTTTATATATCTTTAAGTTTCATTAACATAGCCCTACATGCATGGAACCTTAATCCTCTTCCTTGACATCCGAGGTCTTAAACTCCTTTTTGATCTGCCCCTAATTGTAGGAATCAAAGCTCTTCTGTGTGGATGGAAGAATTTAAAAGATGTATCCTACTACAATATGTGGGCTTGGGTGTGCTTTACAAAAAGCACTGATAAGGTCAGGTATATACAAACACCTTTTTACTCAATACTTCTAGATGTCTACGGTGTAAACTAGACCTGCACCTACAAAAAACAAAACAAGCATGACATGGACAGTCTATGAGAGGTACGTAGTCACACATCCATCTACAACAAGTTATCCACCTGATCTTATTTACAGCCCCCTCATTTGTTGAGACAAATATTCTGAGTACTCTCATCCTGCAAAATGCATAAGGTGGGACATGATTTCCTTTCTTCAATGTTCTTCTTCGTTTTGCACAATTGGAGTGCATGGTACTGTTAAAAAAGTATACTAAACACTTTTTTGTAGTCTGCTACCAACTTCACAATTAAATAGGTATTTAAATTACAATTCATGTGAGTGCTAACCATATATCTCTATTTACTTCCAAACCCAAGTTATCACTTATTAAATGTACTAAGGTAATCCAATGTTAGTCAATGTGAGAGATAGGTCAACAGTGAAAAATGACTGTAGTAGTTATACACTGCCAGGACATGTGAGTACAATTATGTGATAAATCCATTTTAGTTCCCCACTGGGCACAAGAGATAGTTTAGCCATCAACTTGCAGCCCTGTTGCCCTTCTTATCTAACGTTTTACTCACTTAGCATGTTCTGTTCTGATTTAGCACTTTGCAACTGCTTACATTTTATAAGAAATGTTTTGCTTTTCATTATCAGTGCCATTCTGAGAAGGCATCATTATCAGTGATGTAAGTAGGTATTGTCATTATGTCCCTTTCTCTCTTACGTTTGATAGGAACATAATGGGCACTTGTTAGACATTATTTATGTAACTGCTGACACAAGTTGTGTACATATTCAGTTGTTACATACCTGCCTCAGGGATCCTACACCTTCTCATGGACAAGGCCTTGGAGTGGTTTCTTCCAGATGCCATCTATGCTCCACATCACCGTGCTGCAGAACTCAGCCTTTGTGTTTCTACGGAGTATTACCTAGAGACCTCATTCCAGGGTAACAAGGTCTTGGGGCGCTTCTCATGAACATGGTACAGGCAGATTAGGGGTTATCACACCTAGCTCTTGTTAGAGTAGAGGTTAGGCATTCTTTGTTAGGAATTTCATATCTTATGTGTATTGCAATATGGTGTGGGTTTTCATATTCACAATCTCATCTTCACGATTTTGCTTTTATTATTGCTCATTATCCTGATCATTGCAATTCATACATTGTGCCGTAGATTGAAGTCTTTTCAGTAAATATATTGAAAACTCTCCTGCATCTTCTTTTTTGCCACCAGCCGTATTTTGAGTCCATTATATCCTATGGAACTCGTAATACGGCTGGTGGTATATACGTCACTTTACCATCACTTTTGGGACGGATTAACACCTCCTCCTAAGTTGTAATCAGGCCCATTATCTCTTAAGATAAGCCTGACTGCTCTGTGCTAAGCTACTAAAGAATGAGCACAGGATAATTTAGGGTGTGTAGTGACTTACCCTGACTAGGATTGTGATCCCTGCTTGGACACGGTGCATACCTCTGCCAACTACAGACCCAATTTGTAATAGTGACTTATAAGTATTAAAAAATGTGTGTTTGAAGACTGCACTACAGGCTGCAGTGTCAGACCTGAGACATGTTCTAAAAGGCTACTTTAGTCTACAATGTAGCTGACTACATCCTGGACGTGTTTCTTGGGACCTGGCTCACACACCTCCTTCACAAGGATGAGAGGCCTCTGACAGAGTGGCCGTACAGAAGTTCAAACGGACTGAACACTACTTCCTTGTGAGACACCTCCCTGCAAGCAATTAACAGGCTTGACAAGGGGATATCCTGCTTCCACCCCAAAGGCTCTTACAGGCCTATGATCATGCCTTCGAGGTTCTTGGTGAACCTTTCAACAAGTTCAGTGTTCTGGGGATAATAGGGTATGGAGAACTGATTAGTTACCTCATAATCCTCCCACATGAACTTCATGTATGCTGAGATGAAGGTGGTGCCCTGGTCAGACACTACCTTCTTGTGGAAACCCACTTGGGTAAAGATCCCTATCAGTGCCCTGGCCACTCTGGACACAGTTACAGTTCTCAGGGTAATAGCCACCGAGTACCATGTGGCATGGTCTACCAAAACTAGAATGAACCTCTTGCCTAGGGTAGTCTTGGGGTCCAGGACCCTAGGAATGTCAATGTTCACCCTCTCAAAGGGGATGCATATACCTGGAATCGGAACCAGGGGAGCCTTCCACTTTCTCCCTGACTTCCTATTGGCTGGGAGGCGGGACAAGACCTGCAGAATACATTTGAGGTCAGTCTCATCAGGGGCAAATAGAAGTCGGTAACAAGCTTCACAAAGGTGTTATCTTGCCCCAGATGTACTACGAGGGGCACATTATGAGCCACTCATAGTAAGAAGGCCCTGTAATATTGGGGGACCATCAGCACACAGATTGCCCCAAACTCAGGAAACCTTATGATTCTCCTAATAAGTCAGGTGGCTACCAGAGGTGTTATCAGCTGCCCAGGGCTCAGCCAGCTGCTGTAGGCCCTGAAAAGTAGGGCACTCTCTTTCAGCAACATCTTCCCACATAGGGTACAGGACGCCACCCTACGGGACCCTGGGATCCTCACCCTGACTGTGGGAGTCTTAGAGACTGGTTTCCCACAGACCCTGCCCTGTCCCTTGTTGGCAAGCACTTGGGACATTTTTCCAGGCTCCATGGCCTTTTGACTTCACTCTCTGGCTCCAATTGACCATGTGGTCAGTCACACCCACTTCAGCAACCTTAACATTTTCAGATGGGATCAGAGCTCCACCTCATTCCAGATGGTGCGGTTCATGTTGTTACAAAGCAGACAGACCTCTTTCAAAGGGAACCAAAGGTGTGGGATAGTGACTTTGGTGGTTGTCAGCTATTACAGTCTGTTGGAAAACATTAGAAATTACGTGCTCTGAGAACACCAGATAACTCCTGACAGTAGTCATCCTGGGTCCTGTGTCTGTCAGAGCATTCACCTGCAGTCCAATAATGGTGATCCACAGCCTATACTTTTTAGTGTTACTCGGCATCTGTGCCTTGTGTATCATCTCTATGACAACCAGGGGCACTAGGGTAATCTCTGCACTCCCCCTCATAGTAACTGGGGCAACCTCTTTCCCAAGTTCTACACTGGTCTTTCATTATGTCTGCTTTCTAGTGGGGGCCTCCTGGCTCTTGAGGCAGCGGGAGTCTCCCATGATATGCCTGTATATCTAGCTCTCACACTTAAAACTGTCCTGAAGCATTCTTCTCAGGATAACCACATTTCTTCTGGTCAGGAATGGATTGGGAATCCATCCCCTGAGAACTGGGCCATTTGAGAGCTATTTATTTTTAGTTTTGTCCCCCGCCCTCTTTCCTCTGCTGGGGACCCTGTTCACCCTTTTGGTAATCCCCTCATCCAGGTATCTTCTTGGACATTCTGGTGTTGACCCAGAGGTCCCCCTCTATGCAAGCTGCCTTAGTGAAGTGGGCTTGCTGCCAATCATGTGCTGGCACAACTCTGTAAAAAAGTATGGCCCTCATTATGACATTGGCGTTAAACCCCACTTATCGCCATGCTGACCACTGCCAACATACCGCCGCGGCAGCGGATATCCATTCCCCATATCATGACACACACACAGCAATCTGTCACTACACAGCTACACACACAAATCTGCCACACCAAAGGTCAGTGATAAACTGGCGGTGTCAAAACCAACACCATTACGACAACAGAACAACGTCCATCAAATTATGACCCACGAATCACCACAGCGGACATTCAATGACGGTAAACCATTGGCGGTACATACCACCGCGCTCAAAATACCCACACTCAAACAAAACAACACTACACGGGTCAATTTAAATAACATACACCTAACACCCACACACACACCACACCCACTCACCCACACCACATTAAAACACACATCCACACTACCCACATCCCTTTACCATTACAAACCATTGGCACGAGACAGACACCACCACTACAAACAAAACCAGAGCCACACACCACCTACACCTATACACCACGCCACACCCCACATCACACACCCCAACACATCACCCTACACACCCTCACCTACACAACTCTAACAACGCCCATGGCATCACAACGACACCCCAGATTGTCAGAGAAGGAGCTAAGGGTCATGGTGGAGGAAATCATCCGGGTAGAGCCTCAGCTATTTGGAGCACAGGTCCAGCAGATTTCAATTGCTAGGAAGATGGAGGTATGCCTGAGGATCATGGACAGGGTCAACGCCGTGGGACAGGACCCCAGAACAAGGGATGACATCAGGAAGAGGTGGAACGACCTAAGGAGGAAAGCACGTTCTATTGCAGCAAGGCACCAACTCACTGTACAGAGGACTGGCGGTGCACCTCCTCCCCCACAACTAATAACATGGGAGGAGCACGTCTGGCAATCATGCATCCTGGGGGCCTGGCGGAGTAGCGGGAGGACTGGATTCTGGTAAGTCAACTCTACACTACTATCACCCACCTACCTGCATGCCATCACATTCCCCCACCTTCACTCTCACTCCCATCACTCCACCACCTCACACACCCCCCACCATCACATCTCGCTCATCCCAATGCCAAGCCCTGCTTGCCATACCAATGCATGGACACCACTCACAGACCTGCATGGACACTCATCACTAAAGCATGCACACTAGATAGAACTAATCATCCCACCATACACCAACGTACAGAAGTGAAAGCTGATAGGGCAAATAAAAATAAAGAGGGCAACCCACCGATGCACAATATGTCACACACAAAATCAATAACACTGCATTTACATCCCCACAGGTACCCCAGACAATGACAAGGCGAAAATGTGACAGCACTATCCAGTCCCCCCACAGAAGAGGCCCACAGTGATGACAGCAACTCTGGTTGCCTGGATCTTGATGACAAACCTGGCCCATCAGGGACCTCTGATCAGCCGGTTACCCAGATCCAGTCACACACCACCATAGATCCTCCCCATCTGGAAACACCACCACAGCACACACGCAGCGTACCCATACCACTGTCCCCAGGACACATCAGTCAGCAGTGTGTCCACCACTACTGGGACCCCAGGCCACACCTCATACCAAAGACAATCAGGGACCTGGGGTCAGTGGCAGTGGGCACATGGTTCAGGGGACAGAGGTACAGGACAACAGGGAAACTGGGAGGTGTGGTGTACGCCAGGGAGAGGACAGGCCCAGGTAATCAACTCTGCTGGAGGCACTCTCTGAGATCCTGGGAGCATACCAACATTCCCAGGATACGCTGGGCCAGATCCCAGACAACATGCAGGAGAACAGGCGAATGCAGGAGGAAAAGTACCAGGGGATCAGGGAGGACTTGCAGGCTATCAACAACACCCTGGTCTCTCTATGAGGAAGGCAGTCTCACATCAGCGGGCCCCTGCTGCTAGACAGACATCTGAACTGCCTACCACCTCCTCTGCTGCTAGTGGACAGGAGGCCCAGCCACAGGACCAACAAGCTACCAGCACCCCTCCCCCTGCAGAAGGTGAACCACCATGCAAACATTCCCTGCGATCAAGGGAGAAGCCAGAGACTAGTGCCAAGACACCAACCAGCAAATGAGACTCTCCTGAATGTCACCCTTATGCCCCACTCTGTCACCCTGTCCACCTTGAACTGCCATTGCTCCCCTTCCTATGTCCCATTGGACTATGCACCTGTGCTCCAAATAGACTGGAACAATGCCCTGGACTTTCCTCCATCATCACCCCATCCCATTGCACTTGCCCCTTTTCTTCTGAACACTTAAATAAACACACTTTGAAGAAATACAAGTATGGAGTATGTCAAATGTTTTTAGTATGTAGTCATTTAACTTGGTTCAAACGTTGAAATTCAACAGTACAGTAATGTTGACATAGTAAAGACCTGTAGTTGGCTGCAGTGGTCACACCAGGAGCGATAGTGGGCGCGAACATCTGCAAAATGAGTTGCCAAAGGGTACAGTGAGTGGGCATAGAATTGGGAATTAACAGCATGCCAGTGCCATAGACAGTTCAAAAAATTACAATGAAATGTGAAGTAACACTGTCCCACCTGTGTGTCTTTGGAAATAATGTCGAATCACTGCCATTCTGTTGTCTCTGCCACCTCATCCTCACTGTCCACAGGGTCCACTGCTGCCACACAGCCATCTCCAACCTCCTCCTCCTGAAGAAAAAGCACATGGCATCTCAAGCAAGGCTGTGCAACATGCAGCATGCCACGATTATCTGTCACACCTTCTTGGGTGAGTAGCACAAGGATCCACCTGTTATATGGAGGCACTGGAACCTGGCCTTCAGGAGGCCAAAGGTACGTTCGATAATCCTTCTTGTTCGCCCATGTGCCTCATTGTAATGTTCTTCTACACTTGTCCTGGCATTCCTCACAGGGGTCAGTAGTCATGATAGGTTGGGGTAACCTGAGTCACCTGCAAATATCGAGGGATAACATCTAGGCACACATTATCCTATCTGGCCCACACCATACCCATACACAACATCTACTGGGTGAGAACCAGGGCTTAACTATTAGCCACACCTGATGCCTCTGATGCTGCTATTCCTCAGGATAAAGGCATCATGCACAGACCCTGGATACTTAGCTTTGACATGGGAGATGTACTGGTCCGCCAAGCTATCACTATCTGCACATTCATGGAGTGAAAACTCTTTTGATATCTGTACACCTGTTCATTTTAATCGGGGGGTACAAATGCAATATGTGTTCCCTCAATTGCCCCAATGCTGTTGGGGATATGTCCCATTGCATAGAAGTTAGCCTTCACTGTGGCCAAATCTTCAACCTGGGGGAAAACAATGTAGCTGCACATGTCTTTAATCAGGGCAGACAACACTCTTATCAGCACTATTGAGAACATTGGCTGTGACATTCCTGCTGCCAAGCCCACTGTCACTTGGAAGGATCCAGTTGCTAAGAAATGGAGCACAGATAGGACTTGCACAAGAGGTGTGATGGATAACAGATATCAGGCCAGGCTCCATTTGGGAACACAGCTCCGTGATTGTGGCCAAGTCGAGTCTATAGGTGAGGATAATGTGCCTGTCCTCCATTGTTGCCAAGTCCACGGGGGTCTTTACGTGGGGGTATGTCTGCAGTTCCTATTCATCTGCAGAAGTTGCAGTCTAAGGGACAAAAGAGTGAAGAGCCGGTCACAATCTGTACATTGGATACACAACAGTACATTGCATGATGTTAACAAGTAATAGGTAAGTGGGATTTGTCCTGTATATCCTATTTTTTACTGTGATGCAGTTATTACCAGGGCCTGCTCCCCCCTTGAAATGGCATTCGCCTGTCCTGTGTTGAGGGACAGGTGGAAGTGAGGTAATTCCTCTGATGTTCTGCGCCAATGCAGGAGGCGGTTGTGAACCGCTGTGCATCTCCTCATTATAACATTGGGCCCTATGGGGAACAGTGGGCAATGGTATGCACCGCTGCAGAAGTGACCACCATTTTCTATCTGATCACTCACTTGCTACCTGACCTTCAACAGGAGAGGTCCTAAACCTCATGTGCTGCTGTGACCTTTGCCTGGAACTTTCCATGGCTCGTGTGACTGGGGAAAGGGCCCCTGCCTTCATCTCGGTGGAGTTGGAGTAACTGGTGGATGGGGTCCTACCCCAGTAAGGACTGCTGTATGGGCCTCCAGAACAACAGCTGAGTACACTATGAGCATGATGCATATGGCATGAATGCATGGAGTGGTGTGTGTGGGTGTTAATTGTCCCCTGTGCGGCATGCTGCTTGTGAGCTGGGCCCTGTGTATGCAAATGGCGATGTGAAGGGGTATGGTAGGCCATAAGTATAACAGGCAGGATAGTCTGACTGATACCATTTCCTGTGTGTATTTCTCTGCAGGGCAGCGCCCATCAAAAGAAGGGTATATGGTGTGCCATCGGCAAGGAGGTGCGGACCCTTGGGTCTTTAGCAGGCGGAGCACCCACTGTCGGAAACTGTGGGTGAACCTGAGACCCTGGGCAGGGAAGACGGCGGAGGCCCAGCTGTGGATGGCCTCCCAACGAGGAAGGGATGCCCGTCGAACCCTGACCCCCCTGATGACCTGCATACTGGTAGCGGCCTATCCGGAGCTGGATGGGCGCTTGAGGGCATCACAGCAGCCACAGGGGGTGGATACAGTGCCCATCATCACTACTTATGCATGGTAGAGGGGTAGCTGGTGGGGGATGTATGTCAGTGGGTGCCCCTAGGCCAGGCCTGACATTGCAGAGTAGGTCCCATAGTGTGCAGGGTTCTGAAGTGATAATCCTGCTACCTAGCTTGTAGGCATTCACAACTGGTCAGGGCTATGTGGGTCCAAGGTATGCTGATTTTGGCAGTATGTTCCCCCTCCCCATGCCTTGGTGGTAAGCATTATCACAGGTAGTGCATTGCATAGTGTGTAGGGCTGTTCCCTGTGTGTGGTGGTGTTGGTGCAACCATTGACCAAGTGTATCCTTTGTCTTTTCCCCCCATTTTTGTTTTGTCATCCTGTCCTTATGTGCATTAGCATTGTCTGGCAGAGGGGCCGAGGCACCAGCAATGGAGGGAGCTGCATCCCACAGGGCCAAGAAGGCAGAGTTGACCGACGCTGAGGGCACCAGTGGGACGGAGGGCGAGGGGAGCACCACGGCGGAGATGGGAGGGGACATTTCTGACACAGATACCTCCTCCTATGGAAGCACCCTGGTGGTAGCGGAAACCTGTATGCCCACCCCATCTACAGGTACAGCTACCACCGCCATACCAGCACCGCCCTCCCAGCAGCCCCTCATCAAGTTGCCTGTGCCCGCTCACCCAGGAAGGTGGGCATCTCCTTTGCCCCAGGCACCTCAGGCCCTGCTGCCCTGAGTGAGGAGGCTATTGACCTCCTGAGATCCATCTCTGTTGGGCAGTCAACCATTGTGAATGCCATCCAGGGGCTGGCAGCCAAAGTGCAACAGACAACTGCATTTCTGGAGGGTATTCACAGTGGCTTGGTGGCCCAACAGAGATCAATCTAGGCTGAGGCCTCCTCTCGGATGGCAGCCATTGTCCCTGTTTCTACCTTCCTTCTCCAACTTCCTCTTCCCAATACCATTCCCCTCAACCCCAACCTATCCCAAGTACACAGACAGACGATCATGCACACAGGACAACACACCAGAGTGGCACAGGCAGACACAAGCACGACACCTCATCCCACAGGCACTCACACAAACACCATCCACATGCAGACATACCAACATCCACAATTTCAACTGTCTACCCATCCTCCTCCCTCGCAGTTGCGACTACACTCACGTCTGCATGCACTACATCTTCATCCACTGCCAGCATCACTACCACACCTAGCAGAACACCCACCTCACTTGCAGACACCTCTACAACAGCCATGCACATGTCCCTTGTGTCCTCTCCCACTGTGTCTGCCCACCTCCCAAGGTCCACAAACGCAAGCACTAAGACACCCAACAACCTTCCACCTCACAACAGCATCCAGCCCATGCAACGGCACCCAAACACAGCAGACAAACACCTCCTACAACCACTCCCTCTTCCTCCACTCCCAAACCTTCTCCGTCTTCCCGCCCCAGTGTCCCTAAGAAGCTTTTCCTCTCTGCCATTGACCTCTTCCTTACCCCTTACCCCCGTCCTTCACATCTGGCCAGGGTGCCAAAAACCCAGGCAAGCACCTCAGCCACCCAGTCCACAGGACCAGTAGTCTCCACACCCACTTGTGGTGGGAAAGGATCGAGGGCACCAGCCAGCCTCAAAGTAAGTGTGCCTGGCCTAGCTGCTGCCCAGAAGGGCAAGTGCTGCCAGAAAGGGCAAGGAGCCTGCCCTTACTGCTGCCTGGAAGGGCAAGGAGCGTCCCCCAAGTGCTGCCAGGAAGGGCAAGGAGCCTGCCCCAAGTACTGCCAGGAAGGGTAAGGGGCCTGCACCAGTGTAGGAAAGTAGCCTCTTTCTAGCATGGTTACCCCCACTTTTGGCCGGTGTTTGTGAGTGTGTGTCAGTGCGTTTTTACTGTGTCACTGGGATCCTACTAGCCAGGACCCTAGTGCTCATAGATAAAAACCTATATGTCAGTGTGTTATGCCTGTCTCACTGAGATCTTGCTAGCCAGGACCCCAGTGCTCATAGTTTGTGACCCAATGTGTATGCCTTTGTAATGCCTAACTGTGTCACTGTGGCTCTGCTAATCAGAACCTCAGTGCGTATGCTCTCTCTGCTTTTCAGTTTGTCACTATAGGCCAGTGACTACATTTACCAATTTTAATTGGCACACTGAACCCCTCTTATAAGTCCCTAGTATATGGTACCTACGTACCTAGGGCATTGGGGTTCCAGGAGATCCATATGGGCTGCAGCATTTCTTTTGCCACCCATAGGGAGCTCAGACAAACCCTTACACAGGACTGCCATTGCAGCATGCGTGAAATAGTGCACACACTATTTCATAGCCATTTTTACTCTACTTCAGTAACTTATAAGTCACCTATATGTCTAACCTTCACTTGCTGAAGCTTAGGGGCAAAGTTACTAAGTGTGAGGGCATCCTTCCACTAGCAAATGTGCCCCACTTAGTTCAGGGCCATTTCCCTGGAATGTGTGAGTGCGGGGTGCCATTACACATGTGCACTACATATAGGTCAATACCTATATGTAGCTTCACAATGGTAACTCCGAATATGGCCATGTAAAATGTCTCAGATACTGGGATTGTCCCCCCATTCCAAATCTGGTATTGGGGAGCCAATTCCATGCATCCTGGGGGCTCCAACATGGACCCCCAGTACTGCCAACCCAGCTCTCTGAGGCTTGCACTGCAGCTACAGCTGCTGCCACCTCACAGACAGGGTTCTGTCCTCCTGGGGTCTGGTCAGCCCAGTCCCAGGAAGGCAGAACAAAGCATTTCCTCTAAGAGCTGGATGTTACACCCTCTCCCTTTGGAAATAGGTGTTACAGGCTGGGGAGGGGTAGCCTCCCTAGCCTCTCTAAATGCTTTGAATGGCACAAATGGTGCCCTCCTTGCATAAACCAGTCTACACCAGTGCAGGGACCCCTTCTCCCCTGCTCTGGTGGGAAACTGGACAAAGGAAAGGGGAGTGACCACTCCCCTGTCCATCACCACTCCAGGGGTGGTGCCTAGAGCTCCTCCAGTGTGTCCCAGACTTCAGCCATCTTGCTTTGCAAGGCGTGGGGCCACTCTGGAGGGCTTTGAGTGGCCAGTGCCAGCAGGTGATGTCAGAGACCCCTCCTCATAATTCCATACCTGATAAGGAAGCAAATCCCCCTCTCAGGGCTATTTAGGGTCTCTCCAGTGGGTTTTCTGCAGATTCTGCTTGCAAGTTTCCTTCAGGAATCCTCTGCAACTACTTCAGACTCTTCTGACCACGGATCAAGAGCAGCCTGCTCCAAGAAACACTTTAACTGCAATTAAGTGTCTACAAGAGACACTTTTCTTCAGCAATGTCAGCTCCAAGCTAGCAACTGCAAGAGCTTCCATGGTGTACAAGCTCTGGGGACTCCCTGTATTCATCCTGGACCAGAAGGACCGAAGACATCTCCCATGGAGTGACAGAGTCACTCCCCTGCTCCAAGCAGGCACCTTGCAAGATGATGACCGGTACCCTGGGACTCCGCTCACAGTGACGAGCATGCTCCTAAGGAAACAAAGGATGGACATCATTGACATAGACTGTCCTGAGGTCCTGCTGATGCAATTTGGGGGAGGTAAGACCTTGCCTTCCCCGAGAATGATGGTACCCCTGTGTAATGTGTCTTCTTCACCTCCTGAGGCCTCTGTGCACTCTTTTCAAAATTCCTTCATGCACAGCCCGGCCCAGATACCCAGCACTCTACTTTGTGACGCTCAACTCGCTTAGTTGTTCTCTGGCGGCGTGGGACCTTCTTTTGTTGTGCTGCATCATCATGTTTTGCACCTCCTTTGAACCTGGATCCTGCAGCTTCTGGGGGTTCTGGGTGACATCCTGAGGGCTCTCTAAAGTGCTGAGAGCCCCTCTTCCTCCTCACACCGAGTTGAGGCCCTCAGGTCCCTCCTGGGTGCATCCAGTGCCATTTTGACAAAAAATTCACCTTTGTCGTAGCCAAGACTTGTTGGTGCCTTCCAACACAAAATCTCATCTGCAACGATCTTCACGCTGTGAGACATCTTTTGCATCATGCAAGAACTCTTTGGAATCATCCTAGGGTGCATTTCTGCAGTCTTTGACTAACCAGGGACTCTTCTTATGCACCCTCTTCTGGGTTGGCAGGGGCTCCTGTCCTTCCTGGAACTTCTTTCGACTTCTGGACATGGTCCCCTTCGTTTGCAGGTCTTCAGGTCCAATAATCCAGTACTTGTTCTTTGCAGACTTGGTTAGCTGCTGGAAAAACCTAAAAACGAGGTGTAGTGTGACCTACGGAAACTTGCAGTACTTTACTCCTGCCTTTCTGTGCTCTGGGGTGGGGTATTTACTGTATTCTTACTCTCCCAGCGATTCTGGACACACTACACTTGTCTTGGGGGATCGTGATTCACATTCCACTTTTTTAGTATATAGTTTGTGATGCCCCTACACCTATTTTCTCCCATTACATTCTACATGATTTCCTACTGATTGCATTGTTCTATGACTATTTACTTGTCTAATTTTGGTGTCTAGTGTATATATTGTGTATAATACTTACCTCTAGAAGGAGCATTGTCTCTAAGATATTTTTGGTACTGTGTCACCCAAATAAATACCTTTATTTTTGGTAACACTGAATATTGTCTTTACTTGTGTATAAGTACTGTGTAACTATAAGTGGTATTACAGGAGCTTTGCATGTCTCCTATTTCAGCCTAAGCTGCTCTGCTACAGCTACCTCTATCAGACTAAGCTGTTAGAACACTACTAGATTTCACTAATAAGGTATAACTGGACCTGGTATAAGGTTTAAGTACCCAAGGTACTCACTACAAACCAGACCAGCCTCCTACAACCAGCAGGCAGTAAGAACAAGGGACTAATCATACGATAAATAGGTACACTGTTCCATGTGTCTAGGGGGACATGAAATGTTCAGGAGCAAGAGCCCTCACACATCCAAATGGATGTCATGCTTCATCATCGGGAAGCTCCTCGTCAGATCGGCAGTGCAATATCTGACGGGCTCCCCAATAGGGGGCTCTTTACCAGAGATCTTTTATGAGGTGGTTGCCGTGTTGGTCAGACACCAAAAGAAGCAGGAGAGTAGATCAATTAAAATTGGTTAGCAACCCCACAGTAATCTGCTTTAATAGTTACCTTACGAGGTTACGACCAAGATTAAAAACAAGCAGAAAGTGGAGGATGAGTTTCATGCTCAACCACTTTAACAATAATTAGAGATCTGGGAAATTGTCGCCTGACCTCTAAGTTCTGGTCAACATGTTTCGTGTAATGTGGTCATGAAAGATCCTCTAACGCTTCATCAGGACCTACAATCAAATAAACTTCTCCTGACTGTATAATAAATGAAGGAGAGACTATCTATTATATATATGAAATTGAATCACAGTCACTTACATTATAGTAAACTGTCATATCAAAAACTGAATCAAAAAGGTCGCCCTAGAAAATAATAAGTACAAGGTATAATAAAACACAGTTAAATGACCATAACACCCGTGGTAAATCAGTGAGCTGAGTGATGATCAACTGATAAGAAAAGAAAAGAAAGGAAAAAGCCTCTGCTTACCATCCCTTTTCATGTAGGGGGCCCCATGGGGAATAGCACGGTCCAGCCAATCACTTCTACCAGGGATGAAACAACACATCTAAAGTTAGTAAAGTAAACGTTGTGAATGAAATCATGATGGCAAATGTATAAAGTTCCAATGTAGAGTACTGTGTGGGTCATAATGACCATCCTAATGATGCTCAAAGTCAGTGCTCATGCTGCGCCTAGTATGTTTAGGATACATCAATAATCGAAACTTAAAAAATATTTAAGAGAGGTGGTTGATGCTAAACGACACACATCTGAAACCAGTAGCAACAAAAATAGCATACATCAATGAGTCCTGTGGCGGGTGCCAACCTGGTGCAAAGAAACCCAACCACCACGGGTTTCACAATGCACATGAACAGAGGTGGATATAGAAAACACCTATGTCATGTGCTGTAAGTTACAAATTCAGAAAAAGAGCAACCAGGGCACTCCAAAGAGAAAAAAAGAGTCCAAAGTTGGGTAGCTTTGTGTCAAACACTTTAATCCTTTGTGATCGATAGTCGATTCGCAGTTCTATGATGTTCAAGTGCACAAATAAAGAGATGTATACGGGTTTAGTCAATGTCTGAATCCTCAGAATTAACAGGTATATAGGAGTAACAAGAAACAGCCAACACGTGTTTCGTCCTCATGGACTTTTTCAAGGCTGCGAACAGAGACAAATGGAAACTAATTACAATTCGTGGCACTACCATCCGGTAGGTGCATTTAAAGAATACAAATATCAGAGGTGATCACGCAGAGGAGTTATTTAGCCCCAGCGTAAAGAAAGATTTAAAATAGATAACACCCTTTAATCCGAAACATTGTATATATTTAAAAAAGGGGAAATGTTCAAGTCCACACATGAAAGGATATATACGAGTTTAACAATGTCTGAATCCTCAGAATTAATAGGTATATATGAGTAATAAGAAGCAGCTAAAAGAAGAAGAAACAAGGGGATGGATAAGAGGTCACCGTGAGTGCAGAAAAGAGAAGGTCTGATTGTACTACGGGGGTATTGCGAGAAGCCTTAGTGAAATGGGAGACCCGACAGCCAACATGTACGAACAGGAAGTTATTGAGTACAGTATACAGATATGTGTGAGACAGACGGTGCTCGTGAGTACATTAATTTACCTCGAGACAAATGAGAACGAAGCTACAGTTGTTCTGTTTGAAATCCAAATGGTGAGACTAAGTCTATGAAGAAGAGGCAAAAACCAAAAGAAATGCAGCGTTAATTGTAGAGTTAGAGATTGCCCAATAGAAGTAAGAAGTTAACAAATTAAGTAAGGTATTGTAAAATGAGATAAAGGAGGCGCGATGGTAAACCTACCATGAGCTAAGGGGTCAGAACAGTTATTCGCGTGTTCCAACTGTGCATGGGAAAGGTACTACTTCTGTGTGACAATCCTGGAACCAACGGTGTGTCCGCAATAAGGGACATGGAATAATTTGTAGGTCTAAGTGGACCCTACCTGTAGGGATAGATCAGAGAAAATGGAAAAAGAGTCAACCGCTATATAACGTGTATGCGAACAAGACGGTACATAATGTGTGTTGGAATGTGATTGCTGCGCGTTTGGTATAATAAGCCGGGGTTAGACAAGCACTGTCTCACCCTAATGGAGACATTGCCCATGATATACGGACTGGGCATAGCACTAAGACGTGACGGGGAAAATTACCTTGGCCTCCCTAACTCAAAGCACATATGGTATAGTGTGCAGGTAGAGCCAACATAATGGTATAGATGAATACTCCAAATATAATAAGAGATATAACTTGTCAATGACCATCTTGTAGGAAGGTCAGGCCTTATCAAATGTCACTAGAAAACTTGTTAACGGAGAAAAAAGTTGCATAGAACACCCACAGGAGCTATTCAATCGGGGAAGTCAAACCCCGTAATTGCTACTTGGCCGGGGAGGTCACCCGTTGCTATAAACAAAACGTTAATGTTTACAGCCACTAGAGAAGAAAGGCTCTGAAACTTGTTTCTTATCCGTACCTCGCCGTACGTAATGGGAGGGCCAGTGAGAAAGGCGTGGAAGATATCAAGTTCCGTGTTATTTAATAGCTGGGAAGGTTTCCAATAAAGTAACCATATGTTGAATAAAAAAGCCAATAAACTAAAGGAGAAAGGTTGTGCCATTCTCCCCTACCTTATACGCCCGTAGGGTTTGGCTAAATAGAGATGAAAGCGTGTCCGCGAAGTCCCGCAGCGCCTGATAACGCTGCTGTGTTGTCGGCAGGAGCGCGGCCGTTAGAGTGTCCGCGTCTATAAACGCACACTCTTAAAAAATGAACACCGGACTAAGGAAAGGTTCTCCGGAGGACCAGGGAGTTCCTGTTCACTGGAAAAAGTGAAAGTAGGCGCCATGTTAGAGTGTGCTCGCTGTAACGAGCGTAAACAGTTACAATGACTTAAGAAGGAAGAATGGAAGTGAATTGGTAGAAATAATTGATAAAATACCCGAAAAGTTCAAGGATACGTGCCTTTGGTGAACAATAGTGTGAGGAGAGCTAATTCTTGTGGGGTGAGGACATGCATGGTAACGTGAATAGGAGAAAGCGTGCTGTCGGTACATATATAAATAGAGATTATTTACCGACAAGGTGCAGGACACTAGATACATTCCTTATAACACAATAATGCATCGGAAAGATAATGCGAAACGGCATGGGAGCCCCAGTATCTTCGGACATGGGTTTATACAATATAGTCAAAGATGAAATTAATTGTAAACACGAGATGTGAAAACAATAAAGACAGAACAGATAATCATAGACAATGGCATGGGTGTCCTAGTAGCTTCGGATATAGGTTTATACAATATAGTTAAAAAATGAAAGTAATTATAAATACGGGATGTGAGAGCATTAATGTCCGAAAAAGTGATGATAACAAAAGATGACGTGGGTCCTTTAAGTGGACAAGACCCATTATGTCTTAACCCAACATACTACTTGTTATATACAGTCACACATTAAGTACAGCTCAGAGACAGACAGCAAAAGGGGGGAGCGAAAACATATTGGAAAAGGGGTGTAACCATGATTTGAACTGGTGGTATGGGATCTTTGGTGCATTTGTTTTCATATACACTGTATTTGTTTAAGCCAGTGGGAAGTGGCTACGTCACATGCATTTGCTGTGGACAATAATAACCCTGATCCCATGGTGGGGATGAGCTGTGGAGGAGGTGAACATTATAAATACATGGGTACTTAGAGAAATACATGAAGGTCCTTGTGGATATTAAGGCCCTGCTCAACAGCTCGTAGCTTGATTATCCACCTGCTCTCCAGGCGTCTTAGGGCCGGAGTGCGGTTGCCCCCTCGGGATGTTTTTTTGAGGGAGTCGATCCCATGAATATGTATGTACAAGATTTCCCTGTGTCCATGGGTCTCGTTAAAATGGATCGCAAAGGGATAGTTGATGTTGGACGATCGAATGGCTCTAAGATGTTCTTGAACCCGCTCTTTCAATGGTCGGATGGTGCTACCAACATAAATTAGTCCGCATGTACACACAATGCAGTATACCACATGACTAGTGTTACAGTTAACAAAGTGTTTTAATTCGTATGTGATCTGGGTGTTATACTGAAATCTCACTGTCTTATCTTTGATGTATTCACAAATATTACAGTGTCCACACCTATATGTGCCTGGTGGTGGTTTGGGTAGCCATGTATCCCTGCTTTCAGTCGGCAGGAAACTATGGCATATCCGGTCGCGTAGGGTGGTTCCCCTCTTATACACAATACTAGGCTTGCCCGTAAGACCATTTTTAAGTGTCTCATCTGTTAATAACACAGGCCAGTGTTTATGTATAGTTTTGTGGATTTGGGAGCTTAGTGCACTGTGTTGTAAAATGAGGGAGATATGTTCTCGTGAGCTGTTTTTCTTAGTATTGGTGAGTAAGGTAGGGCGTTTGATTTTCATGATCTTGTTGCAGGCTTTATTGAGGGTCTGAGGATGGTAGCCCCTATGTTGGAAACGTAGTTTCATGCTATGCAATTCTTCTAGGAAAACCCGTTCCTCACTACAGTTACGGCGAATCCTTGTGCTCTCCCCATAGGGGATAGCATTAATTTGGGGCTTTGGATGCGAACTGGTGGCGTGCAAAATAGCATTACATGCTGTAGGTTTTCTGAAAAGTTTAGTGCAGATTTTACCCTGTTCAATGTAGATAGTGAGGTCCAAAAAATTGATGGAAGATTGGCTGGCCTCATGGGTAAATCTAATGTTGAAACTATTGTTGTTTAGGTGCTCTGTAAAAGCTAAAAGAGACGGTGCATCACCTGACCAGAAGACTAGAATGTCATCGATATATCTGCCCCAATAGAGAATGTGCTGTGTCAGGGGTGGAGGGCAGGAACGCCACACATGTGTTTTCTCCATGTGCCCCATATATAGATTAGCATATGATGGGGAGAATTTGGCCCCCATAGCTACTCCTCGTATCTGACGATACCAGTCTCCATTGTGCAGAAAGATGTTGTTATCTAGGACTAGACTAATCAAGTCCATAAGCATGTTCGTATGATCCAGTAGAGAGGCATCTCTAGTATCTAAATAATGTTGGATAGCAGTAAGGCCCTCTATTCTTGGGATGCTTGTGTAAAGTGAGGTCACATCCAAAGTGACTAGATAATGGCCCTCTGTCCATTCATAGTCCGCCATTTTACACAATAAGTCCTTGGTGTCCCTAATGTATGAGGGTAGGTTATGGACAAAAGGCTGTAGGAAGATGTCTATGTACTCCGACAGTTTTTCCGTAGGGGAACCAATGCCCGAGATAATGGGTCTGCCTGGGGGAAATGTGCCCGCCTTGTGTATCTTTGGCAGAATGTAGATACAGGGTGAGGTAGGCATGTTGTTATATAGATATTTGAACTCCATATCGGATATTAAGTCAAGGTTCAGGAATCCCTGTAGTTTCTGTAGAATGGACCTGTTGACCCCCTGCATGGGGCTGTGTGTAAGTTTGAGGTATGCAGTAGAGTCTGACAGTTGACGATCCAGTTCAGAAACATAGTCCGTTCTGTCCATGATCACGATGTTACCACCCTTGTCTGCCTCCTTGATGACTATGTCCTTATGTGACCCAAGTGACACTAGCGCTTGCTTCTCGGCTAAGGTGATGTTAGATGCATGGACGGACTTGTGTCCTAAAACATACTGTTCCTCCATGTGATAAAGGTCGTTAGTGACCTTGTGGCAGAAAGAGTCAATTGCATAATCCCTGGGTATTATGGGTGTGAACTTGGAGGTCGTTTTCAGACCACTGTTAGTCCTGGTGTTGGAATCTATATTGAGATCATTGATGATCTCTGTGAGTGATGGCATGTGACCCTCTTCGTGTTCAATTGAAAGCAAGGTTTGGATGTCCTTGACATCTTTGATAGTCATTGTGTTAGGGGTGTGAGGCAGGGCATTAGTAGATTGAGCAGAAATGTTAACGTCATAATAGTATTTAAATAGTTTACATTTGCGAACAAACGTAAACAAGCTAACATGTAGTTGTGTGAAGTCTGGGAGAGTGGTGGGTACAAAACCCAGGCCTTTCTTGAGAATGTTGGTTTGGTCAGGACTCAGGGTCATGGAGGATATATTAACAATTGAGATGGTGTCTAAAGTGTCACCCATAGAAGCATATGTGTCTGTCATTGTTGAGCGTTGCGAGTTATTGAACGTGTGGCCACACCTTCCAATCGTTTGTTTGTGTTTGTGCCTATGTTTCCCCCGTCTGATGGTCTTGTGGTGTTCTCTTCTCTCCTCTGGGGTTGTTTTTGGCCTCTCCGAAATCTCTCTAGCTCTAGTAAAAAAGGTGACCTATGTGTGGAGGTGGATAGCAGAGTTTGGTCCCTTGCGTCTTCACTAGTCCCACTAGAAATGCTAGAGATGTCCGTGTCACTGGTGGTGAGATTGGGAGAGGGCAGACTTTCCTTAGTAGTGAGGGATGACCTATTGCTGTCTATTTTGGAGTTATCATATTTAAGAGCAAATGTAAAAACCCTTCCGTTCTTGTAGTCGTTGTCGTCTCTCTTGAGTTTACGTAGTTTTTTGTCCTTTATGTATAATTGGTGTTTATGTAGGACATCTTTTAGTATGTTAAAGTTCTTTATTTTGTTGTCAGTTGCGTCAATGTCATTGATCTCTTTTTCCAGCAATATAATGTCTTGCAAGAGTTTATCTCGCTTGGCCTTAGCATCCCGGATAAGTATATCCATCATACCGTATGATGAAGTGATTAGTAGTTGTTCCCACTCCTTGAGTAGGTCGGGGCTGAGGTCATCAAAAGATGGAAATAGAATCACCCTCAACCCCCTAGGGATTTGGTGGTTTTCTAAGTATTTTTGTAGGATCGTATAATCCCACCAACGTGAGAGTTCCTGTTTTTTTAGACGCTCGAGTCTAATGAATTTAGTTCTAAGGCCCTCCTGTGTGGGATTAGATCTGCTAGGTGCATTGGTTTGAGCACTAGTCTGGAATAATTCTTGAAGAAGGGTGTCTCTATTATCATCAACATTTGCCATTATTACCTATTGTATAGCAGTTACAAGAAATGAATACAGAGTCATAAATACACAAATACAGAGTTCATAGAATAAAAAATATACATTCACAAAGCGTTATATGTCGACTTATAACAGTGACAGAGTGCAGACAGCATCCATTTGCAGAACGTAAAAAATATTTAAGAGAGGTGGTTGATGCTAAACGACGCACATCTGAAACCAGTAGCAACAAAAATAGCATACATCAATGAGTCCTGTGGCGGGTGCCAACCTGGTGCAAAGAAACCCAACCACCACGGGTTTCACAATGCACATGAACAGAGGTGGATATAGAAAACACCTATGTCATGTGCTGTAAGTTACAAATTCAGAAAAGAGCAACCAGGGCACTCCAAAGAGAAAAAAAGAGTCCAAAGTTGGGTAGCTTTGTGTCAAACACTTTAATCCTTTGTGATCGATAGTCGATTCGCAGTTCTATGATGTTCAAGTCCACAAATAAAGAGATGTATACGGGTTTAGTCAATGTCTGAATCCTCAGAATTAACAGGTATATAGGAGTAACAAGAAACAGCCAACACGTGTTTCGTCCTCATGGACTTTTTCAAGGCTGCGAACAGAGACAAATGGAAACTAATTACAATTCGTGGCACTACCATCCGGTAGGTGCATTTAAAGAATACAAATATCAGAGGTGATCACGCAGAGGAGTTATTTAGCCCCAGCGTAAAGAAAGATTTAAAATAGATAACACCCTTTAATCCGATACATTGTATATATTAAAAAAAGGGGAAATGTTCAAGTCCACACATGAAAGGATATATACGAGTTTAACAATGTTAAATGGCCCTCCCATTACGTACGGCGAGGTACGGATAAGAAACAAGTTTCAGAGCCTTTCTTCTCTAGTGGATGTAAACATTAACGTTTTGTTTATAGCAACGGGTGACCTCCCCGGCCAAGTAGCAATTACGGGGTTTGACTTCCCCGATTGAATAGCTCCTGTGGGTGTTCTATGCAACTTTTTTCTCCGTTAACAAGTTTTCTAGTGACATTTGATAAGGCCTGACCTTCCTACAAGATGGTCATTAACAAGTTATATCTCTTATTATATTTGGAGTATTCATCTATACCATTATGTTGGCTCTACCTGCACACTATACCATATGTGCTTTGAGTTAGGGAGGCCAAGGTAATTTTCCCCGTCACGTCTTAGTGCTACGCCCAGTCCGTATATCATGGGCAATGTCTCCATTAGGGTGAGACAGGGCTTGTCTAACCCCGGCTTATTATACCAAATGCGCAGCAATCACATTCCAACACACATTATGTACCGTCTTGTTCGCATACACGTTATATAGCGGTTGACTCCTTTTCCATTTTCTCTGATCTATCCCTACAGGTAGGGTCCACTTAGACCTCCAAATTATTCCATGTCCCTTATTGCGGACACACCTTTGGTTCCAGGATTGTCACACAGAAGTAGTACCTTTCCCATGCACAGTTGGAACACGCGAATAACTGTTCTGACCCCTTAGCTCATGGTAGGTTTACCATCGCGCCTCCTTTATCTCATTTTACAATACCTTGCTTAATTTGTTAACTTCTTACTTCTATTGGGCAATCTCTAACTCTACAATTAACGCTGCATTTCTTTTGGTTTTTGCCTCTTCTTCATAGACTTAGTCTCACCATTTGGATTTCAAACAGAACAACTGTAGCTTCGTTCTCATTTGTCTCGAGGTAAATTAATGTACTCACGAGCACCGTCTGTCTCACACATATCTGTATACTGTACTCAATAACTTCCTGTTCGTACATGTTGGCTGTCGGGTCTCCCATTTCACTAAGGCTTCTCGCAATACCCCCGTAGTACAATCAGACCTTCTCTTTTCTGCACTCACGGTGACCTCTTATCCATCCCCTTGTTTCTTCTTCTTTTAGCTGCTTCTTGTTACTCGTATATACCTATTAATTCTGAGGATTCAGACATTGTTAAACTCGTATATATCCTTTGATGTGTGGACTTGAACATTTCCCCTTTTTTTAATATATACAATGTTTCGGATTAAAGGGTGTTATCTATTTTAAATCTTTCTTTACGCTGGGGCTAAATAACTCCTCTGCATGATCACCTCTGATATTTGTATTCTTTAAATGCACCTACCGGATGGTAGTGCCACGAATTGTAATTATTTTCCGTTTGTCTCTGTTCGCAGCCTTGAAAAAGTCCATGAGGACGAAACACGTGTTGGCTGTTTCTTGTTACTCCTATATACCTGTTAATTCTGAGGATTCAGACATTGACTAAACCCGTATACATCTCTTTATTTGTGGACTTGAACATCATAGAACTGCGAATCGACTATCGATCACAAAGGATTAAAGTGTTTGACACAAAGCTACCCAACTTTGGACTCTTTTTTTCTCTTTGGAGTGCCCTGGTTGCTCTTTTTCTGAATAATCTAAACTTGATTAACTGGGCATATGGGTGGATATGCCCACATCACCCTTGCTCAAGAGTGTAAAAAAAGGGATTAAATTACAGTCAGTGGCAAGCGGTTACCATTGGTCCAGCTATAAAATGAAGGGACGAAGGTCCTATGTTTGGAAAGGAAAAAATAAGAAAAATGCAACACCGGCACAATCGAGTGTTCGATGCAGGCGTTAAGTTTGGTTTCAAATATGCATATATTCAGCCAGAGCATGGGTTTATTACGACCTAGTATTAGGGTCGCTAAGACGACAGTGCTAAAATACATTAAAGGCCCTCTCCGTGCTAATCGAAGGTAATTGTGATAGAACACAGTCAGAGTGTTAGTTTCCACGACCTCGTAACAGGGTCGCTAAACCGGCACACAAAACCACGATAAACGCCTTCTCGGTACTTACCGAAGGCTCGGTGATGGAGGTTCTTCTGACCTACCCGCGGTGTGCTGTCCCCGTATAACAATGTCCGGGAATGCGCTCGGCATATTTGAAGCGAGACGCGGGGACAACGCACATCCGTGTCACGTGCTGAGTAATTACTAAAAAGTGAAAAAAGACTGTGTCGAACTTCCAGGCACCCGGTCTCGGAAGGAAACATGACTCGTAGTGTAAATGTCAGATTAAGACGTAGTCTAAAGAACTCCGTCCTAGCAGTACATTAAACGTAACGAGTAAGTAAAATAAACCGAGGGGGTCCGGAAAGAGATAATAGCCTGTCTAAAAAGCCTGTGGCACAGAGAAGGAAACTATCCAAGTGGCAATCAAGTGTAAACAATTATTGTACTATACATGACGCGTCTCATCGGTACCCATCATAAAAAAAAGGGCGGTAAAGCTCACTGGTAACCCCCTTCAAAAAAAAAATGTAAAGTGGATGGAAAGAGACCCAGGAGTATCTCTGGGCCACAGAGGCTACAACCAAGATATATCCAAGGAGGGTTCGAGCAATAGTAAAAAGTCACGAAGTAGTGTAGACAGAAGTGAACTACCAAGAAAGTGACACCCAAGGAATGTCATCATTTAACCTATTAATATTGGTTTGAAGTTTAAATACCCACCGTTGTTCAAGTCTGAACAGCGAGTGGGAAGAGTCATTGACAAATCTGGGAGACTCCTAAATCACCCAGCGTAGGTCGTCCGGTCTATGTGGTGTCTCCAGGAAATGGGCACATAATTTTGTGGTGGCCCGTCCACATCTGATGTTACTTCTATGCTCATTGATCCGTATTTTAACAGGTCTAGAGGTCATCCCTATGTAACGAAGGCCACAAGGGCATGTAATCATGTAAATGCAGTTCTTAGTATTGCATTCCATTGTCCTATTGGTGCCAAGTCAAGGGTCTTGACATGGCCAGTCAGAGAGCAAACATTGCATTGTCCACAAGGGTAGTGACCTGCCACAGGGGGAAGTTTCCAGAGCGTAGACTGTGTCTGGACTGTGTTTTTGGGAAGTGTGTGTATAATCAAGTCCTTGATATTCTGTGATCGTTTGAAAGCAAATAAAGGTCTAGGGATTGAATAACCCCCACTATTCAGGATTGTCCATCTCTTCATAATGAGACTTTTGATCTTGTTTGAAAGAGGAGTAAAGGTAGTTACACATGTCAGCGTCTTGTTAGTGTCCCTTGTGGTAGGGGAAAGCAAAGCTTCACGATTGTTATTTCTTGCTCTCTTGCGGGCTCGTTTGACAATGTCCTGGGGATAGTTACGTGCTAACAGTTTGGTTTGATGATCGTTAGCTTGTGTATTGTACACTTGTGCTGAACTGCAATTGCGTCGTAGCCTCAGAAATTGGCCAAAAGGAAGGTTGTCGCGTAAAGCTTTGGGATGATGACTATCATATGTCAAAAGGCTATTGCGATCAGTGGGTTTATGATACGTGCTGGTCGTTAATTTGCCATCCTGGATGGTGATCAATAAATCCAAGAAACTAATCTCCTTAGTCGACACAGTAGATGTGAATTTGAGAAAGGGATTGAGAGTGTTAACCCAGTTTGTAAACATTACAGCAGTAGTAAGCGGGCCGTGCCATATTATCAGAATGTCATCGATGTATCGACGCCATAGTTTTATGTTGGCAAAGAATGGATTGGTACTGGGTAAAATGAACTGTTTCTCAAAGCTGTACATATACAAACAAGCCAGACTCGGAGCGAAAGTGCTTCCCATACACGTCCCCCTAATCTGATGATAGAATTGTTCTTCAAACTGAAAGAAATTTTCTGTCATTGCCAAAGTGGCACAATGCATTATGAATGAAACAGGAGACGTGAGGTTGTCACTATTATCCTGGAGTGTGGTTTCCACCACCTGCAGGTTTGCATCCTGTGGTATATTAGTGTACAGTGCCTCGACGTCCAAAGTAATTAAGCCATGAACATCAACTGTGTTATTGATCATTTCAATTAAATTCAATACATCCTTGGTGTCTTGTAGGTAAGTGCAAGATTTTTTCACCAAGGGTTGGAGGAAATGATCGCAGAAAAAGGACAATGGTTCTAATAGGGATCCAATGCCAGATACTATCGGCCTTCCTGGAGGTGGTGAGGTACTCTTATGGATCTTGGGCAAGCAGTAAAAGTAAGGCACTTTAGGGTGAGGGGTATCTAGAAAAGCTGCCTCTTTCGGGGAGATCCACGCATTGTTGGTTGCTTCCATAAGCATTGACCTAATCTGAGATTGTAATCTGGGCGTGGGGTCTCTGGTGATCTTAGCGTAGTACGTGCTGTCACTCAACAACCGTAGACATTCACACCGATAATCTTCGGTGTTCATTATCACTATAGCTCCTCCCTCATCAGCCTGTTTGATAACAATCGAAGTATCATCAGCCAGTGTCCCTAAAACTTTTCTTTCAGTCGTGGAAATATTGATGAAAGGACGTTTAGGATTTGTTGTTGCCAAGTCAGTAAGGACCGCTTTCTCAAAGGCTAAAACTTCACACGGAATGGCTGAGGGAGGTGGAGTAAATGTTGATTTTGGTCTAAGTCCAGAATCTGTTTGTGTACTATCAGACGATGTTTCTGAGAAGAATAATTGAAGCCTAATCTTGCGGAAAAATTGTGAGAGTTCACAATTAAGTCTGAAGAAATCTTCAGAGGGTGTGGGAACAAAACCAAGGCCTCGATTGAGTACACTAGTTCCTAACTCGGTAAGATGCCTAGTGGAAAGGTTTACTACTAAGTTCTCGGGGGTTGGTTTTGGCTTCTGGTAATCATCTGTGGTTCCTCCATAGCCCATTGTACTCGTCTGCCTCTGCCTCTTCTTCTGCCTCTTCCTCTGCCTCTTCCTCTGCCCCGGCCTCTGCCTAAAAAAGGCATGTATGGCATCGGAGGGCGAGGTTGGTAAAAGGGGTAGGGTGGCTGCCAGGGCATGTGTTGGTTGACAGGGAAGGGGGGATAGTTATAGAATGGTTGAACTGGTATATTCTCGTCTGTGCTCCATCCATCTGAGGATGAGCTAGCACTGGTCTTACGTGATTTTTTGAAAGATGATTGCGACTCATCAGAAGAGCGGGACTGCGCGTCTGTCTCAAAATCCTCTTGGATATAAGGATACACTTTTTCTCTACTGAATCTGGTGATATCCTTCTGGAGTTTGGAAATCTTCTGGTTGGTCAAAAAGTCTTTGGTTTCATTAAGTTCTGAGTTAATCTCAGCCAGCTGACTTTTGAACGCAGCCAGAGTCAAGGTGGTTTTCAAAGAACCCTCTAGAGAGTTAATTTGAATGGAGATAGAGTCCGCCAGACACCTGGAAGTGTTGATGATGAGGACAAGGACCTGGTATAAGGTGTAAGTACCCAAGGTACCCACTACAAACCAGGCCAGCCTCCTACAACCAGCAGGCAGTAAGAACAAGGGGCCTGGTGCAGGGACTCGTACAGAGCCCCCACCACCAACCAGGGTTGTGCAGCAGTCCAAGGCTGCAGGGGATGGGCTAAAGCCTCCCCCCACCACCAGCATCAGCAGCATCAGCACCACCACCACCAGCAGTGGGCAGCTGTCTGAGGCTGCATTGGATGGGCTGGAGCCTCCCCCCACCACCGCCAGCAGCAGTGGGCAGCCATCTGAAGCTGCAGGGGATGGGCTTGAGCCTCCCCCCACCACCACCAGCAGCAGCACAACCACCAGCAGTGGACAGCCATCTGAGGCTGCAGGGGATGGGCTGGAGCATCCCCACACCACCACCACCAGCAGTACCACTATCACCACTGAGCAGCCGTCACCCCCAGTGGACAGTATGTAGTTCTGCTTCCATGGGCTGCTGTGCAGCCTGCCCCCTGCAAAGCCAGTGGGTATGACACCCACTGGAGAGACTTTGACGTTGCACTCCCCAGGAGCACAGGGCATGATGCCCACTGCAGAACCAGTGGATAAAACACCCACCAACCCCAGCCTCCCCTTGATCAAGAGCACAGGGCACGATGCACCCTCCAGAACCAGTGGGTAAAGCACCCACCAACCCCAGCATCCCCAGGGTCAAGAGCACAGGGCACGATGCCCCTTCCAGGGCATGTGGGCAAGTCACCAACTTGAGAGACTTTGGCCTTACACTCCCCAGGACCAAGCACAGAGCATGTGGGCAAGTCACCCACTTGAGAGACTGTGGCCTTGCACTCCCCAGGACCAGGCACAGGGCAAGTTGCCCCCTCCAGAGCATGTGGGCAAGTCACCCACTTGAGAGACGGTGGCCTTGCACTCCCCAGGACCAAGCACAGGGCATGCTGCCCCCTCAAGAACCAGTGATTTTGTTCCATCTACCGGCTGAGGTGCCCCCCTTTTCCCCATCCTCCTGAGGTGCCTGCCTATTTTACAACTGATGCCCCTGCAGTGTTCTCTTCGTGTTGGTGCAGGTGAAAAGTGGGGCCTTGGACCTTGGCCTCTGGCCCTGTGGCCTACGCACAATGAGGACTGGGCAGTGTCCCTTGAAATTTACATGTATATATACTATGAGTTTAACTTTTTGTATTTCTACTATGTTGTTATTAATACAGTCTCTTTAATATATTCCTGATGTCCTTGCATTATTCCTCAGGGGTACCGGGTAACTTTGTTTTATTACTGCAGCTGATTGTGTGTATTGGTGTTGGGGATGGGGGAGGGTGTGTTACATGTGTGTGTCACTCTCTTCCCCCACCTCCCTTGTGTGCTAGGCAGCTGTACTCACCGTGGTCGTCTTCACCGGCATTGGTGTTTGTGGTGGAGCAGAACGTAGAGTATCATAGGAAATATTTGAAAATCAGTCTCCATGGCGGTGTTGTTCATCCCTGTGTCTCCAATGGTGAGCCCTTTAACTTCTGAGCTCAGTTTCTACCAGGATTTTGATGTTGTTGGTACTGCCCTGGAAAAGGTGGCGGATTGATGTGTTTTCATATGGTGGGCGGAACATTAACTTCCGCCTAGCTGTAGGTGGCTGCCGCCATGGTGGATGTTGTTTTCGCCCTGGTGGTCGGTGTGGTAAAGTGGATGTCTTTCTGAGTTCTCACAACCATGGTCATAATTTGGCGGTAATTACCGCCAGCCTGTTGGCAGTATTACTGCCACTTTATCACCAACAGCAAGGGTCATAATGATGGCCTGTATGTATTGAAAATGTGCTTTTTCAAAACTAAATTATAGTGCCTTTTAAATTCAATTACTTTACTGCCCTTCACTGAGCCAATAAGTGCCTTACTGGAGTAATCTGTGAAATCCACCAAAGAGGGGTTGGACAGTTGTGGTGAGACCACAAATTTGGCCCAGCCATCTGGGGATGTAGTTGTTTGGTCTCACTGCCTATGAGTTGAGGGGAGCTGCACTTTTTTTTTTTTGCTGTTTGATACTATTTTTGTGCACAGTAGAAACTGGGAGTACTATCTTCAAACCAAATACTTGGCACACTATATGACTGTGGGATGGTCGGGGGTAGAGAATGGAAGATGCGTTGTGGTACAGGAGAGGGCATGCTCTATAGGGTGTATGGCTACCACCTAGAAATTTTTTACTTGGACTGGCCCAACCTATAAAAACAATAGAGAACTCACTCCTTTCTCAGGTGGTATGGGGTCACTATGGCATTGTTGCAGGAGGCACTAATTTGGTGAGACTACATCAAGCATTTGAGAAGACAACTGTGGGACAGAAATTTGCAACATCTTACTCCATCTACGCTAAGGGGGACCTAATATAAGCCACACCTGGAGTCCCCCTTGTGGTCAAGGAGTTAAATTAGATCGTGAGGAAAGATATGTAAGAATCTCAGGAACACTGGGTTCCAGGAATGTATGCTTAGTGAATGTGTATCCCCCAATGTGGATGATGCAGACTTCTTTGGATCTGTGGTGAGTGCAGCTTCTGACCATATCAGTCCTTAGATTCTTCTGGCCGGGGACCAGAATTGTGGACACCAAGTCTGTGATGATGAGTGCTCTCAGGGAGATCGTGCCTGGTTTAGGTCTATAGGTTTATGTAGATGGTGAGATTCCACAAGAGCAGGGTATACTTCAGGTTCGTACCCACGAAAGGGATGTGTGGTCATTTTGAATATTGTTTATTGTCTGGAGCCCTGCCGCAATTTGTGGAGGAGGGCTCCGACTTGGCTCGATACCTTTCAGATCATTCACTTCTGTTGGTTGCCTTTTGGAGGGCAAAGAAAAGTCCCCGAGAGTGCCTTTATGGAGAATGTGGGTGGAGGGCTGATCGTACCCAGTGTTCTCAAATGTGGTGGTAAAAGTTCTGGAGCATTACTTTACTGAGAACTGGAGAAGGGCATTGATGAGAGCTGTGGATGGGATCCAGTGAAGGTGGTTCTGTTTGGTAAATGCCTGAAAGTATCCTATGGTGTGAAATAACTGCTATTCAGGTCCTTAGATGTCCTGGAAAAGAAACTTATTGACCTAGAGCATTGTGTGATTGAACAGTCACAGAAACTGCCTGAATGGACGAAATGTAAGCAAGAGTTGCTAGAGACATGAGACTAAGTAGACAAATTTGTTGGCACAAGGTATAGACAGCAAATTCACGTGGAAGGTGTTTAGGCTAGTAGACTACGTGCCACGATCCTCCATAATAAAACTCATAGTCCTCATTTGATGGGGGGCTGTGACACTGAGGGGTAGATTTTATGTACACAACAGGGAACAATGGAAGTCTTTGCTATACATCTGCAAGGGGTTTGTGCAGCCCTGCTAGGCAGCACCCCGCGGGGACGCTTATTTAACTGGCCTGCCAATAGCCTCTTTATTGAGTAAGGAGAGGAATAGTCTACACTTCCCATAATCAGAGAAGAAATAATAGCAAAACAGGCTTTGAAGATGCTAAAGCCCTTGTTAGTGATGACCTGACCGCAGATTTTCACCAGTATAGGGCAGGGACAGTGGCAGACTGATTACTGGAGGTGTATAACAAGGCATATGGGAGAGGGTTGCTTCCAGCCGTGTTGAGGGATGTGCTTATTGCCATGCTGGCTAAGCCAGCCTTAGTATGGCTCGGGTGTGACATTCTTTCACCCCCCTGTTGGTGCTAAGTGTCAATGGGAAAATCCTAAATAAAACTGGTGTCTATACTATTGGAACTCATGCTGTGGCTGGTCCACGAGGACCAATGCCGATTTATACCACTCAGAAATACCCTACGGAATATGAGAAAGCTCTCTCCAGTCATGCATTTCTCCACTCTTGATGAAGGCCAATTTGCACTAGTGCTTCTTGATATCGAACAAGTGTTTGATTACCTGTTATGGGGGTACTTTTGGAGGGTGCTGTGGAAGGTAGGCATTTGGGAGTGGTATCTAAAATTGGTTCAACTACTGTACAGCGCCCTGATGGTGGGAGTGAGAGGGCGGTGAGTGGTATTGCAGCGGTTCTCATTGCACCGTGGGGCCAGACACACTGCCCTCAAACTCCCCTATAATTTGAGCTGGCCATGGAGCCACTGGCATGCCAGATACAGAATGTGCTATGAGGCTGGAGAATACAGCTTAGAGAGAATACACATGCGCTCTCCCTCCACGCCAATGATGTCTTACTTTATCTGCGTCAGCCTAAATATGCCCATTAAGCTATCACTCCTTGCCGAGTTTGGGAGGTTTGCATGTCAACCACTCTAAATCTAAGCTGTACCCCCTGGGGATTTGGCTAGCAGGCTGGAGGAGGATCTTGCCTGACCGTGTCTTCCCTGGGTAGCAAATAGTGTCATGTGCCTGAGGTGCTGGAGTTCAAAACTGTAAATATAGTTAGGTTTCTAGAAGAGTTAGGGCCATCACAAACATTTTAGAACACTATACTTTTTATCCCTGGCAGAGAAAGTGGCATGGGTTAAAATGGAAATCTTGTCCAGATGCCTTTCCTTATTTCAGGGTGCCATCTTTGAGATTCTTAGAAAATGCTTTGTGGAACTAGACAAGCTGACTATGGCTACTCTTAAGTACACATGGGGTAGGGGAGATCTTGAGTTGCCAAACTTAGAGCTCTATTATTTCGTAGCATAGCTGCAATACATTGTACATTGAATTGACAGCCTTGAACACTGGGAATCCAGATTGCCGAGGTGCTCATGTAACTATATGCTGCTACCGGAACTGTTTATGATGGGTCCTGGGGTTTCAATTACTGTAACCAATGTGGTATGACAGGTTTACAGGATTCGGGATATTGTGGTCCAATGGGTGTTGCGTAGGGCCCTATTTGCATCAGACATTAAGGTATGGGAATAATGCCCATTCTTCCTTATCACACAGGCGATGTTGTTAGCCAGGTGGTAAGTGGGGGGTTGAGAAACTTTGTGGGGCATATACCCTGATGGTCACGTTTTCACTCTGGAGGATGCCATGGATGAGTCATGGCCCATGGAATATGGCCTTTCTTTCTCAGAGGACCCCCCCAGGAGTCTTAGACTCTGGTAACTATGTTGAACCTGAAGTGGATCAGAAGTTGATCTTGAACACCTACAGGGCATTGATAGAGGGCTTGCCCCTGATAGAACTTTCTCATGCTAGGTCTCATATTGGTTAAATGCCGAGTTGCCGTTAGATGGCTGTCCTCAATAATGCTGAAGATTGCAGAATGGATGAGAGATATGGCTGAATGGGAACTGCCGATGAATGCCACATGTGTAAAACACACAAAGATAATAAACTTGTGGATGACCTGCAGGCCTGGGCAGCAATGCTTACAGAGTTACTGGACCCCCCCAGATGCCCTACCCCTTGAATGTTGAGAGAGGGAGGGAGTTAAGGTATGCAAAATGATTGACTGAAGAAGGGGTTGAGAGATGTTTATGGTGTTATCAATACTATGGAGAATGTGTCCCTTATTTGTCTTCTACATTGGATATGGTCCAATGCATAGACCCTCGTTATGACTTTGGCGGTCTTCCACAGGTACTGCCGGATTTCTGCCACATTTTGGGAGGAAATCCAGCAGTAGTCGTGCTGAGGGGTGGAGGAGTATGGGCGGTTACACCACTGGCCCACCCCACCAGTGGCACACCACCCACCGTATTATGAGCAATAATAAGGCCTGTCGGTGTCCTGCTGGCAGGGCGCTGCTGGCGGTGGAACCGCCTCTTCCCATTCCCTGCTGGACGTCCTCCTCCACAGACCAGGTAAGTTGATTGTCTGACAGGGGAGTGGGTGGGAAGGGGGGGGTGTTGTGTGTGTGAGTGAGTGAGTGTGTGGTGTCTGCCTGTGTGCATGAATGTGTGTATCTGTGGTTACATGCATCTCTGAATGTAGAAGTGAATGCATGTATGCATGTAAGTGTGTATGCTGTGTGTATGCGAGTATGAGTGTTGTGGATGAATGCATGTTTGTCTGCGTGTGAGTATGCATGTTTGGATGGGTGTGAGTATGCGTGTTTAAATGGGTGAGTATGCATGGTTGAATGAATTTATGAGTGCTGAGGTGAATGCGACTGGATGTGTGTTAGTGAATATGTGTATGTAAGTTTAGATGATTGAGTGCATGCGTGGTGCTTGTGGGTGTCTGTGTACGTGTGCATGTTTGTGGGGAGGAGGGTGGGGGTCCCTGTGTCTGGAGGGGGAAGGGGGGTGTTTGGATTCCTGGGGGGGTGGGGGTGCTGTGTCTGGAGGGGGAGGAGGGGACAGGGGGCGCTGTGTCTGGAGGGGGAGGGAGGGTATTGGGATTGCTAAGGGGGTGGGGGAGTCATCTACCGGTGACAAGACAGAAATTCCCTGTCACCAGTATCCTTTGCACCAGTGTTTTTTTGGCGATGCTACAGCTGCAGAAACCCTGGTGGAAAGGCAGCTTCTAATACCACCGGCGGTCTTCTATGGACCGCAGGGTCAGAGATGATCATCTCGGGCCTGGCGGCTCCGACCGCCCTGGCAGTATAAATGGGGATGCGGCGGGTTGGCAGAGGCCACACTCATAATGTGGCGGTCTTCAATGCCAGCTTGTTTGCTGTGAAACCGCCACCTTTACCCCAGCAGTCTGAAGACCGCCAGGGTCTTAATGACCACCATAGTGTTTATTTTGATATGGGGGAAATTAACTGAATCTGCGGGCTGGGTAGGAGGACCCTGACTATCATTGTGATTCTGTATTGTTCTTTCAATGTGCCAGTATTGCACAAATGCCAATAAAAACTTCTACAAAAAAGAGTGGTCAGACATTTTGTGCGTGTCCCTGAACTTTAGTCTGTATTTCTCTGGTGGGAGATCAAATTTACTGACAACAAGGCTGATGTCAGCATAGTATTCCTCACAATATTTGGCATGTGCTTCTAGAGACTATCCGCCCAATCCTCTTCTGGGATTCTATGCATTCTCAGTGCTATTTCATAAGCTGAAAAACATTTGTCAATGTCATTCCCCACTACATAGTTAGGCATCACATCTTTAGGGATGAGGACCTTTCTTTCTCCATTGGACACTGTGCCGTTGCTGCTTGACCTTGAGAAATACTTGTTTGGTTTTCAGGTCCAGTTTGTTTTGACTCACTTCATGAGCCAACTGAAGTTTCTTTTCTTCCAAGGTTCTGTCAGCCTCTTTTTCAGCCAACCTTCTCTCCTCAAATGCCCACTTTGCAGTAGCCTCCTCTTTGTCTGCTTCCATTTTCATTCTGGTCAGCTGCAGCCTGCATTCCCTTTCAGCCCTCCTGTCCTTCAGTTCCTCAGGGGATAGGTTGCAGAAAGACCCACTTCTGCTTACTCTAGATCCAGTAAGGGACCTCACTCCTGCGAGACATCCTCTCTCCTCAGAGGCCATGGTCACAGGGTTTTCATCCTCCATTATATCCTTCTCCTGTTCCTCTATGTCTTCATCATTCTCTTGCTTCTGAGCCTTAGTGAAGAGATGGGGGGAGCTCCTCCCAGGCCCTAAGTGCTTTCTAGTGCTCCTGTCTCTTGGAGTTCCTGTCTAATGTCAGCCACCTCTCCCTGTAAAATACATTCAGCTCCCTCTGGATGCATGATGGGCCCCTACTGGAGCCTGCGATATCTGGAGGCCCCCGCGTGCCTCAGCCGGCCATCAAGAGAGGGGGGGCCAAAGTCAGCCAAAGCGATTGATGAAGGTGGGAGGTGCCATGCACCCCCGCTTTTTAACAGGCCCCTCCTGGGGCCCACAATCACTGGGGGGGGGAGGAAAACTGGTGGTACGGGGGGCCTCCGGCGAGGCTTCCCCCGCCAGCGGTCTTATGCAGCCTGAGACAGACTCCATTGGGGCCAGGTGAGCCTCCGATGAGGCTTTCTTGCCCGGCTGCACTTTGCATGCTGTGACCCACCCGGGAGTAACAGAGGGCAGGCACCAGAGTAGCCAGGGTCATGGTGGGGAACTTTTTTAGGACATCAACAGCAGGCGCTGGGCCAAGCTCAACGCCCTGGACGCGGCGGTGATGTCGGTCTTCAGGAAGGCGCTTTTCCAAGCGCACAGGCACCACCAAGGTCACGCTTTCAAGCACAAAAAGGAACTAGAAAGGAAGCTCTTTCCCAGTGCTTCAGGAAAAGATGGCAAAGCACTCCACAGGTGCTATGAACTTGTTGCAGGGGTCCAGGGCCACAGCACCCAGCTCCTGGGGAACAGCAATAACAGAAGAAGAGCACAGGTGGCAGGACCCAGCAGCAGGCCAGCACAAGGTAAATGCAAGCAAGTGGCAGTTCCTTACAGTGACCAAGCAGGTCACATGTCAGCACAGCAGCAGCAGTCCATGGTGGTTCCTGGTGAGTCCCTCCAGCAGCATTGTGTCCAGCATTGTGTCCAGTTCCAGGTAAGTTCCAAAGTGTCTCCAAATTGTGGGGAAAACTTACGTGTACTTATATTCGTTTTTACAGGGTGTTACAAAGGAAGGGAAGAGGAGGTTCCAACCAGTTACAACTGGTTCTGGGAGTGCACCCTCTCTCCTCTAGCACAGGCTCCAAACATCAGTTGGGGTAAACAACTCTATTGTGTGAGGACAGGGCATAGCTTTTACAAATGTAGGTGTGCCCTGCCTTTCCCTTCTCTCAGCCCAGAAGACTATTCAGTATGCAGATGCACCTCTGTGACACCACCACCCTCCCTGTGTACAGGTTGTCTGAAAAGTATGCATAAAGCCCAACTGTCACGCTGCCCAGACGTGGATTGGAGTCATCTTGCAAAACACCAGAGTCATAAGCATAGAGGAGAAATGTTCACTTTCTAGAAGTGAAATTTCTGTAATAGTAAAAAAAAATACATCTACACCAGTAAGCAGCATTTCTTACCACCATTACAAGCATACCAAACACGCCTATGCTAAATCAGACAATATATCCCCTACATATGAAGCAGGGCAATCCAATGAGAAGCCAGCACTCACAGCAGTGAGACACCAAGGCCCATATTTATACTTATTTAGCGCCGCATTTGCGCCGCTTTTTAAGGCAAAAACAGCGCAAACTTACAAAATACAACTGCAAATGCGGCGCTAAAAAAGTATAAATATGGGCCCAAGTTAGGCTGTTTGTCACTACCAGGACAGGCCACGCAACCTGGCACATGTCCTGCCTTCTACATACATAACACCCTGCCCATAGGGCTAGCTTGGGCCTACCTTAGGGGTGACCTATATGTAGTAAAAGGGGAGTTCTGGGCATGGCAAGTAAATTTAGACGCTAGGTTCCTGTGGCAGAAAACTGCACACACAGGTTTGAAAGGCTACTTCAGTGGGTGGTGCAAGCAGCGCTGCAGGGCCACTAGTAGCATTTAATTTACAGGCCCTAGGTATAGAGATACCACTGTACAAGGGACTTATAGATAAATTAAATATGCCAATCATACCAACTTTAGATGGGAGAGCATCTGTACTTTAACACTGATCAGCAGTGATAATATGCTCAGAGTCATAGAGCCAATAGCGAGAGGTCAGTAAAAATAGGAGGAAGGAGGCAAAAAGTCAGGGGTGAACTTGCCACAAGGTCCAGGTCTAACAATTACAGACTTACATGTTTGAAGCAAAACACTTACACACGTGTAAATGAAACAAATTTGGTAACCCAGTCATTCAGGGTGCCATTGAATTCACACGTCACATTCAATGAAGGTGACACTGTACCCATAGCGTACACATTACATCAGTAGTGTAATGCAGATATGCATTTCACACCAAAAGAAAAAATACTGTCTGCAGTCCAGATGTTGGTCATAAAGAAGAGACCAGTAGCCCAAGGGAAACTTGTTGTTTTCCCAATACCCCCCCTTGCAGTGGTCCCAAAAGCAAGTGTTTTGAATGCAAATGCACTACATCCATGCTGGATACAATGGGCTACCTTCATGACTGCCACTGATGTTGATAATGTTTTCGATCCAACATTACAACCCATGAAGTTGTCCAGCATGAACTTGAATACTCCCTGTCTACTAACATCATACCTCTTGCCCAGTACAGAATAATACACTGATGGTTCAGCTCAACCAGTTGTAAGTACCAAACATCAGTATTCAATGGTTTGCACAACTGTTTGTGGAGTGATGAGGTATGGGGAATTCCACCATCAGCAAACCTACACGCAGACCCTATGGGATTGTACAGTACAACTTGCAGAGCTCAACGCTTTGATTCTGGCACTGGAACATACGGATCCTGAACTGTCTACACTCATTGTGTATTATTTGTACTATTGTACCCAATCAATTAATAATTACTTACACTACTGGTGCCTTAATGGGTTCAGAGATTCACAAGTAAAAACACCATAAAGCACTGATTTGGGGGGAGAAAGTGGCTGGTCTTAAAGAGAAGCAGCCCTGGGCTCATGTAGTGCATACATTTGGTCATCAACGTAGTGGAATACACATTGTAGGAAACTCATTGACTGAAGAAGCAGCCAAATCTGCAGTTGGTATGGCTTCTGTTGCTGCAATAACTCATTCTCATACAACAGTGGATGATGAAATATTGAATGCCTCAGCTGATGACAAACCCTTACCAAGACCATAACCTACCAAATATTCCTACCAGTTAAGCGCCCAAACATTGCCTTTGCTACAATACTGGGAGTGGATGACTGTGTGACCCCCAACCAAGATCACAGGCTCGATTTGATCAAAGCAGCTTATGAGTGTGTTGCTTCTGCTCTGCTGGTAGTGGCAGCTACCATCTCACTACTGCAGAAACTCTAATGGTGGTCTGGTCCTTATAAACAGACCAAGCAAGATGTACTCAGCTGTGAAATTTGCCAACAAATCAAAGGTTCCACCATCAAATGACCACCACAGCCACCCCTCTTAATTCCCAACAAGTCTTTGCAGTGTGTATACCTGGACCATTGCAGTCCTTTTCATCCAGATGGTTCATACAGCTATAGTCTACATGCTGTAGACTCTTGCTCCAGATTCCTATGTGTGTAGCCACAATGATTAGCTGACACTGTTATTAAAGACTTCATCCAGAAATATGCATTTGTAGCATTCCATTTGGACCAGAGCCCTGCCTGTGAATCCAGGGCATTCAGGGACACAATGGCAATGATTGGCATTGAGGTGCATTATTCCTCACTTACCATCCCGAGAGGAATTTGATAGTGGAGAGTAAGAACTAAAACTTTCTTAAGCACAAGGTGACCACCTGGCATTGAGGCATTGAGACAAATTCTGGGCAGGACTGTAAAAAATTGAGGACAAAGGGTCAAAATTCAGGACACAAATTCGGGACGAAGGGTCAACATTCAAGATAAAAATTTAGATTTTCCTATTTCTATGATGGAAAGTCTTAATTTTATTAAAAACACAGAGGCGAGTATTATGCGTTTCTTTTCTTACTTTTAATAAATAGCAGCAGTCAAGAAACATACTACAATTCCCGGAAGGCCAGAGAACCAGAGCCAATGGGAATAAAAACGTAGTTCAAAATACTGTACACCAATCATTTACGAACATATGCATTGTGACATCACTTGACTGCGAACAGCTCTCTTTTCTTGCTGCTCGCAGTCAAGTTAAGTACCTTTTTTCCACTTCTCCATATATTTATTGGTTAAATTAGAATGTATATATATTTTATTATTAACTATATTTGTGGTTTTTCATTTTTGTGCTTGACGCGCTGCTCTCATAATTTAATTATTTATTTTAGCCCCTAAATGGCAAGTTGCCACATTGTGTTAGCGCGCGGCGCCTCAGCGCTTCGTTTTCCAACTGCCTAACGTTCTGGTGGTTGGAGCGAAGCATCTGAGGCATCGTTCGTGTGCAGTGTGTTATTCCTCTCCAACGCGCTCCCGTTTCACTGCAGGTGTGCATACCTGGCTTCCCACTGTTTTGCCTCTCCTCGGAGCCTTTCTTAAAACGCCCGGTCCTCTGCCTTGCGTTCAGTTAAGGCTGGGATTTCCTGTTTTTATCTGCACGGTGACGCCCATAGACGGGGCCTTAGTTCCTTCATAGTTTCATTCCCTTTTTAACCCCATAATTGCCAGTTCCTTTTGTTTAACTATGGAACCAGGCAACTCTCCCCATTTACAAGATGCTGATGACATTAGGCAGGAGCTCTCTGCCTTTATAAAATCTTCTGTCCAAATTCCTCATTACAAAAAAATAAAAAAATGTAGAATTTTCATTTTCAGATATGGATGCTGCTCCTCCAGCTCCTCCAGGTTCCTGAGACCCACCTCACAGTAAGTACCCCCCACCTCCCTGCCCCTCGCCCTGCCCGCGCTACTCACCTTCTCTCCTGCTCCTGCTTCTTTTCTTCCTCTCTGTTCTTCCTCCTTGCTCCTCTTCTGTAATCTTCTTCTGTACTCTTCTTCTCCCCGTCTTCTCTCTTCTTCTGTGTTCTTCTCAGCCTCTCCTGTCGCCTCTCTTCTTCTTCATATTCTTCTGTGGTCTTCTGCCTGTCTTCTGTCTTCTGTTCTTCGTCTTCTGTATCTTCTTCTGTTTTTCTGTGATCTTCTGTTCTTCTGTGATCTTCTGTTATTCTGTTCTTCTGCTCTTCTGTTCTTCTGTTCTTCTGTTCTTCTGCTCTTCTGTCTTCTGTCTTCTGTCTTCGGTACTTCTGCCTCCTCCGTCTTCTTCTCCCCGCGCCTGCCCTCCTGCTCCTGCCTCATCCCCCTCCCTCACTCGCCTCCCCCTCTCTATCACCCCTATCTACCCCATTCGCTATCTGCCTCCCTCACTCCTCCTATCTACCTATCTCTCTATCTCTCTATCTCACTAACTCCCTCACTCTCCACCTCCTCCTATCTACCTATTTCTCTATCTATCTATTTCTCTATCTCTCCCCCCTTCCCGCCACCCCCTCTGTTACCTATCTTCCTATCCTCTCACTCTACCTCTCCTATCCTACTCCTATCTCTCTCCCTAATCTCCTAAACCTCCTAACACTCACCCCCTCCACCCTTAAATCCCCCTCCCCCAGCTCTTCTCACTCTATCTGTCCCCCCTCCCTCGCGCTTTCCCGCCGCGACCTCCTGCACGCCCCGCCCCCCAGCTCCCATACGCCCCCAGCTGACCCCTCCCCCCCACCTCTTATGGCGGCCGCTGCGCGACAGTGGTAGCGACCCTTGACCCAAGGGTAGGTCGCTCCCCCTGCCGCTGCAGCTCCTCCAGCTCCTCCAGGTTCTTGAGACCCACCTCACAGTAAGTACCCCCTACCTCCCAGCCCCTCGCCCTGCCCCGAGCTACTCACCCTCTCTCCTGCTTCTTTTCTTCCTCTCTGTTCTTCCTCCTCGCTCCTCTTCTGTAATCTTCTTCTGTACTCTTCTTCTCCCCGTCTTCTCTCTTCTTCTGTGTGCTTCTCAGCCTCTCCTGTCGCCTCTCTTCTTCTTCATCTTCTTCTGTGGTCTTCTGCCTGTCTTCTGCCTTCTGTTCTTCGTCTTCTGTATCTTCTTCTGTGATCTTCTGCTCTTCTGTTCTTCTGTTCTTCTGCTCTTCTGTCTTCTGTCTTCGGTTCTTCTGCCTCCTCCGTCTTCTTCTCCCCGCGCCTGCCCTCCTGCTCCTGCCTCATCCCCCCCCCCTCACTCGCCTCCCCCTCTCTATAACCCCTATCTACCCCGTTCGCTATCTGGCTCCCTCACTCCTCTTATCTACCTATCTCTCTATCTCACTATCTAACTCCCTCACTCTCCACCTCCTCCTATCTATCTATTTCTCTATCTATCTATTTCTCTATCTCTCCCCCCCTTCCCGCCACCCCCTCTGTTACCTATCTTCCTATCCTCTCACTCTACCTCTCACCCTCACCCACCTCTACAACCCCCCCTCCCCTATCTTCCCAATCCTACTCCTATCTCTCTCCCTAATCTCCTAAACCTCCTAACACTCACCCCTCTCCACCCTAAACCCCCCTCCCCCAGCTCTTCTCACTCTACCTGTCCCCCCCTCCCTCGCGCTTTCCCGCCGCGACCTCCTGCACGCCCCCGCCCCCCAGCTCCCATTCGCCCCCAGCTGACCCCTCCCCCCCTTCTACCTCTTATGGCGGCTGCTGGGCGACCGCGTAGCGGGCGCGCGCAGCGGGCGCGCCGCAGAGGCAAGCCTGTCTGCGCCCGTCCGCGCCTGGCCCGCGCCCAGCGCCACGACCCCTGGTCCCCAGCTGTCCCAAGCCCCGCTGATCCGCTACGACCCCACCACCCTCCTCGCCCTCAACCCAGGGCGCTCCAACACCTGCTTCCAAGCTCACCCCAAACGCACCCATGGACCCTTCGCCTGCAACTCCTGCAAACGCATCTTCCACCACGCAACTACCACGACCACAAGCCCACGCGCCATCAACCACCTCAAGTGCATCCTGGTCAACACTCGTTCTGTCCACAAGCACGCCGTTGAACTCTGGGACCTCCTGGACTCCACAGCACCGGACGTCGCCTTCATCACGGAGACCTGGATGAACGCCTCCTCTGCTCCAGACATCGCCACCACCATCCCCGAAGGCTACAAGATCTCCAGAAAAGAACGCACCAACCAAGTAGGAGGATATATCGCCATCGTCTTCAAAGACTCCATCAGCGTCACCACCTCCACCGAAGACACCCCTCTCGCTGCTGAACATCTGCACTTTCAGAATCGCACCGACCCCAGGACCACCCTCAGAGGATCCCTCGTCTACCGTCCCCCCGGACCACACGCCCCTTTCAGCGACTCCATCGCCGACTTCATCTCCCCGCACGCCCTCGCCTCGCCGGACTACATCCTCCTAGTCGACCTCAACTTCCATCTGGAACAAAACAACGACCCCAACACCACCACCCTGCTCGACAACCTCGCCAACCTCGGCCTCAAGCAACTGGTGAACACCGCCACCCACATCGCCGGACACACGCTTGACCCTATCTTCTCCGCCAGCAAACACGTCTTCTTCAGCCACACCTCCGCTCCACACTGGACCGACCACAGCTGTGTCCATTTCACATTCCGACCCGAGACCCGCCACCTCCGTACTCAACCCATCCCTCGTCGACAGTGGAACAAAATCCCCGAAGAGCAACTCTTCTCCGCACTCGCCCTCAACCAACCTACCCTCACCACCGACCCCAACTACGCAGCCCTCAGCCTCTCAAACTGAATCTCCAACTGCGCAGACAACCTTTCTCCCCTCAGACGCACGCATCAACAAGCATCACCAAAAAACCTCTCTGGTTCTCTGACCCCCTCAAAGAATCGAAGAAAACCTGTCGCACCCTCGAGAAGGCCTGGCACAAGGACCACACCGCCGACAACATGACCGCCCTCAAAAACGCAACCCGCGAACACCACCACCTGATCCGCGCTGCCAAGAGGAACTTCTTCACTGACAGACTGGACAAAAACAGCCACAACACCAGAGAACTTTTTAGCATTGTCAAAGAGTTCTCCAACGCCAACGCCAACGCCGTCACGCTCTCACAAGACTTGTGCAACTCCCTCGCCACCTTCTTCCATCGCAAGATCAGCGACCTCCACAACAGCTTCGGACACCAGACCCAACCAAGCATCACCGAACCCACACCACCGACCATCGCCCTCAAGGACTGGACCCATATCAACACTGAAGAAACCAAAACCACCATGAACTCTATCCACTCTGGCGCCCCATCGGACCCCTGCCCTCACTTCATCTTCAATAAAGCCGACGTCATCATCGCCCCCCACCTCCAGGCCGTCATCAACTCTTCATATTCTTCTGCTACCTTCCCCGACTGCTGGAAACACGCTAAAGTCAACGCCCTACTAAAGAAACCTACGGCTGACCCGAGCGACCTGAAAAATTTCCGCCCCATCTCGCTCCTCCCCTTCCCCGCCAAGGTAATAGAGAAGACCGTCAACAAACAGCTAACCACCTTCCTGGAAGACCACAACCTGCTCGACCCTTCACAAACCGGATTCCGAACCAACCACAGCACAGAAACCGCCCTCATCTCAGTCACAGACGACATCAGAACTCTGATGGACAACGGTGAAACAGTCGCCCTCATCCTCCTCGACCTCTCGGCTGCCTTCGAGACCGTCTGTCACCGCACCCTAATTACCCGCCTCCGCTCCACCGGGATCCAAGGCCAGGCCCTGGAATGGATCGCCTCCTTCCTCTCAAACCGATCTCAAAGAGTTTACCTCCCACCGTTTCGCTCAGACCCCACCGAGATCATCTGCGGCGTACCTCAAGGCTCATCGCTCAGCCCGACACTCTTCAATGTCTACCTGAGCCCCCTCGCCGACATCGTACGCAAGCATGGCATCATCATCACCTCCTATGCCGACGACACCCAACTTATTCTCTCCCTCACCAAAGACCCCGCCAGCGCCAAGACCAACCTACAAGAGGGCATGAAGGACGTCGCAGACTGGATGAGGCTCAGCCGCCTTAAGCTGAACTCTGACAAAACGGAAGTCCTCATCCTCGGCAACACCCCGTCCGCTTGGGACGACTCCTGGTGGCCCATGGCCCTCGGCACCGCACCGACCCCTGCAGACCACGCCCGCAACCTTGGCTTCATCTTGGACCCTCTACTCACCATGACCAAGCAAGTCAACGCCGTGTCCTCCGCCTGCTTCCTCACCCTCCGCATGCTCCACAAGATCTTCTGCTGGATCCCCGCCGACACTAGAAAAACCGTGACCCATGCCCTCGTCACGAGCCGCCTGGACTACGGCAACACCCTCTACGCTGGGACCACCACCAAACTCCAAAAACGCCTGCAACGTATTCAAAACGCCTCGGCCCGCCTCATCCTCGACATACCCCGCAACAGCCGCATCTCCGCACACCTGAGACACCTGCATTGGCTCCCAGTCAGCAAAAGGATCACCTTCCGACTTCTCACCCACGCACACAAAGCCCTCCACAACAAGGGACAGGAATACCTCAATCGTCGCCTCAGCTTCTACGCCCCCACCCGTCTCCTACGTTCCTCTGGCCTCGCGCTCGCTGCCGTCCCTCGCATCCGCCGCTCCACGGCGGGTGGGATGTCCTTCTCCTTCCTGGCAGCCAAGACCTGGAACACCCTCCACACCAGCCTCAGGACCACCCAAGACCACTCCGCATTCCGGAGACTCCTCAAAACCTGGCTTTTCGAGCAGCAGTAACCCCCGCCCTTCCCCCTAGTGCCTTGAGAACCGCACTGGTGAGTAGTGCGCTTTATAAATGTTAATGATTTGATTTGATTTGATTTGATTTGAAGAACAAACATCAGTTTTACAGACACACCCAAGAGAGGCCATACCCCATTACATTATGGGTGCATTTATTTACTCTTTTTTAACATAGCACTATATATTCACTGTGGTCTTTTTGTGATTGCCTCCTGGTATGCTACATTCAGGTGTCCCATTACGTCCTTGTTCAATAGTAAATTAATGCCCTTCAGCCCTGTGTCAAGGCTATCACCCCTACCTAAATCTACCCAATCTTTCTTAAGGAGAAAGTAACAACAACATTTTTCTTATGTTTCTGAACATTTAAAAACCACTGTCAAACAGTTCGGGAAACATTAAGGTAATTAACGTTATTCTTGTTTAAACAAATTGAACAAAAACATCTCGCTCACCCCAAATGCCCATGGACTTTCAACCTAAAAAAATGTAATGAGGCAGGGCAGATGGTGTGGGTGACAGTCTCACACCTAATGTCAGGATATGAGGTACCCACAGCTTCTGTAGACTCACAGCACTAGAGTATATGTCTGGGACTCTCCATTTATCTCAAAACTGGGAGCCTGCACTACCAATCAAAGATAAAAAAGAGGAGGATGAAATCAACATCAAATGGGAGGTTGTTGCTGAGAATTGCATAAATAAGGAAGAGAAGAATAAGGTAGGACAGTTCCTATAATCAGACAAGATAGGTCTAACAAGACTATCAGAAGGTATTGGGTATCTGGGGAATTGTCTCTGCAGACGGTAGAGAAACAGAAGAGGCACTGTGAAGTGGTTGAACAAGCAGCACCTACCCACCTTTGCAAACTCTATTCTTGCAATGGTTTGCTGTCCATGCTTGTGAAGGGTGAGCAGGGGCCAGACCCATTGCAAGGTTGTGCAGGGCAATTGCCCGGTTTGTCCATGTCTTAAAATGGTTTTGAAATTGAGCGAAAGTCAAACTAGTGAACTGGGTTATCCCTACATTTTAAATACACTTAGAATCTTCAAAATATTTTATGTAAATTGCACAAACAAAATGTAAAAATGTAAAGTTTAGCATATGGCACTGTTTTCCACTTTCTATACAAGTAGACCTCAGATTGAACTGGGAACCAGTTACCTTTCGATACCTAGTGATTAATATCTACCATTCTCCCACTGATTTGCAGGATCGAAATCTCAGCAGAGCGTCACGGTCCCTCCGAGCCCAGTTTGCTTTTTGGTCTTCTCTTCTGCTTTCTGTGGTGGGCCATGTGGCACTAGTGAAGATGGTGTGCTACCTTGATAGTATTATTTTGCAAACCTGCCCCTGCTTGTCCTTCTTTCCTTCTTCGGACATACCAGACATCTGATTTTGTCGCTGAGGCACAGTTAGGTTGCTCTTTCCACTCTAAAGCTAACCTAACCATGACTGAGGGTGGATTAGGCCTTCTGGACTTAGACTGCTATCATTCAGCAGCACAGGTCCAATAGGTGGTTCGCTGGCTTTTTACCTGCCACCCCTGCATGAGATGGGGTTTATCCATAAAGACTTTTAAGGTGGCTTTACTGCACTTCTGATTGTTTCCTACTGACCATTCTACAGATCACCATCCAGGGTTGTCATGCATAGAATTCTCTTGCCTTTCTAGAACCTGTAAACGTACTGATATGAAGAAGAAACCCTCTGCTCCTCCACTACTTTTGCTAAGCCTTCCCACTCGCACAGGACGGCTGTGCTCAGGGCAGCTCCATTAGTGGCATGCTGTGGGCGTCTTCAAATTTTGGGATTTTTTTCTGGACGGTGAGCTACTAAATTTCCAAACCAATGAGACCATCTTCACCCTGGTCAACTACTTACTTAAAACCACCTTAAATAATCATTAAATGCCCTATTTCATGACTTCCACCTAGCACTAACCCTGAGGTGTGCCAGAAGCTCTACACCACAGGGACTGGTGGTAAACTGGTAGAATGGTTGTACAGACCTTTCCTGCAACATTGAGACCACTCCAGGTCTTCTTGTCATACTACCTGTGTGTTTGATATGGCCAACCCTCTGCAAGATATGGGCTGGATTAAAATACCAGACTTTCCCCACAAAGTATTCCACAGCTGTCACTTTAAGTACATTCATAGCGCTTCCTTGGGGATGCATTCTGCCTGTTGCTTGCCATTGGCTTTGTGGTTTGTAACTCACATTTTTTTGCTTTCAGTTTGCTGCCTTTATTTGTTTTAGGCTATGCAGCTTGAGTCCATCCCTTCCCTTGCCCAAACCCGATTTACAATATCATTCTGAGTTCTCCCTTTCTGTAAACAGGCCTGTAAATCTTATTTTTATCTCATCACATTTGCTGTGCATTCAAAGAACAAGGTCAAATGTCAGGCTCTGTCTTCCATGGGAAATTAGGCCCTCATTCTGACCCTGGTGGTCTTCTGACTGCCAGGGTGGTGGTGGCTGTTTCACTGCCGCTGGGCTGGTGGTGAAGACCGCCACATTATGAGTGTAGCTGGTTGGCCTCTGCCAACCCACCACATCCCCACTTGTACCACCAGGGTGGTTGGACCCGCGGGGCCAGAGATTAGCATCTCCAACCCGGCGGTCCAATGAAGACATTTCTTTCCCAGCAGATGACTCCCCGACAGCCCCTGTAAGCCCAATAACCCCTGCCCCCCTTCGTACCAGAAACCCCCATCCCTCTACCAGAACAATGCCCCCTACCACAACAGCACCCCCACCCCTGCATGTATGCACACAGACACCCACATGCATCCTGCATACACTCATTCATGCACCCCGCATACACTCATATACCAACACTGACACACATGTATTCATCCACGAGCATTCATACACACATTCACTCACAAGCATTCATACATGCACTCACTTCAACATCCATACATGCAGTCACTTCCACATTTATACATGCATGCAACCAGGCATACACACATACATTCACACACACATACACATACCATACACACACGCATATGCACATGCCCACACACACTTATACACACATACATTCACACATGCATACACACCCCTACACACATGCATACACACTTACAGGCACACACGCAGACAATACCCCCTACCCTCCGACCCCCACCCCTTTCTGATGCCTGACTTACTTTGTCCGGCGAGGAGGTTGTCTGGCAGGGAACAGGAACGGGTGCATCCACTGCTGGCAGCTCCTCACCATCAGGATACAAGCAGGCCGTATTACAGCTCGTAATACTTCTGGTGGAGTCTTTTTAGCAGGGCAGGGCCGAGGTGGAACCGCCCATGCGCTCTTACGGCCACCACGACTACTGGAGGATTTCCGCCCAAAATGTGGCAGAAATCCTTCAGTACTAGTGATATGGTGGGCACTGCCGGTCTTCTGACGACCCGCTACTTTGGCAATCTTTGCAAAAGACCGGCAAAGTCAAAATGAGGGCCTTGGTGTTTACTTTTCTTTCTTTTACTTCAAAATGAGAGGGTTTTATGCAACAATCTTGCTGGATACTTGGGTTAGGAAATAGTATTTTCTACAATATGACAACATTTAAATAAAATTCATAATACATCAGAATTAGGAGTACAAATTAATCCCATTTCTCTTAATTCTGAACTGTTCTGGAAACAAATACCTTCATATAATTTTAAAAAATAATTGCATTAGGTGATGCAATTTCCACACATCATCTTCTGTGCACTGTATAGTTTTAATTGAAAAACTGTATGTCTGTGCAATGTAATGGTCATTTCAATCAAGTCTGTACTGGCAGTGTGTTACTACACCATGCATACTCCTCTCTGCTCTGACTCTCTCCACACTACTGCACCCTACTCTGCATCACTCCACTTTACACCACTCCGTGCCATTGCACTGTGGGACATTGCACTCTTCTCCACTCCACTCTATGCCACTGCTCTCTATGCTACTTCACACTACGCCTCTCTACTCTACTCTTTGCCACTCTACTCTATGCCAATGCACTTTATGCCTCTCTATACCACTGCACTCTGCACGCTATACCACTCTAGTCTAGGCAACACCAATCTAGTCCACACAACTCCACTCTATGCCACTTTGCAACACTGCAATGTATGCCACTGCACTCTATGCCAATTCACTCTATACTAGTGCACTTTACTTTTTAATACTCAACTCTATACCCCTGCACTCTACATCAGTACACTACACGTCACTCCAATATACTCTGTACCACTGCACTCTATGCCACGGCACTCTACACCACTTTACTCTATGTTATCATGCTCTATGCCACTTTACACAACTCCACTCTACCATGCACCTCTTCACTCTACGCCACTTCACTCTACTGTGAAACAATCTACTTTATGCCACTGCACTCTGTGCAACTGCATTCTATGCCACTACACTCTACCCTACACCTCTCCACTATATGCCACTGCACTCTACTCTGAAACAATCTATTCTACGCCACTACACTCTAAATCACTCTGCCCCACTGCACTCTAGACTACTGCACCCTACTTTAATGCACTCTAAGCCAATGAACTCTAAACAACTGCACTATACTCCACTGCACTCTGACACTCAACTCTGTACCACTGCTCTGGCCACCTCTATACTCAACACCACTATACTCTGTACTACTGTGTTCTGCACCCATACACACTATTCCACTGCACTCTATACAACTCTACTCTGCATAACTCCACTCTATGTCACTGCACTTTACAGTACTATGCTCTGCACTGCACCATGATACACTACTCCACTCTGCACCAATCTATGCCAATGCACTCTATGCCACTCGAGTCTACTCTACACTCTATGCCATGGCACCACTCTAAACTACAGCTCTCTCTGCCACTCTATTGTATACCACTCTAATCCACTGCACTTTATGCACTCTACTCTGCCCCATGGCACTCTGTGCCACTGAACTCTAGGCCAATGCACTTTCCACAACTGCATTGTATGTCACTGCCCTTTACTCTGCACCACACATTTGAATAACATACAGTTTATACCTAGTACTAACATTTTTTTCATAACAATCCACTAAAACCACACACTCCACAGCTCACCTAGAAACACTCTTACAGTACCTCTCTAAAAGAAAACATCTTTGTCATCAGAAAGCTTCAAATGACTCCTTTGATTAAAGTCAATGCAGGTTTCCAAACCCCATTACATATGCAGATTTACTAGTTGCACACATTTGCATTTCTTTAGGGAAGGAGATACCCTGGCAAGAAGGCCTTTTCTCATCTGTCTGCCCCTCCCTCCCTCAGAGCACAGGGGTTCCCTGCCTTTCGATCCATCTAGGGAAACTAATCAGTCCTAATTACATTTGTCTTTTAGTTGAAAGGCTAAAATGATGGACAAATGCTGTCTGTTAAGCCTTTCCTCATGGACAATGGATGGCAGGGCAAAATTATGGGCAGTCTGTGAAAATTATGTACAGGTGGTCACCCTACTTAAGCAATCCTTAACAGCTCGGTTAGTAGGTTCAGGTTGTAGTTGGCTTCATCACTTCTACCGCATCCAGAGAGGATTAAATAATCTGCATACCAAATCTTTAGGAGAGCATACCTTTCTGAATTGCTGTTTGGCATTCTTATGAATGTCCCAGATTTTGGTGTCCTGGTGTGGTGTCAGAAGATACACCTTTTGACACTGATGATTCCTCAGCACATGCCACCACCTTGGAAATGAGGGATTTGACATCTTCTATGGGCTGAATTTCAAAGGTTGGGGATCTAGTTCAAGAAAAATACTTGTGAAAAAGGAGTTTGGCCCAACCTAATGAACACCGGTTCCAGTTCTACGAATTCGGGATACCAGAACTGTCATCCTATCACGCTGCCCTGTTCTAAAGACAATCATTTTGACTCCATTGACCACATCAAATTGCATCATGTGACCAATCTTGCACAGTAGACTTGAGGATTCCTTCTTAGTTCCCTTGCTTTCTCACTACCAGTCAGGATATACATCTTCAAGCCTTAAACAATGCTGAAATTAATTCCCTGAGTTTGGGGAGTGCTGAGATTGAACTTCTGTTGATTCCTGTCACCACTACATCGGCAACAATAGTTCAAAATATAAATCTGCAATTTTCCATTCAATATGAACAGATGGAATGATTTATGATGAACCGCCTTCGGCTACATCTACCAGTTCCCTTGCACCAGCACGGGCTCTGTCTTTGCGCAAACTGCTTCTGGTTATTTTGCGGACAGTCATGACTTTTCTTCAAATGCTTCAGCATCAGCTACTGCACCTGTATCTAAAATATATAAGCTTTTTAATCGTCTTAAACAAAACTACTGGGTTTGTTCATGATGCTATCTGTGGATAATTCTGTCACTGCTTACCTTTCTTCTATAGATCAAATTTGTTATTGTCTTTTTTCTGCTGATACATGTGCACTATCTTCCTGAAAGATCTGCTGTTGAACTGATGGATGAGGTTTTAAAGCCATATTTATCCTCACATAAAGTACAACAAGACTTGTCCCATGTGAACATTTCAGCTGTTCCAGTTCCTGATGGTATTGTTTGGGCTAAAGTACCCTTTGATATCTTTGGTCCTACAGAAATGATTGAAATTCCATATGTATTTAAAGTTCAAGTGAATGACATTATGGCACCTGTTGTTTTTGAAGACTGATATGTAAAAACAGTTGATTCTGTGCTCTCTGAGCTTGAATACCAAACTGTATTTGAAAGTGAAGATCTATATATCAATACTGATAATTAAGGGGAAATGGTCTGTTATTATCATTATGGACACCATTTTTACATTGAGCTAGTACTCTAGAATAGTCTACTATAATCTAGTATACACAGTGGGAACATTGTCTGACTCCACCAGCGGGAAGCTCCGAAACATATAGGGACAAGTTCACTTATTTCTCTGGGCTTGTTGTTAGAAATGCTGAGTTCTATTAGTTTAAATTAACAAATTCAAAAGCAAGGAAAATATTGCTAACCAACACTAAATTGATTTATATGGATTCCTTTGTTTCCCAGTTATCCACCAAAAATTATAAATATTGAAAGAGATCGATTGATTTGAAAAGTGTTTGGGGAACGAAAGATTGCCAAATACAGGCACAAATGTTTTATATACAGCATGTTTAATTCCATTACATATGATTTTTTTGAATGACACTGTACAGCAAACAACTTGCCTAGGGTTAGGAAAAGTAAAAGAAATTAAAGTGCCCAGTATTCTCTCTGTAACCAAATTTGAGAATTAGCAAAATATTCTGAATGTCACAGAGGAACAGCTCAATGGTTGGGTTCAGAACGGAACCTTTAATGTTTCACTTTTGGGTCTCAATGAGTGGTTATTGTAGCCAGTGGACACAAATGATTGTCATGCAGTTTTATTAACTCTACACAAGGTTTTAGAGTTAGCAGACCAGACCTTTGTTGCGTTATCACACAACACTCAAGTATCGTCCCCACATATAGTGTAGGAAAACTTTGTCAGCAGTGGTTACAATCTTCCACATTAACAGCCGTGAAAGAGCACCTTTGGCTGCTTTCTTAAGATATAGGGGGTCATTACGTCCCTGGAGGATGGCAGAAATTTGGGAAAGGTACTGCCGACAGGCTGGCAGTACCTTATCCAAAATTATGACACTGGCAGTTTGGCTCAAGCCAAACCGCCAATGTACTGCTCCGTCCACCTGGGTGGTAACAGCCGCCGGGCTGGAGACTTTGGTCTCCAGCCCGGCGGCCATCACAAACCCACCCTCGGGATTATGACCCCACCTACTGCTATCGTTTTTAGGGCTTTTTTACCACCATGAAAGCCATGGCGGTAGGCGCAATCAGTGCCAGGGAATTCCTTCCCTCCCATTGATAGGGGTCTCCCCACCCCTCCCCAGACTCCTCCTCCACCCTCCCCCTCTTTCTTCCAAACACCCAATATCCAAACGCCAACATGGGCAGACATACACACTCATACACACATCCACCCACGCATGCACACATACATACCCACACACCGCAACACACACTAACATACATTGTCGCACACACACATTCACAAAACACAATAGACACATACACTCACATTCAGTCATACACGCACGCATTCCACATGACTACCACCTGCATGCATGCATACAAAAACAGACACCCACACACAGTCATACATGCCCCCACACACGCACACAACACACCTCACCCTCCTCTCCTGTCAGAGAACCTGAATTACCTGCTTGCAGGGGGTCCTCCGGCAGACGCCACCTTACCGCCGTCCGCCCCCATGACCGTCGACAGAATTCCGCCAGCCTTCTGGTGGAATCCTGGTTACGGTCATAATACGGTTGGCGGCTGGTAGCCACGGCGAAGGTATGTTGGCGGTAGGCGGCATTTGCAGCCAATGTCATAATGAGAGCCATAGCCTTAAAAGATTTCTTTGTTAGGTCCCAGAAAACCACACTCAAAACGTTCCTTATATGCAATATATTATGACATTTTGAAGTTTTTGAAAATTGTAGCTGGTGTACGTTTGAGGCAGATAGATAATTAAAATTAGCTGCTGTCGATAATGGTATGAACACATTGTCCATTCACATTTACACATTAAACACCATTGTGTCTTCTGAAATTGACATTATTCAAAATAATATGCTATTTTTACATTATGGACAAAGTCGACTTAGGTCCATTATGCAGGTGAACTGTACTTTACAAGTTTTGAAAAGTGTCCGCATGCGTTGGAAGCACATTAACTCTGGGGAGTTATTTGCTGCATTTAACCTTACATGCATGCAACAGATAATGGCTAAGAAAGAAGCTAATTACACCATGCTTAATTTTGAGGAATTTGAAAATCTGCATTTTACTATATCTGAAACACCATCATCATCATTGTGGTTAATACATGGGGTGTTCTCACTGCAAATATCAGAATTACAATTAACTTTTTGTTTCAAATATTTTTCGGCTGGTAGGGTTGAGCAGTTAGGAGATAGTTACATCCATGCAGTGTGGGAATTGATCTTTGATTTAAAATGCCGGAACGGCGACAAGGAGGTGTTTCTTAGAGGACGCAATTGTGAAACGTCTGTAAGCCATTCTTATATATGTAAACAGGTGACCATGCACAGCGCATGTAAAGCGTCTGTAGCAAACTTAGCTTGCTACTTCAAGGGTATTCCTGTCTCTTTGATTCGTCCATTGTTTCAGGTTCCTTCAAATGGGAGTTAAGATTCTGAGTGGTCAAGGCTGCTGTGGGATGAGAGCAGGTGTAGCTTACGTGATTTCTGTTTCTCAAATAGTGACTTCCTGTCCTCATGCACTTTTCCTTCCCACCAATGAGATAAAAGTAGCAGATCTTTGGCCTCACATTGCTACTTTTAATGTAAATCTTGACAAGTTGAGTAGATTGAAAGCACTTTTGTTTCAAAAACACGTGGTCCTCACATTAGCTCTTAAAACCTATTGTCCACAGAGATACGGTCCTTTTTAAATACCCACTTTCCAAAACACATCGGTGCAATGGCCAGTCGTATCTTCAATGTATCTAACACCACCAGGATTGTACACTTTTTTAAGGCTGTATCACCTGGTTTTGTTAGCACTTTCTAGACTGTGTTTGGAATTATACCTTCAGCCATTCACTGACTTTTTTTGAGTGTTTTGGGAGGATTTCCAATAGTTTGGGCATAAATTGGTGGCATCAAGCTGTTGCTATTTGTGATTCACAATGGCTACCCCATCTCAACTAAGAGAAGTGATGGAATTTTTACTAGCCCAACTGGGTCGTGAACGCATGTTGCAGTATTTCGGAGCATCACTATTGAAGGAACTTGGCAAGGAATGGTCACTGTCATTTCGACCAGTTCTCAACTGTGTGCAGCCCATCTTCCACTGCTTATGGTGCCTATAACCGGGCGTCTATCGCCGCGGCTACTCTCTGTCTGACAGAGCCCGTAACACCATACCCCCGGGGCACTCCTGGGAGTCCCGAACGGATGACGTCAGACGCAGAAGGCGTCTCGTTGTGCCCTGAAATAGAGAACGGACGAGAAGACCCACGTTCCAGGAAGCAGGAAGAAGCCCTGCAAACACGGACCGAGGAGAAAGACACGCCGCTACAAGGAAGAGCCGAGGAAGCACGCGAGTGGAAAGAAGCCGGAGAAAAGGGAAAGTCTTGGAGCGCCTCCCGCAACCACCAAGGAGAAACCAGTACACCACGAAGGGGCCAGCCACGTCCCAGGAGGGGCATGGCACTCACAGGTACGATCGTACCTAGCCTTGGTTTTCTTGCCGACTTGGCTACAGGGAGGGAAGCCGAGGGAGGGAGATACGGGAAGTAGGGAGGGAAGGTGCTGCAGAGAAGGGGAAATCTGCTGACCCTAGCAACTAACCTCACTGCGAGGGAAATCTCTCTTAGTAAAAGGGAACAAAGACAAAGAGCGGAAACCAGAAAGGTTCACGGGAAGGTGATATGCACTATTGAGCGAAGTTACCCCACCACAACCCTACACAGTCCTCTCCTCCCACCAGCCCTATTAACCCTATTAAATCCCCTACCTTACCTCTATACTTACCTGTTGTCCCGTTCTTCTTTTTGTTTTGAGGAAAACCTGGGCTGCTGCCAAGAGAGAGAGACCGGTGGCCTCCTTCTACCAGGGAACGGGCTGCACGGGAACCTCGACCCAGAAACCTACAAGAGAGAAAAGAAGCCGGATAAATACCATAAGAAGCCAACCTGAAATATAAGAATCAAAGAGGACAACCTTCAATACCTATCAATAAAATAATTATCCACTAATTCCTGAGCCTATAGAGTTATTCCAATATCCCTCCCACCTGGAGGCAAAGAACCCATTTCAGTGCCCTTTCGACTGTGCACTAGAAATGGGTCTTGCTTTGCAACATGTACTGTCGATGAACGTAAATCTGATGATGTTCTCAATGAGAGTTAATTGCCAGACATGTCCAATGACATTGCAGTTGTTATGTGATGCCTTCTATAAGCCACCATTTGTGGATCTAGTGGATACTGGTTCCTCAACATCTGACATGGCACAGAATGTTACTCGCTCGGCCATACTATGGCTGAGATGACAGATCATGTGTGCTTCTTCCACCTTTTGTCTGATAAGTTTGAGGTTTTATCGTCTGTCGAAGTGGGGTCTATCTTGGATTCTATCTCCACTGATGTGCTTGGTGACCTCCTTTGGGGTACTAATGATTTTTAAATTACCATCTTTTAAATTGTCTTGTTTTTAATTCTGCCCTATGCTTTAGCCTAATTTGCCTGTCAGCTTAGACATTTTATTTCTTTTATGTGTATGTTTTAGCCTGCCTTTCAGTAGTTGGCTTTGATTTAGTTCATTTTAGGTCTTGGACCCTGCACTCCTATACCAACAATGGGGAAGGTGTTTTGGATTTCCCTTGGTACTAGATTGGGCACCCTTATTTTAGCTTTAGGCTCATAGCTTGTGCCCTTTCATATGAATAAATATTTTATTCATTTTATATTTTTTAGCATAAACAGCTTTTAACTCATTGTTTTTATATTTTAATCAGTTGCCTATTCTGAGAAGGCATAGTAGTACCTGTGCCAATTTTATCAGCCCTTCGAACACATTTCACTTTGTGTCCTGCTCAAAACTGTCATGTTCTTAACATGATATTCTACTGGTATTGCAGCTCCAGGAGTTACGGAGGCAACCATCAGCTTTAGACATATTATCATGTCAGACCTGTTCTTACAACACTGTATGATTTGTTATATAAACATCACGTAGGCCTAACGAGGGTAGAGGGCTTTCCAGTCATGACCATCCTGTGGTATACATCATTCCATTGACAGCTTTGATGATCCTGGCACTGACTCTTCATCCAACAGGAAGGACTACTAGCAGACAACAGGCACACCCTTTCTCACTTTTCTGGTATGGGGTTGGGATCCTTCCCATAGACTGGGACAGGCAGAAGGCTTTCCTCCTGCTCTCAGGTTTTTGACATTAGGTTATAGGGAGGAATCTCTATGCTTTAGGATCATACCAACAGTGTGGGGGTTTTCATCTTCTTCACTCTGATGGTAACAATGATCACTACGTTATGTTTCTCCTGCCTAATTATCTCAGCCCATGCTTTTCATATTGAATGCACTAACTTCAATGTATATATTGAAAATGATTTTGCATTTCTTCGTTTTCCTTGGAATGTGGGAATCTTGTGTAATTGAGATAAAGGGGTGTGAGCTGTTCACCACAACTTCCCTAAGGAGTCAGTGTGTCGTGTTTATGGTGCCACAAATCACCTTCACCTTTTAGGTTTGTGTGAGGTACTGCAAGCTATCTAGAAGTCAGGCCAACAGCTTTCAGACGGTATAGGACAGACTCAGTCGCTCACAATCGGTGGTGTTGCTGCCCTAATGTACCCATTCCAAGCCCCAAAATAGGATCTGTACTACATCATAGGGCTCTCTATGAACCCTCCAATGAATCAGATGACAAACTCCACAATCCATACATTATAGACATTGCAACATAGCTTTTATCTCATTGGGTTGCCACAGAATAATCAGGCAGCTATGTCCATCATATCACAATTGGACCATACAATTCAAATATATCATGGATTTTTCAACCACAGTTATGAAATGGCTTCAGATAATCCATAACGCTGATGTGAGACAACTCCTATATATAGGCCACAGTTTACCTGTTTTAAAGGTCTTTCATTGGTACCCTGCCACCAGAAGACCTCCTGCCAAGGTATTCTTCATTACTCACAAGGCCATATATGGCTAGTTTGCAAAAAACAACACTACTATCCAGATTCACACCTCTACTAATCATACCACACTACCAGAAAAACATCAAGATAATTGTACAGGAAAGACAAACAAAAAGAAAATGGACTCCAGTGAGGAAGAGCAACATCTATCTAGGTTCAATCTACAAATGAATGCATCACTTCCTGCAAGGAATGTGTGTACCATATATGGGGGTTCGAAGTGGATCACATAAAGGAGGGATGTTCTGCGTAGAAAACCGGTGAAGGGTGAAAAAGATAATTGTACAGGAAAGACAAACAAAAAGAAAATGGACTCCAGTGAGGAAGAACAACATCTATCTAGGTTCAATCTACAAATTAATGCATCACTTCCTGCAAGGATGCAGGCTGTTGACAGCCACCTGCCAAATGGTCAAGATTTAGCTTTTTTTTCTAGATGAAACTAATAGAAAGAGAGGGATGAAACATACTTTGCCACCAACCCATTGAAGTAGAAGCCTCTATTTTCTTATTTTTTTGCAGCCCTGCAAATGATTCCAAAAATAAAATAACTCACCACAAGCACTCACCTCAACTGCCATGACAATCACATCCAAAACAATTAGAATCTCAATAACTGCTAATTACTGAAATGAGAGAACAGACAAACCCTTCCATTATCTAAGTACATCTGAGGTATTGTGGATCACTACTTAACAAATTACACACAGCCTGCACCTCCATTTTGTCACATGCTTTGTTTATTAACCTAGGGATTGAGCATGATATATAAACTGATGAACGCTATGGATGGCAGTATACCTCATCTGAAGTACAGCCAACTAATTGTAACATAGCTTAATATACAAGAAAGATTTCCCCCCTGAACTAATAGTGTAATGTGTTTAGAAACAAATAAGATGACAACCATGTGTTTAAAAGTTTTTTAACAAAATAATAACAGCATTATAACGCTATTTAATATACTTAATAAATAGCTTGATGATTCTGGATAATTCTCCTTACAGTGCTTGACATAATCAATAAAGAATTGAGCACCCCTTATGGAACTAAGTATAGGATAATTTGCCTGCCATAGTTGATGGAAGAAAGGAACATTTCTCCGATTATATGACTCCTAGTTAACAAAAGCGTGACAGTTGATAGCAATGTATGCATGATGAAGTCAGTAATGGTGCACAGCATCCATAACCCAAACATATCCTGCTTATATGAGGGATTGCATAGGATATTTGGAGTTATGCTAGAGGTGTTCTAACCAACTCTAACCACACATTCATGGTAACCATTGTTTTGTAAATTTGTGGAGGTTTGAATCATACACAACATTGAAAAGTTACCTGAGTCCAATACTCTGCTGGCAGCCATTATCAGATGCACACAGCCTTTAGCTGCACTCTTCGTGGATGACTAACACCCACAGCAAGAGTTAGCAAGAGGGTCTGGCTGGACATTCAGTGGTCCAAGAACACTTCTGCAGGTCATACAGAGCAGATTTGACCACCCTCTGCAGGTAGCCAACCATAGTGTAGCCATGTATAGGAGGAATGTCTCAGGGTGTGGCCTCTGCCCAGCCGAAGCACCAAACTCATTGCGGGTGGCCAACATCAGCAAAACGTGGACATCAGCTTTGACTATGGGCGTTGGTAACAGGCCTCCACTCCCGCCAGGCCTGCTCGCCCATCCGTCTCTGGACAGCATCCTTGCGCAATGCATACCCCTCAGCCATCTCCTCCAACCAGCTCTTAATGCAAGGCTAAAACCTGAAGTGCACATCCTTTGGCCTTACACAGAAGGGGTTGCCCATGAGTTTTGGCCTCTGTCCAGGTCTTGCATCCAGCACTCCATGGGTTCCTACCCTGCTGTATATGGCTCTGTGCAACTGGCTTTCCCACAGGGCCTGACCTCCAGGCCTTAGATCATGTGCACTGGGGTTGGCTCCAGAGACACTATCATTTTGTGAAAATAATAGCAGTATCAGGTATATTTCTATGTTAGTTTGCATGCTTTTTTTAACCAACTGGGAATTTTTGGTTATGTTTGGACCTTCTACTTTGACCCAATGGAATTCACATTTGTGTTTGTGAGTATTTGCTAATCACACACATTTAAGCTATTGATTTACTGATTGGTTTCTCAATGTTACTATAAGAAATGCAATATATTTTCATGACTTTCTGGCTCACAGGGTGGCCCCCAACACTTGATGGGCCTTTCAGGGGGTCCCCACTCAGCTCAAGGCAAATGGATATCTGTGAGACTGTGAAATATTGGGACACTTAGGGGCCCCTCATCACCTTCTGCAGGGGGTGATATCATTTTGTGTTATGCCATTGCTCATTGCGCAGGTCAGTTAGTCAGCAAGGATTATTAAAATGTATTTAAAACCATTATAATGTAAAAAAAAATAAGATAATTAATGTTTAGCTCATGAACAAACTTGAGATTGAAGAAAAGACTGGGGAATGCCCTTAAAAGACCAGTTATTTCAATGTCGGGCATGATTGAGCCAGCTAAGGTCCTCAAAGCCATCAACAAGAGAGGGAAGATACTTTGAACGTATTACTGGGAGTAAATCCAAAGCCAAGTTACTTGAAACATTTAACTGAAGTTTCCTGAGGGTGAACACAAGTGTTGAAGGCTTCTTTTGATGGTAGGAAGGGTGAGGCCAGAACCCACCCCACTTCTTAAACCATAGTTTCAGATTTTATATCATGGTACGCATTCAATTCCACTCGCTGATGCAACTAGCCCAGTTAATAACTGCTGGTCAATACTAAAAACAAAACCAGCATAAAGTGAACAACTGTTTCTGAACAAAGCCTCCAAATGAATGTTATTTCACCTTGGATAGAAGATGGGACTTATCTATATTTGTTAAATGAGCGTTGACTGCCCTGTGGCCCATCTGATGAGATCATGAATAACAACTCACAGCTAATTTCAGACTGGGATATTTTTCATTGATATTAAATATTTTTCTTCAGCTAACAAAGAACTGAAAGTGTTCTTTTTTTAAAGTCTGCAAATAAGACACAGTTCAAACTCACTAATGATCAAATCCAGAGCAAAGTGTCTAAGTCTATCCAACAGCAAAGAAAACTCAAAGTGAAACTGGAGTACATTGTTCAGTTCAAGGAGGTTCAGTTGCATCTGCAACATTATCTAAAAATTCCCCAAACTTTTTCTCTCTCCATCATTGGCAGCAAAGTATGTCCATTCAAGTGAAGAGTACCTCTGACAGGGCACTCTAGTTCTTTTAGATCTCCTCACTTCCGAAGCCTTCATTCTCAGTTTCACTCAGTTCAGAGTTCTCAGTATCATCTGGGATTGTTTGAGGTGCATGCTATTTGTGTATATTCAGCTTCTCATTTTCTTATCTCTTGGGCCCATTGTCTCCAGCTTCCACTCACTCTCTCACAAAAGTAGGTCCTTATTCAGGGTCTTAATCAGAATTTGACTCACTTGCCACTGCAGGACGAGACTCTTCCGTCTCAGCTTCCACTGTAGATCTCTCTAATCCCCCTTCAGACCAAGCATGTGCTGTTTCAGGATCTTTTTGATCCCCAACAGCTTGATTAACCTGTCCTTGTTGCCTCTCTGTCACCAACGGCACTTCTGTGACAGGTGCTGTTACATCAAGGGAACACTCAACTCTGCATGTATAGGAAGCATGTATCCAGTTGGGGAGACCTCCACATTTAACAGCTGTCATTGTCACCATGATGGCATGGTATGGCCCACACCAACGAGGCTCCAAACACGTCTTCCTCATGTGTTTCTTCATCAAAACCCAGTCACTGGGACTCAGTTCATGGCACTGTTCCTGATGTGGAGAGGCTGTGGCTGCTCTGACCTGATGAAATATTAGACACACAACAGCTAGCCCTTTGCATTAAGGATCATATCATCTGTAATGTTCACAACTGCATTTGCAGGTATAGTTGGCAATCTCATAGCTTGGCTCATGATTATCTCATTGGGAGACACTCCCGTCCTCTGATCAGGTACACGGCAAAGACTTATCAATATAAGGGACAAGGCATCAGGCCATTTCAAAGATGTTGAAGCACACACTTTCACCAATCTGGATTTCAGTGTCCCATTAACCTGCTCAACAAGACCTGAAGCCTCAGGATTATAGCTGCATTGTAGTCTCTGATCCACTTGCAATGCTATAGACACAAATTTTAGGACCTCATTATTTAAATGAGTCCCTCAGTCTGGCTCTAGAGAGGTTGGGGAGCCAAACCTAGGAATGAGTTTCCTCAACAGGAATGAGTTCCCACAACAGCAATTTAGCCACAGTGAGACTTACATTTCATTTGGACAGCTGAGCTTCAATCCAATGAAAGCAGATGCTAACAATCACCAGGACATATCTCAGCCTGTCATACACAAGCATCTTTATAAAGTCTAACTGCATCTGGTTAAAGGAACCTACTGATCTCCCTATGTTACTGCAGGTCTCTTTTCAACATTATTCTGCTAGCAAATAACACATCTGTGACACAATGCTTTATCCATAAATCTGGACTTGGGATTATGCCACGTTTGCCTGAACAATCTAACCATGGCATCTCTCCCTACATGAGCCGGACCATGGAAATGCCTAGACACTGGAGGCAACTTGCTATTTCACAAAACAGGTCTTCTGGCCACTGAAACCCAAATGTCATCCTCTCTCTGACCCAACTCTGCTAATCTCCCTCTAACACTTCTTCGTGAAACTTCTTTACTTCTTCCCATCTGTCTGCAGTTGTTAACAAAAGGTTGTGTATTCTCCACTGATGTACAAATATTGTAAGCAGAGTACTTTGCGACTCCAACAGCAAATATCGATTGCTTGGGGGTTACATTATCATCTCAACGACCCCTGCTACTTGAGCAGGCATCTGTAACGCCTCAAGGTAATTCCTCACTTGGACACCATACTGGAGAGGTGTTCCAAAAGAGGTCCTAAAACCCTCTCTGGCACCATAATTATCCAGTGTCACGCACAACACCAAAACCTACTGACTATCAGTGAAAATCATCAATTTCAGCTGGCCTGAGTCACAGCAGGCTTGAGTAAGAGCAATAAATTCAGCATCTTGTGCAGAAAATATTCTTTGAAGCCAGGAAGCTTCATCAGCTCCTGAAATTGTGCAGACTACATAAATAGCTCTCAAATTCCCTCCATTGTCTCGTAAACACAAGCCATTCACGTATAATACAAAAACAGATTGAGGTAGTGGCTCATCTTTTATATCTGGTCTTGGTTTAGTGCATAGCTCAGTGACTTTGAAACAGTCATGTTCTGCTTCACATTCATCATTTTCAATGTCTGGCACAGGCAACAGAGTAGCTTGATTTAGAATGGAACAGTGCTTGACAATCAAATTTTTGGCTGCAAGTATGGTTTGTTCTTGATTAGTAAGGTGGCTACTTGTCAACTGCTGGGTTCTAGTCCTTGTGAACAGAATTCAACAGAATGTGTAACATAAACAGTGGTTGACCCACAACTATGTATTCACAGCTCTCTATGCCGACCCTGCTTTAGGGCACCCTGGCAGTGTAGAGGCTACATGATCAAGAGTAGATGAGAAATAGGTCACTTGCCTTCTGGTGTTTCTGTGTAACTGCGTGAGCATTTAGAGACTGCAGCCCTCCCTCTCACTGCAGAAAAGTACAAATGACTTATTTTAATCAGGCATTTCTAGTACTGGGGCACGACAGAGACTTTCAGCTCTAGAAAGGCAATCAAGCAATAGTTATCCTAAGGTACAATATCAGACACATCCTTGTGTGTCAGCCTGTGTAAGGGCTTGGCCACTAGAGAAAAATGTGTTATCCAATGCTGACAGTGCCCATCATTCCTAAAAAAACATTTTGACTTCTCTATGGGGGCTCAGAAGATTCCTTTTCTGAATTGTCAAAACTCTCTATTGCAAACCTTTCCTTGCTGCTTTCTCAATGTGGTGTCTGAGATACTGGGACTCTTTCTGGCAATATTGCAACTTACTTGGGGACACTTTATGTACATTCTCAGCCAGGTAGTTCAACAATGCAATTATATCTTGTTTACAAGCTTCTTCAGCTTTAATTCCACCAATAGTTCATCGATAGATTGGACTAGGACTGAGTTGCAAGCCATGACCTGGGACTTCAGACCCTTCTTGAGAAGCTGGTTGAAGATGGAAGGACTTTCAGTGTGCCCATTTGGGACTCTGAACCATGCCAAAACACGATTGCCGAACCAAGATGTGAAGGGAAACTGAATAACTTCAAGTAATAGTATGGAAAAGAAGGCTTGAAACAAATCAGTGATAGTGAACCACTCAGCCTCACATGGAATCTGAAACAAAATAGCAGCTGGATTCGGTTCACTTTTCTCAAATCATGAACAATGCTCTATTTTTTGCTAGGCTTCTGCAAGCCCATAATGGCTGAATTGCCTGGACTCCCCATAATTTCCTTCAAGATACTTGGTTAAATCATAAATTACCAGAGTAATTCTAGCAATCATCTCGGGTGTCAAATTATATTGTGCTGCTCTTGGATAATCAGTATTTGGTTTCAGTGTAATATGGACAGGTTCAACACCTTTAATTAAACCCTTCTCCTTTCCTGAAAAATCCCAAACCTTAGACTTAACTGTGTCTTTAAGGTCTGGTGGCAAGTCATTAAGAGTCATCATGGTGAACAGTGTAGTGTAAGGGTCATCATTTGTGATTTTAAGGGTGACATTGTCATCATGAGTTTGCATTTCTACACCTTTCTGCATGCACTAGATGACACAATTGAGCTTGTAAAGGAGGTCTCTCACCAATAGACTCCCAGGACTAGAATCACATACCACAAATCAGTGATTCTCCCTGAAAGATGTTATTTTTACAGGTACTTTTGTTGTTTCTGGGGTTGTCATTTGTTTATTCACAACTCAGCAACTATAACATTCCCTACAAAAGCCTGGGTCTGACTACTTCTCTGAGCAGCCTTGATCTGACCAACCAGTAGCTTCTCCTTCAGTTTCATATCTATCTCATCACTACAATACTTTGCATATCTCAAGATCTCATTGACAGATTTATTCTGCCAACATATTAAATGCTGTTAAATCATCATGCTAATTTTAGGTTCCAATCCGGTTACAAACTTGTCACAAAATGTCCCATATCCTTCGGCTCAAGTGTTGCCATTCCACTAACCTGCTTGAAAACCTCTCACAATCTTTCTTAATAGGCATGCATTGACTCTTTAGGTTCTTGAGTTCGTTTGTCAATTTTGATTCAGTCAACAACTTTAAGTTAAGATTTAAAAAAAAGGCATCACCTGCCGATACCATTTTATCACCAATGATGAAGGGCCTTTTGTCACTGGGTTCCTCATCGACTCTTTCTCTGGCCATTCAGTGGCTTCCTTACATTCTGCCCACAGATCACTTGAGACCACAATGTCAAATAGAGTATTCATATTGACCCACAAGACCTGTGAAATTTTCACAAATCGCTCAACCTGCTTGTACAGTTCTACTGGCCTTTTCCTCAACTTCAGAAAAGCATTCATTACTGACTCAAGATCACTCCTGCTCGAAGGCACATGAACATAAGCTCTAATTGGCACTTCCCTCAATGGGAAATATGAGGTGCTCACTTCTCCTTCACTAGAGGGGCTGGTTCCCCTGTCTGTGTCTTTGGTTCTTTCTTTCTCATCCATCTACTTTCACATTTATCTAACTCATTCCATTTCCAAATGCTTTGAATTAGCTGCTTAATTTGTATATTCATCCCTGAAGTTCTCATAAAAGCTACTCTTCCTCATTAAAACATACATGATAACTCTTCTGCAAAGCTTTAGTCCTATTAAAATCTATCTCATATTTTTGAGTCAATTCACATAACTCATCATAAACTTGCATGTTTGACAACATCCTTAAACCTTAAATACAAACTCTATTTCTTGATGAGAGTCTAAATGAGACATTTCTAGATTCCCGCAAACCATCTGGTTGAATTCTAATTTCAATTTAGCCACATCCACTAAGTTTTCCCTCACAGGTGACTGAATCATTCCATAACTCAACTCAGAACTCCAGCTATCACTTGAAGTCCTTAGTACTAAGACTCCACAACACTACAGGGGCATTGGCTACATTCCCTTCTCATTGGGTGCCATTGCTAGAATTTAAAGGCAACTCTCATACGGGTGAACTAGAAGTTGGAATCCTCTGAAGTGTATCTGTGGAGCCATACTCTGTAGGATTCAAAGTCGAATTGGCACTCACTACACATGGAGAGCTTGTATTTTTGGGGATTAGAGGAACAAATCCTCTCATCTTGGAACTTACAGACTTACCTGAAGTGCTTGCCGCGCTGGGACAGTTAAATTTTAAGTTGTCTTTCCTGGGAAGTCAGACTTGTACAAAGAGACCACAGGACCAATAGTAACCGGGACAGTAAGAGCATCGGCAAAGTGTTTAATGGCTAGCTATTTTGTGTGAAATCAAAGGAACGCTGTGGGTTTGAATACGTGCTCCTAAAAGATATTTAGCAATATAATTTATTGTCCAGGCATTTTTGTGCAGATGGATGCCTGTACATTGTAATTTGACAAAATGAATTTAAATAATGATCCAGAACATTGACTAATGTAAACATATAATGTCCAGGAAGATGGTTACTGTATGGAATTTGTGAGCAACACACATACTTATCTATTTGTAATAATTCATTTCAATAAATGAAATAAAGAGTCACTAAATTAAACTAACATCCTCCGTTTGTATTTTACATTCAGGCTACCTTTGAAGGATGGATGGAACTAATGGCAATTGCTTCTGATGCCAGAGGGGTAAGTGTGTTATTATTAGTCAAATATGCAAAACGGAGACATGCATTATTTAAGAGAGCATCAGAAATATGAGACTACAATCAATTCAAAATTCCCTTCGCAATGATAAAACCATAGTACAACATTCTCCCATAGGATTACTTCTATATTGGGTTTAGATTACCCTCTTTTATTAAATTAGATATTTGGTTAGTTAGCACATACATATAGCAGGCTATAGAGCCAAGTTTCCCTTTAGGCACGGGAATAAGAATTGACCGCCTAAGATGTATATAACTAATATTTTTAGCTCTTTCTTAAAACTGAAAAAGTTGTATTTGGATGTAAGGCCATGCCAGATCTGAGGCCCAGGTGACCTGAACTGTTTTCATTTGTGGTTCCTTACTTATATAGCAGAGGTGAACACATTGACAAAGAATCAGGTGAAATGTCCACTGTATGAAAAGTTAAACTTGAGTTTATAATGCTTAAATTCACATTTTCAAGATTACATTTCTTTCACAAGGTTAGTTTTTTACCTGTTGAATGGCCAATTCATCTATTTCGCCAATGCTTATGGCGGTGTTCCCCCCACTTACATACTCTGTTAAGGCATCCACTTCTGTGTGAGTACATTTGCCTGTGTTTCAGGGATGTGAACTTGCTTGTAAATATATCATTAGTGCCCACAAGACTATCATGCAGTGATTGTTCATTTTCTCTGGACCATCCTTACACCCATGGAATGCCATTAATTGCGCACCTTACCATAAACTTCTAAATGTCACACTGGTGGATTTTCTGCATTCTTAGGTGGATAACTGGATTTATTTGTGTTCTGCAAAAACTGATTCTGTAAATAAGGATGCTAATTTTTTGTGAGCTCCTTATTTGTACACATGTGTGGGGCTTATGTATGCACAAACCTATTATTCGGGCTACATATATTTACATAATAATTTGCATAGTGTCCTTTAGAGGTGGGTGGAATTGTGGCATCTACTGTTAACTGGTGCATATCCCTTACTTCCGACCTTGTTGATCCCTGCCTGATTTAGAGTTGGGAGTTGATTTGTTCCCAGCCTTAGCTTGCTCTTTCCATCGGGAAAAACCTGCGTATGACCAAATCTCAATATGGGTATTGACTTTACAGCATCAAAAGGCCCATATTTTTTAGAGCAGAATTTCCAATGCTGAATGTTGCTGCCCAGGAAAACCATGGTGGTTTCAGGAATGAAATAATTTGAAATATTCTTAATGTGCGGCAAGGAAACTTCCTGTGTTTCAGTGATATCACTCTTTTGATTTCCCAGAACCAACTCTGTATTTGGGAGTTTCTTTTTGGAAAACCAAAGTAGTCCAGGCCTCTATGGTCTTCTAAGCTAATTGTAGTCACACTTGATAGGTTTTTCTTAACCTCGAGGTACTGCAGGTTTACCAACTTATCTGATGGTGGAAAAATGTACAAGTGTTCAATGATCCTCTCCCAATTTTATCTGGAAACGATCAACGTTAGGAACAGACATTATCTACAAAGAAAACAGACATTTTCTTTCCTGTTCAATTACATTTTTCACCCTAACTTTTCTCTGAGTAAGCACACACAAAGCAACTTGACTGATATTATGAAAAGGTTTTAGGAGCTAAAGTACTGCACAATAAATTCAAAATTATTGTAGTGAATAGCAAAAAGAATTGAACAAAATAATGTGACAAGAGGTAACATTATTTTCTCTAGTTCTCTTTCCTACTCACTCTCTGCTCATTAGAATTAGCACCTAAAACACCTGAAAATGTCATTGAGAGAGGTGCTCTTTCTATGACAACCCAGCTTGAGATCACCAGTTCATTGTTTTCACATACCATAAACATGGCAGTAAGTGGAAGCAAAAACATTGAAATGACCCCACACCATGCTTTCGTGAGGGGGCCATTAGTTGTTTTTATTCTCAAGAATAAAATCCGACTTTGGAATTTTGTTTTCAGAAATAAATAAAAATTTAAAAAAACTAACTGAAAGCCTTCTGCATGGCACTGTCATGTTGACAAAGCTATATAACAGTCTTTTAATACATTGATAGAAACCACTGTGATGGTGATTGCTGCCAATCTAAGAGACTTTTACTCAAAGCTTTAAATAAGCCCCAATATGCATTCTATGATAATATGTCAAACGTAAGCAAGAGCTTGTAATAAAATCATCGTAATGGAGCGAAGCAATCAGCCTTAACAATAAATTATCTGGAGCTTCAGGGCCGTAGGTAAATGTTGGGTAGGAGCATGGTCAAAAGTATTAACACATGAAACCTCCATTAAACAGCCAGCAATGACCTTTTGGCACAAATGCTCCTACTGTGTCAGCAGGAGAATGGGTGGTGAAACTATGCCTGTTCAGTAGAGAAGATTCTTACGTTACTGTTCCTTGGTCTGTTTTCCAGAGCTTCTGTTTTTTATTCACATTGTGCCTGTTAATAGCTGGATGTATTTTTGGGAGCTGCTTCTACTTTTCAACATACTTTTTATTGTGCAAAGTTTCAGTGAAAAACATAATTTTCACACTGAGGCCTCTAGTTGTATGTTTATGGATCCCAAGCATCACTCCATGAATGCTTTATCTACTTAACTGCTGCCAATGCTTAATTTGTTCTACTGTGTGGCATCACTGGCTTTTTAATAAGGACCAGCACATACTGTTTATTAACTCTGGGATACACTTCGAGATGCACAAGCACACAGACTGCACAACAAGGTGTGCATCTGCGCCCTGCTAGTCTGACTGGACTTGTCCTGCACCTCAGAATCTTTCTTTTCAGGGTGCCTTTTATGCTCTGTGTGTACCATATGTGGGGGTTCGAAGTGGATCACATAAAGGAGGGATGTTCTGCGTAGAAAACCGGTGAAGGGTGAAAAAGATAATTGTACAGGAAAGACAAACAGGAAAGACAAACACAAAGAAAATGGACCCCAGTGAGGAAGAGCAACATCTCTAAATAACAAGAGCAGTTAATTTTGTGAATATCTGTTAGTGTATGCATTTTTCTCCTGTCTTCTATGCAGTGTGACTGTTTGATGTAGCTCCATTATCCACATGGTGTGCCACTGCACAATTTTCTCAAAAACAGAATGGTACTCTTCAATTTTCAGCTTCTGCGTTGCACTTTCTTTCTTCTGCTTTCAGTGCCAAATGATCTAAATTCCTACAGTTAGGAAATTGAAAACAAGTGTAAACTTGAAATGAAACCAGAGACGTGGCTTGCAGTTGTCTCGCTGGTAGATGTATGTTTTTGGACATATCTGCTTTGCTTACAGACACAGATTTGGAGTCCCCCATGAGCACCATTCTCATTGAGCCCCATACACTTTTTTCCCTTCAGTTATATAATCAATTCAATGGTTCTTGCCCAAAATACGTAATAGACTCTGTGAACTTCAACTAATTACTGCTTCACTCTATGGGCCTTATTCACAACAAACTGGGGCATCGATCATGATGCACCATTTTCCTTGCGCCACCCTGCGCCCTCTAACAACACCATGGTAATGCTATATTTACAATACAGCACACTATGGTACTCATTAGCACAGCTGCATACGAATTTCTGATGCAGTTGTGGCACTTTGCTAGAATAGCGTAAAAAATGGTGACACTAGTCCAGCAAGGCTAGGGGAGGGCCATTTAAAACAGCCTAGCTTCACTTTGACGCCTGTCCTTCACTAAGAGTTTAAAAATGACACTAGAGTGATGCAGTGAAATCATGTAGATTTCATTGTGCCATCCCTCTGGGCCTCCTAGCACGGACCACCTCCTTTGCATACATTATACCTGATGCAGGTATAATGTAGCACAAGGGTATACAAACCGATGCAATGGTCCCATTATGCCTGTTTGTAAATATGGCACAGGTTGGGGGACTGTTATGGGTCTCCGAAGTGTAAAAAAAATTATGCTATAATGGTGTAAGGTGCTTCTAGCATGTCAGACTCTTGAACATTTTTTTATACTGCATGTTCTTGAAACAATTACATGCTTACAATGAAATTGAGTTAGCCAGTTAGTGCTTGCAAGACAGAGATATAGTAAAACCAAAAGAGAGAAAGCTAGAGAGAACTTTACTGTAATAGTCACTGAGGCCCACATTACGACTTTGGCAGTCTTTTGAAAAGACCGCCACTGTCGATGGTGCCCAAAGACTGCCAGGACGCACCCAGGGATTTCCACCCATTTAAGGTCAGAAATAGACACCATCGTCCTGACCGACGGTGGGTGAGAGGCAGTTCCACCATCAGCACCACCACAAGGCATAATACAGCACTGCAGTTCCTGCACGACGGTGCGGCGCTGGCGGTGGAAACACCAACACCTATCCCCTCCCGGATGACCACCTCACCCAGACAGATAGGTGGACCGTCTGAAAGGAGTGCATGAGTGCGTGTGTGTATGTATGTGTCTGTGGGGGGTGTGCATGTCTGAAGGGAAGGTGTCAGGGTGCGAGTGAGTAGGCGTGTGTATTGGGATGCATGTGAGTAGGGGTCTTTGTATGGGTGCTTGCAAGCAAGTGGGGGTGTATGTCAGGGAGTGTGCTGATGAGCGGGGTTGCATGTATCAAGGTATGTGGAAGAGAGGGGGTGCATGTATGAAGGTGTGCGGGTAAGTGGGGATGCGTGTGCCGGCGACAGAAAAGAAAATTCCTGTTGCCGGGTGCGTTAAGGTCAGGGTTTGGTGATGTGCCAGCTCACAATCCTGCCAGCGGTCTTACGGCTGCTGTCAGGTTAGTAATGCTCACCCCTGGCATGGCAGTTGACGCCCTGACAGTATCAGCTGTGTTGTGGCCACTTGGCTTTGACCAAACCACTGCTGTCATAATACAGCGGTATTCACTGCCAGGCCAGCGGTGGTAAGTCCGCCACCGGGAGTGTGGTGGCCTTCATACTGCCACACTCATAACAAGGGCCTGAGTATTATGTTATGCTTAGTAATACCACAGTGTTTCATTCTACACTAAGGTTGTCTCAAATAGAGGAATGGAGGTGTGTGGAAGAGAACCAGTAAGAGAAGTCCATAACGAAGGAATAAAGGTGAGGGCCTCATTACGAGCCCCCGCGGTGATCTGCCTAGGACTAATAAAACTTACCAGCCCCCGTGGATTATAAATTATGGTGTTTCACATGGAAATTTCAGCAGTTGAAAGCAGTACAAACTCCATAAGAACTCCAGAGAAAATTTTAGAATTGGATTGCCGCGTGTTATTCTACAAAACATATAGGGCCTCATAATGACTTTGGTGGTCTTCCTTGAAGACCGCCAAAGCCATGGGCTCCAGGAGGGTGAGGGTGGGGGGTATAGTGTGTATGTGTGGTGTCTGCGTGTTTGTATGAACGTGTGTATGCATGTGTGTTTGTAAGGATATTGTGAATAAGTCCATGTAAGTGTAGGTGAATGGATGTGTGCATGTGGGTGTCTGTGTGCAGGTATCCGGGGAGGACGGGTGGGGCCACTATGTCAGTAGGGGGTGAAAGCGCTATGTCAGTAAGAGAGGTAGGGGGCGCTATGTCAGTAGGGGTGTTGGAATGGGGGATTGGGGAGGGGGGTGTTGGGGCTCAAGGGGGGTCTAGTGCTTGTTGGGAGGGGTGGTGGAGACATCTACCGGTGACAGGGAAGGAATTCCCTGTTACCGGTAGCCTTTCTGCCAGCATTTTCATGGCGGTGCTACCGCCGTGGAACCCATGTTGGGAGGTCAGCTCCTAATACCACCAGCAGTCTTCTGTGGACCGCCGGGGTGGAGATGATCACCTCCGGTCCTGTGGTTCAGACTGCCATGGTGGGGGGGGTGGCCGGGCCATGAAACAAGATGGCCGCCTAGAGCGCGAGCTCCGAGCTGCGGCGATCCCTGGAGGGTGACGGGGGCACAGGGACAGCCAGAGAATTCATCGCACCCGGTGCTTCTTATATCTTCAAAAGCGGTGCCTCTGACTTGCGCTCTGGGACTCCGTAGGAGCGAGTCGGAGGGCCAGAAACTTGAGGCTCGCCCCCGGCGGGGAAGGCCTGGCCGGAGGGGCGGAGTCATGTCACCCGAAGGCCGCGGCCAGCGCACTCGCAGCGGTTGCGAGGCGGCCGGGAGAGCCGCGGGAATTGCGACGACAACCGCGCCTGTTTATTCCACCCTATTTATGGATCTCCGGCCCCCAGTGGGGAGATCCATTGAAGCATCACGGACCCTCCGATGGCCGAGGAGGGAGCAGGGGTTTTGTTAGAGAGGCGGGACTGCGCCTGTTGAACATAAGACGGAGCAGTCCACCCGGCAGAAGAACACCATTGGCAGGAGAGGTACGACCCCTCCCCTCCTCCCTTCTGATGCTGAGGGACAGTGAACTACCCCATCAATATCCCTCCATTGGGACACCGCGTTTAACCCTCCCTCCCCCCACAAAGCAGCCAATACTAATGAAGCAGAGGAGGAGAGGGGGAAACAGGAGGGGGGGAGGAGAAGGAGGCGGGGAACGGAGAGGAGCAGAGGGGAGGAGAGGAGAAGAGACGAGGAGGTGGAGAGGGGGAGAGACCGGAGGCGACGGAGAGAGCAAAAAGAAAGCTACATCAGGGGCCAGTGACCCAAGCTAGAAGACTGGGGAGGGCTCCATCATCACCATTTACCCCTCCTCCCAGGTCACTTCGGCTCAAGCTGGGGCCAACGCCTTTACCACAACCCACAGGCACCAGGGGGATATTGGCGATGATAGGCGGAGAGCGCAGTCACACATACCCCCGCCCAGGTTAGGCAGCTGGCAAAAGACTTGGAGGAAAGTATGCCCGCCCTTTCCCCCCCCATTACTCACCGCAATCAACACCAACCACAGGAGATCCAGGCACAACGGATAGTGGACATAGCTTTTCAACACCCTGGGCTAGGGCAGGCTCTACATTGATTCCACGGCAGTGGAATTCTTTTTGTCATAACCTGTCCTCCGGCCCAAAGACAATGACAGGCCATCACAACCCACAATAATCGCTAGGTGGATATAGATAAGGGGGAAAAGGAAAGTAGAGGACAATAAATAAGCAGACACAGAAACAAGAGGGGGGAAAAAATCAAAAATCAAAAATCAAAAAAAAAAAAAAAAATGGGAGAGACATTATAGAAATGAGAACTGGCTGGCACAGAAAACCCATACCCTTATCGGACCTTGAAGAGGGAAACCTGGGCTCTAAGTGGACAGCCTCTGCAGACAGTTGAGGCAATGCACGGCAACAAACCAAATAATAAACCCGCCAGCAAACCTGCACGACACCTACTATTTTCAGAAGCGCTACACAACAAACGCCTAACACCCACAACGACAAGCCCTCATACATCACCACCTCCAACCAAGCCTACCACAATGTCTGATAAAGATCACTCCACAACAATGGACAGGATACTACAGGAGATCACCACTGTCAGTCGCCACATAGAGGGGATGGACGCCCCTATAACTTCGCTGACATTAGAGACCAAGGGCCAGATGTATGTAGGTATCAGATTGCGAGTTGCAATTTGCGAGTCATTGCGACTCGCAAATTGCAACTCAAAATCCGAGATGCAGAAAGGTGTCTCAGACACCTTCTGCGACTTGCTATGGGGTCGCAAATACCCACCTCATGAATATTCATGAGGTGGGTCGCAGTTTGCGACCCCATAGCGAGTCTAGGCACTCACGGGGATGGTGGCCTGCTGGAGACAGCAGACCACCATGTCTGTGACGGCTTTTTTAATAAAGTAGATTTTTTTTTCTCTTTGCAGCCCGTTTTCCTTAAAGGAAAACGAGCTGCAAAAAGAAAAAAAAATTAAACCATTTGATTTCGTTTTTTTCAGAGTAGGCAGTGGTCCATAGGACCACTGCCTGCTCTGAAAAAAATATTTTTGTGGGCATTCACAAAGGGGAAGGGGTCCCCTGGGGACCCCTTCCCTTTTGCGAATGAGTTACCATCTACTTCAAGTGGATGGTAACTGCGAGTTGGTTTGCGACCGCTTTCGCGGTTGCAAAGCAACTCTACATCACGATGCGGTCGCAAATAGGAAGGGAACACCCCTTCCTATTTGCGAGTCGGAATCACATTTTGCGAGTCGGTACCGACTCGCAAAATGTGATTCTGCATCGCGTTCAGCCTTTTGCGCCTCGCAAACTGCGTTTTTCGCCATTTGCGAGGCGCAAAAGGCTTCCTACATCTGGCCCCAAATCCATGCGATCTGACATTGCAGGCTTTCAATCTAGAGTGACGGGACTGGATCAGCGCATGGGATCACTAGAGGTGCAGGCCAATGTATCACAAGAACGAGACCAAGATCTCCTCTACCTCAGAAGTAAACTAACGGATATGGAGGATAGAAGCCAGAGAGATAACATTTGCCTATTTGGGATCCCGGAAAATGAAGAAGGCATGGATATGCAGGCCTTTCTGAGCTCCACCCTCCCAAAACTGACCTCACTGGACTTTGACCCACCATTAGAATTTCAAGAGGCACATAGAATAGGCCCAAAGCACTCCGACAACTCTGCAAGGCCCCGACCAATCATAGCATGCTTGCTACGGCATAACCAAGCCCCTCAAATACTTCAAGCGGCGCGAACCCATGGTCCTTTCCGAAATGATCAGCATGATATCAGAATAACTGCCAATTACTCCAAGGAGACCAATGAACGCAGAAAGGCCTTCCTAGCTCTACGACCCTGGCCCCGCCAATTAGAGATGAAATATGGCCTTTTTGACCCTGCAAGAATGTGGGAGTATCCAATAAATAAATATTCAGGATGTACTATATATTTACATCTCTATGTACCTTCGCCTGTACTAGAACTGGATTGCCCTGTCTGCACCCTCCCTCCACCCGCCCTGGCCTCCCCCGCCTGCTTATCCCTTTCTTCCCATCTACTATGTCCTTATTTTACAATACTATCTTATGATCCCATAAAACACTTCCCGTCCCCTACACCATCAAGCATTAAGCATCATGCATTAAGCATTACCCTACATCACCCTCTCTCCCCCTCCTTTCTTGCCAATCCTCCTGCATGATCAGTAACACTTCACAACAGTACCACCCAGGCACGACGAGTATCAACTACCCCCTACTTCTAACTTCTAACAGTACACTCTTTAGCTATATAAACACCACAATTGTCATCAACCGCCGATGAATAGGCCCGTCTGTCGAGACACAACCATGAACTCTCCACCCCTCCTTGTTATCGACTTATGGACTTATCGACAGCTGGCTGCCTACTGCGCCCCCCCCTTATCCCTCCCACCCCCGGCAGGGACCGCCCCGACGGCACGTGAGCTCCAAGAGGAATCGGACTCGCCGTTCACAGATCTAACTAAGGAGGACGGACTCCTAGCTCCCCCATTCCATTCCATCCCTTCCCTCCTCATTTCCCTCTCTTGCACGCTTTCTCGTTATTTTCTTAATCTTAATTTTAATATATGCATAGATCTTATTATTCCCCTCCCTCCTTTTCTTATCTCTTTTTCCCTTCCTTCTCTTCTTTCTCCTTGTCTCCTCTTTCTTTCATATCCCCCCGGTTCTCTCTCTCTATTTATTCTGTGTTCTCTCTCTTTATCCTCGCCTCCCTTTCTTTTCCATTTCCAGAGAGCACCCTCGGCCTCCGCCAGCTGGTACCCTACTCCCATAAACCACTGTACCATAACAAACACAACTCCCACTCTAACAACTAAGGTAGTTCCCCCTCCCCCCTCCCGTCTCCCTCCTGCCAGCGATAACCCCGGAACAAGTGTGATTATTCACTCTCACCCAGGATGTCGAGGAACGCCCTCCAAGCGGCACGACCGTTACGGATACTCTCCTGGAACGTACATGGCATAACGAGTTATGTTAAGCGGAAAAAGATACTGTCCTATTTTCAATCCAAAAAAGCAGATATTGCCCTGATCCAGGAGACCCACCTTGACACTCTGGAATCCAATAAACTTCAACGGGATTGGGTAGGGAGGGTCGCTTTTAGTTGTTGCCCAGTGAACCAAGAACCTGGAAGCAGCACGGCCCGCAAATGCGGAGTGTCAATACTAATGCGTAAATCCCTTCTGATCACAATCATTAACACATGGAACGATACGGAAGGAAGGTATATATGTGCCAAACTAAAACTAGGGAATACCTTCTTATGCGTGGGCTCCGTCTATGCACCAACCGGCTCCAAACATCCATTTCTTCTACAACTAAATCGCCTCCTGACAGAAATAGGAACTACCCGATATATAATCGGGGAAGACTGGGACCTCGCCCAAGACGTTATAATGGACAGGACAGGCCTAATTGATGTAAATAACAATCATGATAGGGCACTTCTGACGGGCCTAACTATGGATGTCGGTCTAGTTGATTGTTGGAGAATACAACACCCGAAAGATAAGGAATATACTTTTCTATCTGCTGTCCATGGCACCCAATCGCACCTGGACTATTTTTTGGTATCACACACTGTAATCCCTCACATGCAAGACACCTACATCCTAAACAGTGGCCTCTCAGACCACTCTCCAATACTAATTCTGATCCAGGGTAGGTTTATCCCCCCCAGGCCGAAAACCATGGCGCCTCGCTGTACGCAGATACCGCTCCCCCCAAGGGAAGGAACAATTAAGAGCCCACGTATCCACATACATGGCCGAGAACATAGGTACTGTGTCCTCCAAAAGGCGACCCTGAGAGGGAACATGATGCATGATGCAGCACTGGCCAATAAAGACAGAATAGCCCGCCAAACCACCTTAGAGGCCACAATTCAGAACATCACTAAACAATACACCATCCAACCGTCCCCTAGGCTACTCTGCTCCTTAGAACAGGCCCACATGGCTCACAACAAACTCTATACATCTCAGGCGGAATATGCGCTGCAAAAATTACGAGATCGCCATTACGAACAAGGAGAAAAAGCAGGATGTCTCCTAGCGGCCTAGCTCCGACAAAGGGAGGCTACTTCTGCCATCCCGGCCATAACATCTTTCTCAGGAACAGTACTGACTCGCCCTCAAGATATTGTGAATGAATTCGCCGAGTACTACCGACATCTGTATACTCCTGAAACAATGACCGATCAGACACAACTGGAGGTATTCTTAATGCGGCTAACCTACCTCGTTTGTCGGAGGCAGGTAGGGCCCTCCTAGACGGCGATATAAACAAGGAAGAGAAAACGCAAGTTATAACAAACCTCCCCTACCATAAATCTCCTGGAGAGGACAGATTCCCTGCAGAATTTTATAAATGGGCGCACACTTAAAATGGCAGAACAGACTTGAGATAACCTATACGGATGAAGAATGGCCAGACATGCTAGAAGCCCTCGACAGTGGAGTGCGCGAAGCCCGTCTGAAATTTTGTTTATTCAAAATCCTACAAGAATGGTACTGGACCCCCATTAAACTTCTCAGGGCAGGCTTGATGCTGCATGTGAACTGCTGGAGATGCATGGAACCCCATTGTGATCTACTCCACATTCTATGCCATTGTCCGACGATGCAGCCCCTATGGGACGCAGTACGCCACGCCCTATTGGATTTCATACAGATACCAAATCCGACCCCGCCATCACTTATTCTTTTACACAATACATGCCCATACCCTTCCCTATCACGAGCCCATAAAAGGTTACTGCATACGGCACTTGCCATGGCCAAAATATGCATACTCCGGCATTGGAGGTCCAGTATTGCCCCCACACCGACAGAATGGATGACTGCCATGTACCAAACTGCACCCACAAATGGGTGATTTATAACCTGCTATTCGCAGAAGTCTGCCGCCCATTCCTGACAAGACCATGAAGCAGCTGGCGACTGGTCAATGGTCAATGACCAACAGCCGAGGAACATCAACCGCCCTCTTAGAATTTTTCATCTTCTTTCTTCCCCCCTCCTGTTTTCCCCCTCTCTCTCTCTCTATTTATTTTTTCTTTCCCTTTTTCTCCCTCCATCACCTCCTAGATCCCTCACCTTGACAAACGCTCTGGACCTTGGACTAAACAACCTGATACCTCCCCTTGTCCTTTTACGCAATTAGTGTTTGAGACACCAACAAATATAAGAAGAATCCATTCTTTAAATGATCTCATCACAACTAACATGCCCCTATAGACAATTATTTTGTTTTTTTGGGGCGTTATTTCCCCACAGATGCTGGAGCCCCTACCTCTGCTCTGCTCCATATCGCAACAAATCAGGTCTATGTATTACATTGCCCTCTTCCAGGCGGCAACTCACTTCAGATGGGGAACTATGGAACAACTCACCCTCCGGTCCTACCAGTCCACCTCCAGGACTCATGGCCTCTCTTATCCACCCCCCCGTCTTCCCACCTAACAACCCTCACCCTCAACCTTCTTCCCCTACCTCTCATTCCACAAGACATCCCATTTCTCCCTTATTCCAAGATCAATTCCCCACCTTATCTTTCTCTACCCTCCACCTGTTCTCTCTTAAAAATGTGTGTACAATCTCTCAATTATCCAATCAGGAATATTTGTCTGTTTGAGTCTATGAGCTTATATACTTATTATGGAACCACCTGTTGTAAAAAGAAAACGCTTTGAAAGTTGAAAGCTTATTTCTATATACTATGTATCACCCTATATTCTTAATAACACAATTCAAACGCAAAAAAAAAAAAAAAAGACTGCCATGGTGGGATGAGTGGAGATGGGGCGGGTCGCCACTCATAAAGTGGCGGTCTGCACTGTCAGCCTATTGGAGTTGGTACTGCCACATTTACACTCAGGGATGGTAAAGACCCCCAGGGTAAAGACCCCCAGGGTCAAAATGACCACCATAGCCCCCACAATTTCTCCACCTCTAGCATGGCCAGGAAACTGAAAATGACAAATCTCTGAAGAGGGAAATAACATAGATTATTCTGAGTCTGTGTAATGAGGCACTCAGTGTTAGAGCGACTGAAAGTGAAAGTATGTGATTAATGAGTATCTGAATGGGGGTGAGAGAATTTCTGAGGAAAATGAAAGAGAGGGAGAGGTAGAGGGAGAGTGAGAGAGAAAGGGAAAGAGAGAGAGCATAATAAGAATGAGCATCCATGGCTCAGTAGATAAAATGCAAGGATTATCATGTACAAATTGTTCCTGTGAAGCCATCATAGAAAAGAAATCACACAAGTGGTGTGGGTTCCATGACAAAATATTGAGTTAGAAATATCAAGACACACAAATATTGTTGATTTTGTTCCATTCCTTCAACCACTGTTCCAAGGGAATTTCAGTCGCACAATCCTCCCTAGAAGGAGGCTATTATTCTACCTCTGCTAAGGGATTATGGTCCTCATTACAACCCTGGTGGTAAATCCCGCTTTACACCATGCTGAAGACCGCCAACATACCGTTGCGGCAGTGGAAATCCGCTACAGGTATTATGACCCACAGCTTGGAATCTGCCACAATACAGACATCCACACAAGTTCACCACACCAAAGGTCAGTGATAAACTGGCGATACCAAAACCCACATGCCAACAAGAATACGCCCACACTATTACGACCCACGTATCAATGCAGCGGTCTTTCAACCGCGTTAATCCATTTGCGGTACACACCGCTGTGCTCAAAATACACACTGTAGCAATCACCCGGAGGTCCAGTTCAGTTTCTTCATATTTTATTCCAGGATTAAGCAGTACAGCAAACTATATAGCCCCCAGCAGTAAATCAAGCCTCCTCCTTCTTACAGTTCCTCTCTCCTTTTTCCACACTCCAGAATCCCAGCACCCCAGGATTCCTCTCACACAACATTCCAACATTCAGAGGCATGATCCTACACATCTTCCCCCTTATGAACCACATTGGTTACAATTTAATTACAATTACCCTACATAACTAAAACTAAAATAAATAAAGAAATAATTGAAATTGAGTGAGAAGATAAAATAAATTAGCATATAATACATTCCTAATCAAAGACAACACGTGAAATTTTCTCCCCTTTTTTTTTTCCTTATCCATTTGGACAACCATATATTTCCTTGGTAATCTTAGTTACTGCCTTCTTTTAATTATGCACAAGTTACCTGTACTCCACTCCCTCCCATCTTTCAATTTCACTACTGAATTCTTTACAGAAATAACTTTTTGTGGTGCATAAAATTTGCTGTCACCTTTTCTTACAATTCCCACCTTCTTGACCGCCACAAGATCCCCACGTTTCACTTCAGTAAACTTAACACTTTTCCTTTTATCATAATTCACCTTGTTCTTGTTTTTGAAATGCATGACCCTCGCTTGCAACTTCTCCTGGTCAACACTTACCAGTTTTTTCTCACTAATCCACCAAGGAAATTCCTTAGTACCTGGCTCTCTCCCTCTAAGGGCAACAAAGGGTGACACACCCGTCACAGAATGTGTTGTTATTCTATGCACCCACAACATTTTGAACAGCTCATGTCGCCAATTCAATCCATTTGCCAAGGACAATTGAATAGTTTCCATAATGATTCTGTTCACCCTTTCTACCAGGCCATTAGCCTGAGGCCGGAATAATGCAACTCTTTCATGTTTTATCCTCAATTCATTTAAAAACTTGGTCATGGCAGCTGAAACTAATTGCACACCATTGTCTGTGACCAAAACTTTCGGAACCCCTTCTTCCAGAAACGATTCCCTAAGGAATTCAATTACTTTGTCCGTCGTGATTTGTTCAGTGCATCTAATGCGGAACCATTTACTATAATAATCCACTAATACCATTACAAAGCGACTACCTTTTCCTAGCCTCTCTATTGGCCCTACAAGATCAAAAGCAAGCTTCTCCCACGGTGCCTTCGGAAATTGCACTTGACCTAAAGGAGGTTCCCTCACCGCTTTTGACTTGTCGCTCTTCCTACAAGCCTGACACACTTCCACCACCCTTTCCACATCACTGTCCATCCCAGGCCACCAGTAGAATTGCCGTAACCTCCTTTTAGTTGCACTTTTACCCAAATGTCCTTCGTGGACAATAGCTACCAATCTTCTCCTCAATCTCAATGGTGGAATTACTCTGTTCCTTCTCCAAATTTTTCCTCCCAGAATACTCAGCTCATCCTTCACCACCAAACATTTTCTCAGATCATCCTCCATCTCGACAAAATTATGATCAAGCACGAGATTCCTCAATTTACTGTATTCCAAGTCATCTTTTACAGCTTCGTTCCACTCTTCTTCACTTATCGCAAGTTCTCCATCAACCAAAGATGCCTCTAACTGCACATCACACATCTCCTCATTCCCATTCCCACTACTCTCTATAGGCAATCGTGACAGGCAATCCGCAATAATATTTTTTTTACCCTTCACATACTCTACTGTGAAGTTAAATTCAATAACAGATAATAACCACCTGGAGATTCGGGGGGTTAAGCCTCCTTCCAACCCTCGACCACATTTAAAAATCTGCAACAAGGGTTTGTGGTCTGTTCTCAGTGTGAAGGGTAGCCCCCACAAATAGTACCTGAAATGGTTTATACCCCAACAGCAAGCCAATGCCTCTTTCTCTATGGCAGAATAACTACGTTCTGACCCTTGTAATCTGCGTGAGGCAAAACCAACAATTCTTTCATCACCATTCCTCCTTTGAATAAGTACTGCCCCTAATCCCACACTACTGGCATCAGTAAGAAGGATTGTTTTCTTCGTAATATCAAAGTGACCTAGAGTTGGAGCCTCTGCAATGGATACCCTAATCTGTTCAAACGCCCTCATACAATCCTCGTTCCATTCAAACATTACTCCTTTTTTTAGTAAAATCCTCATGGGTTCTACAAGTTCTGCAAAATTGCATACAAATTTCGAGCAATACTCTGCTAACCCTAAGAATGACTTTAACTGATCCTTATTGGTAGGGCACGGGGCATCTCTAATTGCTTCCACTATACTCTTCTTTGGTCTAATACCTTCACTTGAAACCTCATGTCCTAAATAAGTCACAGACTTCTTTCTTAATTGGCACCTCTCTTTCTGAACCGTCAAGCCATGATCTTCTATCCTTTTCAATACTGTTACTAGTAACTCATCATGATGTTCATACGAATTCCCTATCACAATGATGTCATCTTGGAAGCATAGGACATTCTCTAAATTCCTGAAAATGTTTTGCATTATTCGCTGGAAAACAGCAGAAGCTGACGCCAAACCGAAAGGCGTCCTGCAATATCTATATGCTCCAAGAGGTGTCACAAAGGAAGTGAGTGGTCTAGATTCAGGATATAAATTGACTTGGTGGTATGCAGCAGACATGTCTAGTACACTGAATACTTTCCCACACATCACACTTAACATTTCGTTAATATTCGGTAGAGGTTGTCTATCTACCCAAATGTTCTTATTAAGATCTCTTAGATCAATACATAATCTAACCTTATTACCATCCTTAGGTGCGAGAACTATTGGTGCCAACCATTCGGAAGATTCGATAGGCTGTATAATTTTCAGTTGAAGAAGCTTATCTAATTCATGTCGTAATGGTTCTCGCATTAAAAATGGAACTGGTCTCACCTTGTGTACTATCGGAATCGCATTGCCTTTTAAGACAATGCGATGTGTGAATCCCTTCAGCTTTCCAAGTCTATCAGTAAAAACTTTCGAAAACCTAAACATTAGATTTTCAGTCCACTGTTCACTAGGAACCACTTCATCTATAGCTGCTGCTTGATCCATAACCATGACCGGAGTTGCAGCGTTTGGATCGAGCACAATATTAAAATCTTTCTGGTGTCTCCACCCTAGAAGTTCTGACCCTTCATTCGTAATATAAACTTTGCCATGAACTCCATTACCTTCAAACACGATATCTATCCATACCATACCTATAATTTCTATCCTCCTTCCTCCATAACCGACTGCTTTTACATCAGTATTCAATAAATTAGCAATTTTTCCTTTTAGAGTAACCTCGAAAGTTTTCCTTGAGATCAATGTAAGTAGACTACCTGAATCTACCAATACTTTCACTACTACCGAATCCATGAGTACATGACAATGTGGTTTTTCTAATTTATAAGAGCTTTCATTCTTCCATTTTCCCATACATTTAGGTCTTACCCCCAATTGGTTGATTTCAACAATTTCATGGATAGGTAATACAATCTCTTGCTGGTCGTAATCCAAATCATCTATGGATTTCACACTGTTAGATATTTTGCCTTTAGACCTGCAAACCTTAGCTAGATGTCCTTTCCTTCCACAGGATCTACATACCAAATTCCGTGCAGTACACTTAGGATTAGATGCAATGTGACCTAAACATCCACATCTAAAACATATAACATTAAAATTCTTTTTCTCACTCATTTTCCTTTCCGCATTTTCAACAGTCCATTCTTGTTTTTTCATTTTTACTTCTTTCACTTCTATTGTTGATTTCTCATCAATATCTTTTATTTGTCCACTTGACCTCTCTATTTCTTTCATCCAGGTAGCTGTATGTTCCATACCTCTTGCTACTTGTATGCTTTCCTCCAATGTAGGATCCATTGATAATAGTTTCTCTTTCACTTTCTTGTTATTTGTGCAACGTACAATCTGGCCACGAATCAAGGAATCAGATAAGTCACGAAAATCACATGTAACAGCTAATCCTCTTAAGGTTGCAACAAATGACATAATATCTTCATCCTGGCCTTGAACACGGGAGAAGAATTTATGACGCTCAAATACAATGTTTAATTTTGGAGTAAAATGTTTCTCTAACATTAATAACGACATTTCATATACATTAATAGGATGACCATCTCCCGTACCCACTGGTATTTCAGGAAGGTCATCATAAATTCTTCTCCCTTCTGCACCAAGATGATGAAGTAATATCACCTGTTTCCTCAAAGGGGTATACCTATCTCCAGCAATTGCCAATAAGTATGTGGAAAACATAGTCCTCCATCGTTTCCATGATATAGTCGGTTCACCAGGTATTGGTAGGAAACATGGTGGTGAAGCCATATTTTGTTCAGCCATACTGTAAGAAAGAGAAAATAACAAACTACAATAATATATTAAAATAAAAAATTAAAGTAATAAATTAAAGTAACAATCCAAAATAACAATCTAAAATAACAATTAAATATATGCTTGGTGTAGATTTCCCTTCTGTGTTTGTATGTAAGCAATAGTCTTTCTTCTCCTTTCCTTTTCCTTTTTTTTTTTCCACTGTGTTGTAGTCCTTCCTTAGTTTCCACTATAAGTCCTGTACTCTACAACGAAGTCACATGAAGGGAAAAATCAATGCCCAGGAGCGGAAGAGGTGTGGCACCGTTCATTTCTTCGGCAAGTAGTAGCGTTGTTCATGCGCTTGGTGTGTACACACACCCAGCTGCTCAATGCGCGCTGTTAGTTGCGCGTGTAGAGTACGCGCGCATCAAGCTGCTGCATCTCGCTTGAGAGAAGCAGCTCGAGACGTGTTGTTCGTTCACATCGAACGCTTCGCTCGAGAAAAGCAGCTCGAGGCGTGTTGTTTGTTCGGGTCCGTTGATTATTTTCAAATCTCCTCAGTATAATAATTCACGAATTATAAAATGCCGCTCTTTTTAGTTTTAGGTTAAAAATTCTCCCAACACACACCGCAATCCGAGTGTATAAATTCTATTAAGGAAGTCCTTGTCGAGGAATATCTTTGAATAATTCGAAATTTCTACACCCAAGTACTAAAAATAAAACTTACTTGGAGGATGGCTTGCTGACTTCATTTATTGCTAAAGTCCATGTATCTTCTTTTCTCTTTTCTTCAAGTATTTGAAGTATTTTGTTATATCCAGGGGTTGGGGGTTAAGAGTAATTTCTGCCCCCTGCGCAGATTACCTCTCGTCGCCAGTTTATGTAGCAATCACCCGGAGGTCCAGTTCAGTTACTTCATATTTTATTCCAGGATTAAACAGTACAGCAAACTATATAACCCCCAGCAGTAAATCAAGCCTCCTCCTTCTTACAGTTCCTCTCTCCTTTTTCCACACTCCAGAATCCCAGCACCCCAGGATTCCTCTCACACAACATTCCAACATTCAGAGGCATGATCCTACACACACATATTTACAAAACACAACTACATTGGACAATTCGAAATGCACACACCTGATACACATACACACACCACACCCACACACCCAATCCAATATAAAGCACACACCCACATTACCCACAAACCCTTACAACCAAAAATTTGAAAGAAGTCCAGAGAGAGAGATTATCTAACACAACACCAGCATCCACAGAAACACAACACCATCACTTATACAACATCAACGCACCTCAAACAACACACACCAACACATCCCCTCACACATCACAACAGACAGCACCTCACACATCACCCACACCACATGATGCCACCTCAAAGACACCCTAGGTTTTCTGAGGAGGAGCTCAGGGTCACGGTGGAGGAAATCATCCGGGTAGAGCCACAGCTATTTGGATCACAGGTGCAGCAGACATCCACTGCAAGGAAGATGGAGCTATGGCGGAGAATTGTCGACAGGGTCAACGCAGTGGGACAGCATCCAAGAACACAGGATGACATCAGGAAAAAGTGGAACGACCTATGGGGAAGGTACGTTCTGTGGTATCCAGACACCAGATTGCTGTTCAGAGGACTGGCAGTGGTCCCCCACCTCCTCCCCCACAACTAACAACATGGGAGGAGCAAGTCTTGGCAATAATGCATCCTGAGGGCCTCGCAGGAGTAGCAGGAGGACTGGACTCTGGTAAGTCATATCTTTACTACTATATCCCCCCAACCCCACCTGCATGCCATCACATACTCCCACTCTTACCCTCACCCCATCACACCTTCAACTACATATGCCCCACAATCACAACCCACACATCTCAATACCAAGGCCCTGCATGCAACACCTATGCAAGGACCACCGTCACCAAAGCATGTCCAGTACAGAAACCCACACAGACCCCAAACCAGCTATCACAAAAGGGCTAACACAATGACGCAAGCACAGGAGTGGATGGTACCTCACCCAATGCACAAGATGGCACACACAGATACTAAAATTATGCATTTACACCCCAACAGGACTCATACCCAACGTCACCGGACAGGAGGGGCCAGGCATATCCAGTCCCCACACAGAAGAGGCCCACAGTGATGACAGCAGCTCTGCACGCTTGGATCAAGATGACTAGACCGGCCCATCAGGGACCTCGGGACAGTCGGTTCCTCTGACACAGTCCCAAACCACCACAGAGCCTCCCCATTCAGGAAACACCAGCACAACACCCACCCAGTGGGCCCATCCCTCTGTCCCCAGGACGTGTCAAAAAGCAGTGTGTCCACCACTACAGGGACCCCAGGAAAACCCACCAACCCAAGACAATCAGGGACCTGGGGTCAGTGGCAGTGGGCACACAGTTCAGGGGACAAAGGCACAGGATAACAGGGAAGCTGTGCGACAGGGGGAGGACACGCCCAGGGAACCCACTCTCCACGAGGCACTCTCCAACATCATGGGAGCATACCACCATTCCAAGGAGACCATGGGCACGGTACTGGCCAAGTTTCAGGAGACCCAGCAGCTGCAGGAGGAACACTACCTTGGGATCAGGGATGACTTGAAGTCCATTAACACTACCCTCGTCACCATTTCAGGGGTGCTGTCAGACCTTGTCAACACCATGACGGACACAGTGGCACACAAACGGGCCCCTGACACTAGCCTGGATGATGAGCAGCCCTCAACCTCTGCCGGCGCTAGTGGACAGGAGGCACCGCCACAGGACCAACAGGCCACCAGCACTCCACCACCTGCAGAAGGAGAACCACCACGCAAACAGTCTCTGAGTTCCAGGAGCAAGACAGAGAACATTACCAAGAACCCCGCCAGGAAATAAGACCCTCCTGAATGTCATCCTACTGTCCAAATTTGTCACCTTGTCCTCCTTAAACTGCCATAGCTCCACTTCGTATGCCCCATTGGACAATGCACCTATGAGACCAAGAGACAGGACTCTGCCATGGACATTCCTCCACCATCACCCCAGCCCATTTCACTACCCCCTCCACTTACCTGCACATAAATAAACACCCTTGAATCACAAAACAATCTGGAGTCAGTCTGTGCTTTCACAAATGTGTAATTGCAAAATCACTCATGTGCACTCACCACCCCCACTGCCATTCAAACATCCCCTCTGTCCTCTCCCAGTGTGTCTGTGAGCCCTCCTCCCAAAGTACACAAACACAAGCACACACCCACCCAACAGCCATCCACCTCACAAAAGCCTCCGGCCCATGCACTTTCACCCAAATTCAGCAAACGTATACCTCCTACAACCACTACCTCTTCCTCCACTCCCAAACCCCCTCCATCTTCCCATCCCAGTGTGTCTAAGAAACTTTTCCTGGCTAACATTGACCTCTTCCCTACACCTCCCCCCTGTCCTTTCCATAGGGCCAAGCTTTCCAGGTCCCAGCCCAGGACCTCAGTCACCAAATCCCCAAGCACTGTGGTCCCAGGAACTCCAGTCTCATCGTGGGCACCACCCGTCAGGGCTGCCAGTGTGCCACTTAGCGAGGCCAAGGAGCAGGCCATTCCGCCATCTGCCAAGGTGAAGAAGGTGCCCACATGTCGGAGGGAGAAGCCCCACCTACCAGCAAGCAAGCGCTCCTCCAAACCAAAAGGGGACAGTGGCAAGACACCAGCAGCAATATCAAAGGTGGGGAAGCGACACAAGCCGAAGAGCAGGTCAGGACAGGGCACAGTGGCTCCGACCGAGGAACGAGAGTCACCTCTTCTGTCAACCACTACACCAACCTGTACGGTGGTGGACACCACCACCAGCACCACCACCTGCACGTCTGATGCCGCAGCAACAGTCCCCAGAATCATCCCCAGTGGGCAGCCGTCCGAGGCTGCAGGAGACGTCCTGCGGTGTCCCTCAACAGGTGAAGACACATGTACCACTGCCAGCACCTACACCACAGACACCGCCGCAAGCACCACCACCAGCCCTGCAACATGCTCAGACAGTGCCACCACAGCTGACATGGCAATCATCCCCAGTGGGCAGCCGTCCGAGGCTGCAGGAGACGTCCTGGACCCTGCCCAGCGTACATGAGGCATGACTCTCAGCACTGTGTGTACCTGCAGGTGGCAGGCGAAGTCTCAGCAGGGTGGAGTGTGTCTCTGCCTCCATGGCGTATCATGCTACCTGTTCCCAGGCAATCTCATGGCACACACACCCATGTGAGGGAATGGGACCTGCCACACTGCATGTGAAGCACTCTGGGCACCAAGCCCCCTCTAGAGCCAATGGAGAGATACATCCACTTCCTCAGTCCTTGGCAGGATGAAGCACTCTGGGCACAAAGCCCCCTCCAGAAGCAGTGGAGAATCACATCCACTTCCTCAGTCCTTAGCAGGAGGAAGCACTCTGGGCACAAAGCCCCCTCCAGAACCAGTGGAGACTGACATCCACTTGTGAGACTGTGGCCTTGCACTTCCCAGGACAGAGCAGTGGGCAAACCACCCACTGTAAAGACTTGTGAGACTGTGGCTTTGCACTCCCCAGGATCGAGCAGTGGGCAAACCACCCACTCGAAAGACTTGTGAGACTGTGGCTTTGCACTCCCCAGGATACAGCAGTGGGCATGGACCCCCCTCGTGGAGCAGTGGCGTCGTGCGTTCATCCGGCTGAGGTGCCCCCCCACCCCCTGAGGTGCCTGTTTCATTTCGATCTGATGCCCCTGCAGTTTTCTCTCCGTTTCATGCCCGGTATCTTGTGTGGGCTTTGCCCATGCATTTTGGGACACTGATCCACGGACGATGTTTGCGTAATATCCGGACTTGTGTAGTTGGTGTACATATTTGTATATACTGATTTTTGAAATTGCACTATCTGATAGTTAATAGATTACAATTGTTACAATCATTTCCTTTTGTCCTTGAGTTCTTCCAGGGGGTGCGGGGGTGTACATGTAATGCCGCTGCATGTATTTGTGTGTATGGTGTTGTGGGTGAGGGTAGGGGTGAGGGTATTGCGTGTTGCGTGTCTTTGTTCCTGTCTTTCCCCTCCCACACTCCCCTGTGTTGTAGGTGCAGTACTCACCGTGGTCAATGACTGCGTATTTCCTGCTCCTGATACAGAAGGAGGAAGACTAGCATGGGAAGGACCTGTAGTTCGGGCTCCATGGCATCCTGGTTCCTTGTTGTGTGTCGAGAGGTGATTGGTTTCCCTTCTGTGTACTGTGTCTGCTGTGCTTTTGATAGCGTTTGTACCGCCCCGGAAAAGGTGGCGGATAGGCCTCTTGTAATAGTGTGGGTGGTACTTTGTTCTCCGTCTGTCTGTTGGCAGTTACTGCCGCAGTGTTTGTGTCTACCGCCGTGGGGTTCAGAGTGTTAAAGTGACTGTCTATGTTGGAGGTTTCCGCCATGGTCGTGATTCCATTTTTTTTTTCGGCGGGCTGTTGGCGGTATTACCGCTGCTTTATCACCGACCACCAGGATTGTAATGAGGGACTATGGCTACTTAGAGACTCAGCTTCTAATAATCATCAGAATCAAACCGAAGCTAAGCTTTCTGATCTACTAATAACAGCAAACGATTATGCTGGGTCAATACAATTACTGATTACAGGAGTTGTTGACAGGCAAGGAAGCTAAGAGTGGTCCTGGATGGCCTCAGCTCGGGCTAATAAGCACACAAATAATATTGCTCTGCCATCCATTTTAATGATGAGCACCAGACAGCTCCTAAATGTATAAGAGGGTGTATCCCTGAAGATTGTGGGGTACAACAGGGATTCTCAAGAGATGATTATTTGGACATTTTGTCATTGAATGTAGAAGGTTTATCCAGAACTGTAGAAAATGGGGACTGGATACAATTTATTAACAATTGTGCAGTATGCTGCTTTCAGGAAACATGGTCTTTGTCAGAAAATGGTATAAGTGGGTATTGGATAGTATGAAGCTTGCCAAGAGGTTAAAAAGAGAGCGACTAGTGGGGGAGCTTGCAACCTAGTTGTCGACTAAGATAAATTGTGGGGTAGAGCATTAGGTGGGAATTCCCTTACCCCTAATGTACTGCATGTAAATTTCATTACAGTGGTCATTACAACACTGGCGGTCACTGTTAAAGCGGCGGTAAAAAAATTGCAATTACGACCATGGCAGAAACCGGCAACAAAGACAGCCACTTTAACACTCCGACCGCCATGGCGGTACAAACAAACAGCGCGGCGGTCACTGCCAACAGACAGGCGGGAGACAATGTACCGCCCACACTATTATGACAGGCCAATCCGTCACCTTTTCCGGGGCGGATTCAACGCAGATAAAAACACGGCGGAAACAGGAATCCCAAAGCAAAAACGCTCACCTCTACACACCCCACGAGGAATAAGGACGCCATGGATCCGGAACTCCAAATTCTCCCTGCAATAGTCTTCCTGCTCCTCTACCAGGAGCACGAACGCCGGCGGTGAAGACCACGGTGAGTACTGCACCTACGACACAGGGGAGGGGGGAGGGAAAAACAGGGACATACACACGCAACACCCCCACCCACTCCCACTACAACACACACACTAATGCAAATCAGTACATCACAGTTACACCCCTCAACCCCCCTGGAAGAATGCAAAGACAATAGAAAATGAGTGTAACCATTGTAATATATTAAAAGCAAGTAGGCAGAAATATATATATATATACACCATGTACAAAATATATACCAAGCATAATAGTCCAGGTAGTGCTCTAAGAAAGTCCGTGAAACGCTGGGACCACACGGTATGGGCGAGGCTCACACAAGATCCCCGACCATGACGGAGAGAACACTGCAGGGGCATCAGACAGCAACTAAACAGGCACCTCAGGGGGAGGGAAAGGGGGGGCACCTCAGCCGCTTGAGTGCACAACGCCAAATCCACAAGGGGGCCACATGCCCACTGTTCCATCCTGGGGAGTGCAAAGCCACAGTCTCTAAAGTCTCTGCAGTGGGTGGGTTGCGCACTTCCATATCCTGGGGAGTGCAAAGCCACAGTCTCACAAGTCTCTACAGTGGGTGGTTTGCCCACTGTTCCATCCTGGGGAGAGCAAAGCCACAGTCTCTCAAGTCTCTATAGTGGGTGGTTTGCCCACTGTTCCATCCAAGGGAGTGCAAAGCCACAGTCTCTCAAGTCTCTACAGTGGGTGGGTTGCCCACTGCCATATCCTGGGGAGTGCAAAGCCACAGTCTCACAAGTCTCTACAGTGGGTGGTTTGCCCACTGTTCTATCCTGGGGAGTGCAAAGCCACAGTCTCTCAAATCTCTACAGTGGGTGGTTTGCCCACTGTACCATCCTGGGGAGTGCAAAGCCACAGTCTCTCAAGTCTATACAGTGGGTGGCTTGCCCACTGTTCCATCCTGGGAGTGCAAAGCCACAGTCTCTCAAGTCTCTACAGTGGGTGGGTTGCCCACTGCCATATTGTGGGTAGTGCAAAGCCACAGTCTCTCAAGTGGATAACAGTCTCCACTGGTTCTGGAGGGGACATGGTGCCCAGAGTTCTTCATCCTGCTAAGGACAGAGGTAGTGAATGACAGTCTCCACTGGTTCTGGAGGGGGCATGGTGCCCAGAGTGCTTCATCCTGCTAAAGACAGAGGTAGTGGATGACAGTCTCCACTGGTTCTCGAGGGGGCATGGTGCCCAGACTGCTTTATTCTGCCCGTGATGGACTCAGTAGCGTCAGTGCTCTCGGCGCTCATGGGCCAGCGTTGCTTGAGACAGCGGCGCCCTGTTCAGCGGTGTTTGAGATGGCGGTGCCCTGTTCAGCGGTGCTTGAGATGGCGGTGCCCTGTGCAGCAGTGCTTGAGATGGCGGTGCCCTGTTCAGCGTTGCTTGAGGCGGCGGTCTCCATTGCAGGGACTCAGCTGCTGGCGGTCCTTCATGGCCCAGCGGGGCTTTTGCTGGTGGTCCTTCATGGCCCAGCGGGGCTTGTGCTGGTGGTCCTTCACGGCCCAGCGGGGCTTTTGTGGTGGTCCTTCATGGCCCAGCAGGGCTTGTGCTGGCGGTGGCCTCCTGGGCAGGTAGGCTGGTGCTGGCGGGCCCCTCCTGGGCAGATGGGCTTGTGCTGGCGGGCCTGTCCTGGGCATCTGGGCTTGTGCTGGAGGTGGCCTCCTGGGCAGCAGGGATGATGGCGGTCTTCTCCGCTGTGCTGCTCTTCCCAGACTTGCCTTGGAAGATGTCACAGCTGACTCCACACTCCCACCGGGACCCCTGGGAGGGGCTTTGGTGGCTGGAGTCTTCTCCCTCTCCCGCTGGGCACTGGCCAACTTCTGATGCTTCACAGGTCGGGGACTGTCTGTGCTGTGGCTCCGTGCCACACTGGCTGCCCTGGTGGCTGGTGCACTCCAGATTCCAGTGACCACAGGCACCACTGGTCCCAGAGATGTTGTGGCTGCTGTGCTAGTTTGGGACCTATGAGACGGAAGGGGTGGGGGAGGTGTGGGAAAGAAGTCAAGGTTGGACAGGAAAGGTTTTTGGGACACACTGGGACAGGTAGCTGGAGGGGGTTTGGGAGTGGAGGAAGAAGTTGTGGTTGTAGGACGTGTACGTTTGGTGACTTTGGGTGAAGGTGCATGCGCTGGAGTCTGTCGTGAGGGGGATGGCTGTTGGTTGGGTGTGTGCCTGCGTTTGTGTATCTTGGGAGGGGGCGTCACAGACACACTGGGAGAGAACACAGGGGACGTGTGAATGGTAGTGGGGGTGGTGACTGCACGTGAGCGGGGTGTGGTGGTGGGTGTGCTGAAGAGGGACGTAGTGGCTGTAGAGGTAGTGCATGCAGGTGTGAGTGTAGACGAGACTGGGAGGGAGGAGGGAGACAAGGAGGAGGGGGACACAGTGGAGGCATTGGATGCTGGTGAGTCTGCATGTGTGTGATGCTTGCGTGAGTGCCTGTGGGATGTGTGGCGCTTATGTTTGCCTGAGCTTCCCTTGTGTGTTGACGTGTGTGCATGCTGGTCTGTAGGTGTGCTTGGGATAGGCTGAGGTACAGGGGATTGGGTCGGGTGGAGGAAGTTGGAGGGGGGAGGCTAGGCACAGGGACAATGGCTGCCATCAGTGCTGAGGCCAGAGTCTGAAAAGCTCGCTGAAGGGCCGCCTGACCAGAATGAATGCCCTACAGGAATGCATTTGTTTGTTGCAACTGCTTTTCTTCACCCTGGATGGCATTCAAAATGGTAGACTGCCCAACAGTGTGGGACCTGAGGAGGTCAATGGCCTCCTCACTGAGGGCAGCAGGGGTGACTGGGGTAGGGCCTGAGGTGAACATCAGGGGGGTCATGGTGGGACGGGCACCCCTCCCATGTTGGGAGGCCATCCCCAGCTGAGCCTCCGCCATCTTCTTGCTCCAGCGGCGAATGTCCTCCCATCTTTTCCGGCAGTGGGTATACCGTCTGTGGTAGACCCCCAGGGTCCGGATGTCCTTGGCGATGGCACGCCAAATATCTTTTTTCTGGTGGACGCTGTCCTACATGAAATGTACAGGGGAAAAAGAGAAGTTATTACCAACTGCACCGTCAAACTGATTGGCCCCCATCCCTACCATTTCCATGTGGCACATGCATTCACCGTCTTTCATGCACGCAGCACTCTCCCCCCTTCCTTCTTACAGCCAGCCCTCTCCACACAGGCATAGCCCATACAACATGCTCCCTGTGTACTTACCTGCTTGTCTGGAGGACCGTAGAGTAGCGTGTACTGGGGGAGGACCCCATCCATGAGTTTCTCTAACTCCTCTGATGTGAAGGCAGGGGCCCTTTCCCCAGACACTCGAGCCATTGTCTCTTCCAGACTGAGGTCACAGCAGCACTTGCAGTATAGGTCCTCTCCTGTCGAAGATCAGGTATCGAGTGATTGAAGAGATAGAAAATGGCGGTCACGTCCGTGGCGGTGCGTACCATCACCGCCGGCATACATCATCATTGGCTCCTGGGACCCATAGGGTCCAATGTTAACCAATGCAGCTTTGCGCCGCGATCTTCAACCACCTACCGCGAAGGTTACCTCACATCCCATTGTCCCACTTTCGAGTTCAGGCAGCCGCCATTTCAGGGGCCCACATGGCTTCATTTTCAACTGCGTCACACATACCTAGGCCTAGACTCAACACACATACAGGCCACCTTTTGTGTATGAATGGTGTTCTGTGTAAACTGTGGGTATGTACCTCTGAGTTGTTTGACTCTGTGCTCGCTGTTGTCCTTCATAGGCACCGTCCTCTGGGACATGGGAGGAGAGGACGGCAAACAACAGTGGCCATAGCATCAGGGATGTCCCAGCCTATGTTTTCCAACGTATTGCCCAGAGTGTTGTCTTTCCTTCTGAAACAGGTGCGGAGCTACATCGTTTTTCCTCAGGTGGAGGATTTACCTACAGTGAAAGGTGATTTCTATGCCCTGGGACACTTCCCCAACATCATAGGTGCCATTGATGGGACCCATGTGGCTTTGGTCCCCCCCCTCAGAAGTGAAAAGGTGTACAGAAACCGGAAGAGTTATCATTCCATGAATGTACAAATGGTATGTTTGGCAGACCAGTACATCTCCCATGTGAATGCCATGTTCCCTGGCTCAGTGCATGATGCCTACATCCTGCGGAATAGCAGCATCCCTTATGTGATGGGTCAACTCCAGAGGCACCGTGTGTGGCTATTAGGTGAGCACCTGGAAGCAAGACAGAGGGAATGGTTGTCTGGGTCTGGGGATATCCCTCCAGGTTAGTGCGTGTCTAACAGTTGTCCCTCGCCATTTGCAGGTGACTCTGGTTGCCCCAACCTGTCATGGCTACTGACCCCAGTGAGGAATCCCAGGACAAGGGCAGAGGAATGCTACAATGAGGCCCATGGGCGAGCTAGGAGGGTGATCGAGCAGACCTTCGGCCTCCTGAAGGCCAGGTTCTGGTGCCTCCATATGACAGGTGGATCCCTATTCTACTCACCAAAGGGGTGCCAGATCATCGTGGCCTGCTGTATGCTTCACAACTTGGCTTTGCAACAACAGGTGCCTTTTCTGCAGGAGGATGGTCCAGATGGCGGTGTTGTGGCAGCTGTGGAGCCTGTGGACTGTGAAGACGAGGAAGCAGATGAAGAAGACATGAACAACTGTGACTCAGTGATCCAGCAATATTTCCAGTGAGACATAGGTAAGAGTACTGCCTACTACATGTACTTTCACACTACTACCTCTCTACTGTCTGTCGTTTTCACCCAGTGTATGGGCACTGATTTGTCACTTTCCCTTTCAATTTCACAGATGTGGGTCCCACTGTGTGACATCTGCTTAGATTCCTCATGGACTAGAGCTGTGTGACATAGGTGTGTTGACATTACAATTGAAAGAGCATTTTGTCATGGTAATCGCTAATACACTATTTCGAAAGCACAGACAGACTCCAGATTGTTTTGTGCTTTAAGTGTGTGTATTTAAGTGCTCAATATTGGAGGGGGTAGTAAAATGGTGAGGGGTGAGGGGTGATGGCGGAGGAATGTCCATGGCAGAGTCCAGTCTATTAGTCTCACAGCTGCATTGCCCATATGGGCATAGGAAGTGGAGCTGGGGCAGTTTAAGTATGGACAGGGTGACAAAGTGGGACAGAAAGATGACATTCAGGGTAGTCTCATTTCTTGGCGGGGTTCTTGGCATCGTTCTCTGTCTTTGTCCTGGATCTCAGGGACCGTTTGCGGGGTGGTTCTCTCTCTGGAGGGGGTGGGGTGCTGGTGTGGTGGTCCTGTAGCGGTGCCTCCTGTCCACTAGCGCCGGTGGAGGTGGTGGGCAGTTCATCGTCCATGCTAGTGTCAGGGGCCCCTTGTAGTGCCACAGTGTCCCTCCTGGTGTTGACGAGTTCCTTCAGCACCCCTAAGATGGTGCCCAGGGTGGAGCTGATGGTTCTGAGCTCCTCCCTGAAGCCCATATACTGTTCCTCCTGAAGGCGCTGGGTCTCCTGAAACTTGGCCAGTACCGTTGTCATCATCTCCTGGGAGTGGTGGTAGGCTCCCATGATGGAGGAGAGGGCCTCGTGGAGAGTGGGTTCCCTTGGCCTGTCCGCCCCCTGTCGCACAGCAGCCCTCCCAGTTCCCCTGTGTTCCTGGGCCTCCGTCCCCTGGACCGTTTGCCCACTACCACTGCCCCCAGGCCCCTTTTGTTGTTGGGGTGGTGTGTTAGCCTGGGTTCCCTGTAGTGGTGGACACACAGCTGATTGAGGTGTCCTGGGTACGGAGGTATGGGCCCGATGGGTAGGTGCTGTGCTGGTGTTTCCAGAGGGGAGAAGATCTGTGGTGGCCTGTAACTGTGTGAGGGAACCGACTGTCCCGAGGTCCCCGATGGGCCGGGCTGGTCATCTAGATCCAGTTGGAAAGAGCTGCTGCCATCACTGTGTGCCTCTTCTGTTGGTGGTGTGGACATGTGTGGACCCTCCTGTCCGGTGACATTGGGTAGGGGTCCTGCAGGGGTATAAAAGGATGGTTATTACATCTGTGTGTGTCATGGTGTGCAATGGGTGGGTGACCGTGTACCCCAGTGCTTGCATTCCTGTGTGGGACATTGTGTGATGATGGTTAAGGGGGTTGTATCGGTATGTGCAGTGGGCATGCTTTAGTGATGGGTGTCCATGCTTTGTTGTTGCATGCAGGGCTTGGTGTTGGGATGGGTGGTTTGTGATGTTGGGACATATGTGAGGAGTTGGAGTGCTGGGGGTGAGGGTGGGGGTATGTGCTGGCATGCAGGTAGAGTGGGGGATGTAATAGTTAACATTTGTCTTACCAGACTCCATTCCTCCACCTACTCCTGCGAGGCCCTCAGGATGCAGAATCGCCAAGACCTGCTCCTCCCATGTTGTTAGTTGTGGGGGAGGAGGTGGGGGTCCGCCCCCAGTCCGCTGAATAACCAGGTGGTCTTGAGACCACGGAATGCACCTTCCCCCGTAGGTCGTTCCACCTCTTCCTGATGTCCGATTTCTTGGGTGCTGTCCCACTGCTTTGACCCTGCCCACTATTCTTCACCATAGCTCCATCTTCCTTGCAATTGAGGTGTGCTGCACCTGTGATCCGAATAGCTGTGGCTCTACCCAGACGATTTCCTCCGCCATAACCCTGAGCTCCTCCTCCGAGAACCTGGGGTGTCTTTGCCGTGCCATGGGGTGTTGTAGGTGATGTGTGGGGTGGAGTGTGTGGTGAAAAGTGTGCTGATATGTAGTGGTGTGTTGTGTGAGGTGCGTGGAAGTTCTGTGGGCGATGGTGTTGTGTGTCTGTGGATGCTGTTGTTCTTGCTGGTGCTATCTCTCTCTGGCCTTCTTTCAGAATTTTTGGTAGTAGGGGTTTGTGGGTGATGTGGGTGTGTGTTTTATATTGTAATGGGTGTGTGGGAGTGGTGTGTATATGTGTATCAGGTGTGTGTATTTCGAATTGTCCAATGTGCTAGTGTTTTGTAAGAGTGTGTGTATTTTGAGCGCAGTGATGTGTGCCGCCAATGGAATACCGCGGTTGAAAGACTGCCGTGTGGATTCGTGTGTCGTGATAGTGTGGGTGTATTTCTGTTGGCGTGACGGTGGAGGTTTTGTTTTCGCCAGTTTATCACTGACCTTTGGTGTGGCAGAATTGTGTGGGTGTCTGTATTTTGGCGGATTCCGAAATGTGGGTCATAATAGCTGAGGCGGAATTCCACGGCGGTGTGTTGGCCGTCTTCTGCACGGCGGTAAGTGGCTTTTACCGCCAATGTTGTAATGAGGGCCTATATCTGCTAAAGAACCTTTTTTGTCAACATTCTAAATGTATGCATTCTTCCTGGGTGGTCCTCTAAACTTCGGGTTATTTGGGGTAATTTTGTTGAGTATTTTGAAAACATAAGGGAACGAAAAGAAACCAAGGTAGGTATCCATATGGTGCTGATCAGTAGGGATTTTAACACTCAAAGGATTTATGAAATTCTTAGGGAGAGGTACTGCCAGAGGATTGCTGGTTAGGTGTACCACATCCAGATATTCAACTAGGGAAAGTAGCCAAGAAATGGGAGAACGTTTCAACTTTTCTTTTAAAATATTGGTTGCATTTTTTGAATGGATGCACCTTCTCTGAGAGTCTGGCAATGATGGTCTATAGTAATGGCAAAAGAGTTTATCTGATTGATTATATCTTAGTTAATTTGGTTTATATGACAGTTGTGAAGAGGGTGGAGAGCAATCATGCCCCCTTTTAGTGAGAGCCAAGGTCAGTATTAGCAAGGAAGTCAAACATGGGCAAGAGTATGGACAAGAGTCTGGACAGGAGTATGAGCTTGGGATTCAACCTCATAAAAATCAAAGGAGTATAAGATGTAACATAGGGAAATATTCCCATTTAATGCAACCTAGAAAAATATGGATCATGTATCCTTAATGCCCCTGGTGATGCTAATTATGATGTACTGTATAAGTACAATTTAATAGGCCATTAACTGCAACCCCTTTGGTTGAAGCCAGAATCAGTAACAAAAGGAACCTTAAGTACCCACAACTGCCCTAGCTGGTATGATAGCGAGTGCTATACCATTAAACATAAAGGCCCTTATTATAACCCTGGCGGTCGATGATAAAGTGGCCATAATACCGCCAACAGGCTGGTGTTAACTACTGCCAAATTATGACCATGGCGGTGAAAACTCAGATAGACAGCCACTTTATCCCACTGACCGCCAGGGCGGAAACAACAGCCACCACGGCAGTAGACGCCATCACCCAAGCAGAAGTCAATGTTCCCTCTCCAGCACACCCACCACCACACCCCGCTCACATGCAGTCACCACCCCCACTACCATTCATACCGTATTATGAGACAGGAAACCGCCACCTTTTATGGGGCGGTACCAACGACAGCAAAAACCTGAAGAGAAAGGACACACCATTGGGGACACAGGGAAAAACCATGCCGCCATCGAGCCCAAGCTGCAAGTATTTCCAATGATTTTCTACGTCCTGCTCCACCACGAACACCGACGACCGCGAAGACGAGCACGGTGAGTAGAGTCGCCTAGCACACAGGGGAGGGGGGAGGAAAAAGAGAGTGACACACACACGCAACATACATAGCCCACCCCAACACCATTCACATAATCAGTTGCAGTAATAAAACATATTTACCCCGTACGCCCGAGGAATAATGCAAGGACAACAGGAATGTGCTAAAGTGAGTGTAATAATAACAACACAGTAGAAATGTGAAAATGCAATGTAATGGTATATACATATGTAGAGTTCAAGGGACACTACCCACTCCTCATTGTGCGTGGGCCACAGGGCCACAGGCCAAAGTCCAAGGCCCCACTTGTCACCTGTACCAAAATGGAGAGAACACTGTAGGGGCAACAGTCGGGAAAAAGGCAGGCACCTCAGGGGGACGCAGCCCGGGTGGCACCTCAGCCAGCAGATGAAACAAAACCACTGGTTCTGTAGGTGGCAACATGCCCTGTGCTTGGTCCATGGGAGTGCAAGGCCACAGTCTCTCAAGTTGGTGACTTGCCCACATGCTCTGGAGGGGGCAACATGCCCTGTGCTCTGTCCTGGGGAGTGCATGGCCACGGTCTCTCAAGTTGGTGACTTTCCCACTTGCTCTGGAGGGGGCATTGTGCCCTGTGCTCTTGATCCTGAGGAGGCTGAGGTTGGTGGGTGGCTTACCCACTGGTTCCGGAGGGGGCATTGTGACCTGTGCTCTTGATCTGGGGAGGCTGGGCTTGGTGGGTGGCTTGCCCTCTGGATTTGCAGGGGGCAGGCTGCACAGAAGCCGATGGAGGCAGGACTACATACCATCCGCCGCCGGTGACAGCTGCTCAGTGGTGGTAGTGGTGCTCCTGCAGCCGCTGGTGGGGGGAGGCTCCAGCCCATTCTCTGCAGCCTCAGATGACTGCCCATTGGTGGTGGTGGTGGTGCTGCTGCTGGTGGTGGGGGGAAGCTCCAGCCCATCCCTTGCAGCCTCAGACAGCTACACAACCATGGTTGGTGGTGGAGGCTCCGTCTGAGTCCCTCCAGCAGGCCCCTTGTCCTTCCTTCCTGCTGATGTTGGCTCCTTGCCCTTCCTGGCAGAAGCTGGGGCAGGCTCCTTGCCCTTTCCAGCAGCAGCTGGGGTAGGATCCTTGGTCTACCGGCCCACATATGGGGCAGGCACCATTACTTTGAGGCTGCCTGGTGCCCTGGATCCTTTCCCACAACAAGTGGGTGTGGAGACTACTGGGCCCGTGGACCGGTTGGCTGAGGTGCTTGCCTGAATTTTTGCCACCCTGGCTAGAAGTGAAGGACAGGGGGAGGGCATGGAAGAGGTCAATGATGGAGAAGAAAAAAGGTTTGGGAGTGGAGGTAGAGGGAGTGGTTGTAGGAGGTGTCTGTCTGCTGTGTTTGGGTGCAAGTGCATGGGCTGGATGCTGTTGTGAGGTGGATGGATGTTGGGTGTCTGAGTTCTTGTGTTTGTGTACTTTGGGAGGGGGTAACAGTCACAGTGGGAGAGGACACAGGGGCCGTGTGCATGGCTGTTGTGGAGGTGTCTGTTTTCTCCTAGGTGTGGTGGTGATGCTGGTAGTGAATGAGGATGTAGTGCATGCAGATGTGAGTGTAGGCAGAACTGGGAGGTAGGTGGAGGAGGAGGAGGAAGAGACAGTGGAAATTGTGGATGTTGGTATGTCTGCATCTGGATGGTGTTTGTGTGAGTACCTGTGGGATGATGTGTGGTGCTTGTGGTTGCCTGAACCACTCTTGTGTGTTGTCTTGTGTGTATGCTCATCTGCCTGTGTGCTTGGGATATGTTGGGGTTGAGGGGAATGGGATTGGGAAGAGGACGTTGGAGGTGGAGAGTGGAAACAGGGACAATGGCTGCCATCAGAGAGGAGGCCAGTGCCTCGACTGATCACTGTTGCGCCGCCAAGCCAGTGTGAATGCCCTCCAGGAATGCATTAGTCAGTTGCATCTGGCTGCCAGTCCCTGAATGGCATTCACAATGGTTGACTGCCATACAGAGATGGATCTCAGGAGGTCAATATCCTCCTCACTCAGGGCAGCAGGGCTTACTGGGGCAGGACCTGAGGTGCCTGGGGTGAAGGAGATGCCCACCCCCCTGGGTGAGCGGGCACAGGCAACTCGCTGAGGGTCTGCTGGGAGAGCGGTGCTGGTACAGGGTGGCAGCTATACCTGTCGCTGGGTTGGACACAGTGGTGTCCGCCACCACTAGGGAACTTCCATCGGAGGAGGTATCGATGTCCGAACTGTCCCCTCCAGCCTCCTCTGTGGTGCCCCCTCACCCTCCGTCCCACTGGTGCCCTCACCGTCGGTGGACTCTGCCTCCTGGATCCTGTGGGATGCAGCTCCCTCCATCACCAGTGCCTCTGCTCCTCTCCCCGATGATGCTAATGCACATAAGGACAGGGTGACAAAAAGGGGGGAAGAGAGACAAAGGATACACTGGTTCAATGTCTGCACCAACACCACTGTTGGCGTACACACCACCCTCACACACAGGGAACAGCCCTAAGCACTATGCATTGCACTACCAGTTATAATGCTAGTCACCAAGGTATGGGGAGGGCCACACACCACAAATGAAGTACACCTGGGAGCCCTGACCAGTTGTGGATGCCTATGAGCTTGGTTGCAGGATTATCACTTCAGAACCCTGGCCAACATGGGACATACTCTGCAATGTCAGGACTGGCCTAGGGGCACCCACTGACACATCCCCTACCCGGGTAACCCCCTACCATGCATAAGTTGTAATGATGGGCACTGCACTCACCCCCTTGTAGCTGCTGTGATGCCCTCAAGCGCCCATCCAGCTCCGGATAGGTCACCGCCAGTATGCGGGCCATCAGTGGGGTCAGGGTTCGACGGGCATCCCCTTTTTCATTGGGAGGCCATCCCCAGCTGGGGTGTCCCTCCTGTCGTAGACCCCCAGGGTCTGTACCTCCTTGGCGGTGGCACGCCATATACCCTTCTTTTGATAGGCGCTGACCTGCAGAGAAATACACACAGGAAATGGTATCAGTCAGAACTTCCTGCCTGTAACACTTATGGCCCACTATACCACTTTGCATCACCATTTACACACACACACATGACCCAGCACTCAAGCTGTACACCTCCCAGAGGACATCCAACCCCCCTATACAAGGCCTTCACACACATTGCTCCATTCATTCATGCCACATGCATCATGCCTACAGAGTACTCACCTGTTGTTCTGGAGGCCCATACAGCAGTCTATACTAGGGTAGGACCCCATCCACCAGTCGCTCGAAGTCTGCCAAGGTGAAGGCAGGGACCCTTTCCCCAGTCACACGGGCCATGGTAGGTTCCAGACACAGGTCACAGCGGCCCATGCAGTGTAGGTCCTCTCCTATGGAAGGTCAGGTAGCAAGTAAGTGATCAGATAGAAAATGGCAGTCACATCCATGGCAGTGCATTCTGTCACCACCAGCGTACATCACCATTGGCCACTGTACCCCATATGGCCCAATGTTAATCAACGAGGAGTTGCACTGCGGTTCTCGACCGCCTACAGCAATGGCACAGAACATCAGCGGAATTACCTCGCTTCCACTTGTCCCTCCACACAGGACAGACGGATGCCATTTCAGGGGTGGGGGGCAGGCCCTGGATAATAACTGCGTCACATTTAAAAATAGGACATACAGGACAAATCCCACCTACACATTACAAATTAACATCATGCATTGTACTGTTGTGGCTCTAATGTTCAGTTTGTGACCAGCTCCTCACTCTTTAGTCCCTTAGACTGCAACCACTGCGGATGAATAGGAGATGGAGACATACCCTCGTGTACAGGCCCCTGGTGGACTTGGCAACAATGGAGGACAGGCGCATTATCCTCACCTATAGACTTGATCGGGCCACAGTCACAGAGCTGTGTGCCCAACTGGAGCCTGACCTGATATCTGCTATTCATTAGCACACTGGGCTCCTCCCTCTTGTGCAAGTCCTATCTGTGCTCCATTTCTTGGCAACTGGTTCTTTCCAAGTGACAGTGGGCTTGGAAGCAGGAATGTCACAGCCTATGTTCTCAATAGTGCTGACAACAGTGTTGTCTGCCCTGATTAAACACATGTGCAGCTACATTGTTTTACCCCAGGTGGAGGATCTGGCCACAGTGAAGGCTGATTCTATGCAATGGGACATATCCCCAACATAACTGGGGCGATTGATGGAACTCATATTGCATTTGTCCCCCGCGGCAAAATGAACAGGTGTTCAGAAATCATAAGAGTTTCCACTCCATGAATGTATAGATGGGGTGATTGGCGGACCAGTACATCTCCATTGTCAATGCTCAGTATCTAGGGTCAGTGCATGAGGCCTTTATCCTGAGGAATAGCAGCATCCCAAATGTGATGGCCCAACTGCAGAGGCACCATGTGTGGTTAATAGGTGAGCCTTGGTTCCCACCCAATAGATGTTGGTGTATGGGTATGGTGTGGGCCATATAGGATAGTGTGTGCGTAAATGTTGTCCTTCGATATTTGCAGGTGACACAGGTTACCCCAACCTATCATGGCTTCTGACCCCTTTGAGGAATTCCAGGAAAAGGACAGAAGAGCGTTACAGTGAGGCACATGGGCGAACAAAAAGGATAATCGAACGGACCTTTGGCCTCCTGGAAGCCAGGTTCAGGAGCCTACATCTAACAGGTGGATCCCTGTGCTACTCACCCAAGAATGTCTGCCAGATAATCGTGCCATGCTGCATGTTTCATAACCTTGCCTTGAGACGCAATGGCCCACATTGAAACATTAGTGGTAAAAGCCGCTTACCGCTGTGCAGAAGACAGCCAACACACCGCCGAGGCCGCGGAAATCCGCCACAGCTATTATGACCCACAGCTCGGAATCCACCAAAATTCAGACACCCACACAAGTCTGCCACACCACAGGTCAGTGATAAACTGGCGATAACAAAACCTCCACGGTCACACCAACAGAAATACCCACACTATCACAACACATGAACCCAAGCGGCGGTCTTTCAACCGTGGTATTCCATTGGCGGTACACACCGCCACGCTCAAAATACACACACTTTTACAAAACACAGCCACATTGAACAATTCAAAATACACACACATGATACACATACACACACCACTCCCACACACCCATTACAATATAAAGCACACACCCACATCACCCACAATCCCCTATGACCACAATTACTGAGAGAAGGCCAGAGAGAGACACCACAAACAACTACCAAGCATCCACAGGCACACAATACCATCACCCACATTACTTCCACGCACCTCACACAACACACCACTAAATATCACCCCACTTATCACTACACACACCACCCCACACATCACCCACACCACCCCATGGCACGGCAAAGACACCCCAGGTTCTCTGAGGAGGAGCTCAGGGTCATGGTGGAGGAAATCGTCCGAGTAGAGCCACAGCTATTCGGATCACAGATGCCGCACACCTCCATAGCTAGGAAGATGGAGCTATGGCGCAGAATCGTAGACAGGGTTAACGCAGTGGGACAGCACCCAAGAAATCGGGGTGACATCAGGAAGAGGTGGAACAACCTACGGGGGAAGTACGTTCCGTGGTCTCAAGACACAACCTTGCGGTTCGGCGGACTGGCGGCGGGCCCTCACATCCTCCCCCACAACTAACAACATGGGAGGAGCAGGTCTTGGCGATTCTGCATTCTGAGGGCCTCGCAGAAGTAGATGGAGGAATGGACTCTGGTAAGTCAAATCTTAACTATTACATCCCCCACCCTACCTGCATGCCATCACATACCCCCACCCTCACCCTCACCCCATCACTCCAACTCCTCACAAATGTCCCAGCATCACAAACCACACATCCTAACACCAAGCCCTACATACAACCACAAAGCATGGACACCCATCACCAAAGAATGGCCACTGCACATACCCATACACCACCCTAAACCACCATCACACAAGGTCCCGCAAAGCAAGCACTGGGGTACACGGTCACCCCCCTATAGCACACCATGGCACACACAGATGTAATAAACATCCTTTTGTACCCCTGCAGGACACCTACCCAACGTCACCGGAAAGGAGGGTCCACACATGTCCACACCACCAACAGTGATGACAGCAGCTCTGTCCAACTGGATCTAGATGACCAGCCCGGCCCATCGGGGACTTTGGGACAGTCGGTTCCCCTCACACAGTCACAGGCCACTACAGAGCTTCCCCCCTCTGGAAACACCAGCACAGCACCCACCCAGCGGTCCCATACCTCTGTCCCCAGGACACGTCAATCAGCAGTGTGTCCACCACTACAGGGAACCCAGGCTAACCCACCACTCCAACAACAACAGGGACATGGGGGCAGTTGTAGTTGGCACACGGTCCAGGGGACGGAGGCTCAGGAACACAGGGGAACTGGGAGGGCTGCTGTGTGACAGGGGGAGGACAGACCAAGGGAACCCACTCTCCACGAGGCCCACTCCAACATCATGGGAGCCTACCACCACTTCCAGGAGACAATGGCAACGGTACTGGCCAAGTTTCAGGAGACCCAGCACCTGCAGGAGGAACAGTATTTGGGCTTCAGGGAGGAACTAAGATCCACCAATTCCACCCTGGGCACCATCGTAGGGGTGCTGAAGGAAGTACTCAACACCAGGAGGGACACTGTGGCACAACAAGGGGCCCCTGACACTAGCCTGGACGATGAACTGCCCACCACCTCCACCGGCGCTAGTGGATAGGAGGCACTCCCACAGGACCACCACACCAGCACCCCACCCCCTGCAGAGGGAGAACCACCGCGCAAACGGTCCCTGAGATCCAAAACAAAGACAGAGAACGATGCCAAGAACCCCGCCAAGAAATGAGACTACCCTGAATGTCATCTTTCTGTCCCACTTTGTCACCCTGTCCATCCTCAAACTTCCCCAGCTCCACTTCCTATGCTCATTTGGGCAATGCACCTGTGAGACTAATAGACTGGACTCTGCCATGGACATTCCTCCACAATCACCCCTCACCATTTTACAACCCCCTCCAATATTGAGCACTTAAATAAACACCCTTGGAGCACAAAACAATCTGGAGTCTGTGATTTCGAAATAGTGTATTAGCAATTATAGTGGAAAAATGCTATATCAAATGTAATGTCAACATACTTATTTCACACAGCTCTAGTCCATGAGGAACAAAGCAGATGTCACACTGTGGGAGCCACATCTGTGAAATCGTAAGGGAAAGTGACAGCTCAGTGACCATACACTGGGTGAAAATGACAGACAGTAGAGAGGTAGTAGTGTTAAAGTACATGTAGTAGGCAGGTTTGTATTCTTACCTGTGTCTCACTGGAAATATTGCAGGATCACCGAGTTCCTGTTGTTGATGTCCTCTTCTTCTGCTTCCTCGTCTTCACTGTCCACAGGTTCAACAGCTGCAACAACACCGCCATCTGGACCATCCTCATGCAGTAAATGCACCTGTCATCGCAAATCTGAGTTGTGAAGCATACAGCAGGCCACGATGATCTGGATCACCTTCTTTGGTGAGTAGAATTGGGATCCACCTGTCATATGGAGGCACCCGAACCTGGCCTTCAGGAGGCGAAGGTCCACTCTATTATCCGCTGAGTTCACCCATGGGCCTCATTGTAGCGTTCCTCTGCCCTTGTCCTGGGATACCTCACTGGGTTCAGCAGCCATGCTGCGTTGGGCTAACCAGAGTCACCTGCAAATGGTGAGGGACAACTATTAGACACACACTAACCTGTAGGGATATCCCCTGACCCAGACAACCATTCCCACTGACTTGCGTCCAGGTGCTCACCTAATAGCCACACACGGTTACCCTGGAGTTGCCCCATCACATAAGGGATGCTGCTATTCCACAGGATTTAAGTGTCATGCACTGAGACAGGGAACTTGGCATTAACATGGGAGATGTACTGGTCTGCCAAACACACCATCTGCACATTCATGGAATGATAACACTTCTGGTTTCTGTACACCTGTTCACTCCTGCGGGGGGTACCAAAGCCACATGGGTCCCAATAAAAGGTACAGCCGCCACCCCCCCCACCAGCACCACCCTCCCAGCAGCCCCTCAGCCTTTGCCCCGTGTCCACTCACCCAGGAGGGTGGGCATCACCTTCACCCCAGGCACATCAGGCCCTGCCCCAGTCACCCCTGCTGCCCTCAGTGTTTGACCTCCTCAGGTCCCTCACTGTTGGGCAGTCTACCATTTGGAATGCCATCCAGGGTGTAGAAAGGCAGTTGCAACAAAAAATGCATTCCTTGAGGGCATCCACTCTGGCGTGGCAGCCCAACAGAGAGCATTTCAGGCTCTGACCTCAGCACTGAAGGCAGCCATTGTCCCTGTGTCTAGCCTCCCCCTCCAACTTCCTCTACCCAGTCCCACTCCCCCCAACCTCAGCCTATCCCAAGCACACCTTCAGACCAGCATTCACCCAAATCAACATGCAAAAGTGGCTCAGGCAAACATAAGGACCACACTTCATCTCACAGGCACTCACACAAGCACAATGAACACACACCATCATCCACTGCCTCCACTGCGTCCCTCTCCTCCTCCTCGTTCACCTTCCTCCCAGTATTGTCTCCCCTCACACCTGCATGCACTTGCATGCACTACATCCTCATCCACTACCTCCATCACCAGCATGCCAATCACAACACACCCCTCACTGGCAGTCACCACCCCCACAACCATGCACACGTCCCCTGTGTCCTCTCCCAGTGTGTCTGTGATCCCTCCTCCCAAAGTACACACACTCAAGCACCCACCCACCCATAAGGCATCCACCTCACAACAGCACCCAGCCCATGCACCTTCACCCAAACTCAGCAGACAGACATCTCCTACAACCACTCCATCTTACTCCACTCCCAAACCCTCTTGATCTTCCCGTCCCAGTGTGTCTAAAAAATGTTTCCTGGCTAATGTTGACCTCTTCCCTACCCCTCCCCCCTCATCCTTCCCCTCGGGCCAGGATGTCCAGATCCCAGGCCAGCACCTCAGCCACCAAGTCGGCAACCACTGTGGTCACTACAACTCCCAGAGGATCAAAGGGGGCACCCAACAGGCCAGGCAGTGTGCCACCGACCCCTGCAAATGACCAACCCATTCTGCCACCTGCCAAGGTGAAGAAGTGGCCAGCATGGAGCACGGCCAAGGAGCACAACCCACCCAGCAAGGCCTCCTCTAAAACTCAAGCTGCCAGTGCCAAGGTCCCAGCAGAATCTGCTAAGTCAAGGCACTTCAGGCTTCAGAGTCTCCAGGTGAGGGTCTGGTGCCTACCATCAGATCCGACAGCCCGCCACCTGTACCATGGCAAGCACCGCCGCAAGCACCACCACCTGCCCCACCGCTGCCACAACAACTGTCAGCAGCAGCATCCCCAGTGGGTAGCCGTCCGAGGCTTCAGGAGATGGGCTGGTGCCTCCCTCCACCACTATCAGCACCTGCACCACAGACAGCACCACCAGCATCCCCACTGCAGGCCCCGCCGCAGGCACCTCCACTTGCACCGTCACCTGCACTGCCACCTGCCCTCTGCTGCCACAACAACTATCAGCAGCAGCATCCACAGTGGGCAGCCGTCCGAGGCTCCAGGAGATGGGCTGGAGCCTCCCACCACCACTGGAAGTCACCGCAGGATGGAGTTTGGCCCTGCCTCCATGGAGTATCATCCTACCTGTTCCCTGCAAATTTCGTGCCTCAGACACCCAGGTGAGAGAATGTGAACTGCCACACCCCAAGTGCAGCATCACTGGGCACCAAGCCCTCTCCAGAACAGTGTCTCCGTTGTGGTGCTCCCCTCACCCTCTGTCTCACTGGTGCCTTCACCCTCGGTGGATTCAGCCTCCGGGCCCATGTGGGATGCAGCTCCCTCCGTTGCTGGTGCCTCTGCTCCTCGGCCAGATGATGCTAATGCACACAAGGACACGGTGACAAAACAAAAAGGTCAATGCCAGTAACAACACCACCGATGGCATACACTACACAACGGGAGCTGCCATATGCACTAGGACATGCACTACCAGTTACACAGCTAGTCACCAGCCCATAGTGTACAATGCCTAACGCCAGCATCTGCACACCAGAAACCCACAGGACCCTGCCCAGTAGTAGAAGGCCAATTACACTATTGGGGTAGGAGTGCTCGAAAGCCTGCCCAACAAGGGACCTACTTTGCCATGTTCCCCCTGGCCTAGGGGCACCCACAGCCCACAGCCCACATTCCCCACCTGGAGATGGTCTTGTGGCAGTGGTGGAGCCTGTGGACAGTGAGGAAGAGGAGGCAGAGGAAGAACAAATATTATACATCAGTACTTCCAGTGACACACAGGTAAGACACTGTAACTGAACTTAAAATTTCAGTAATATGTTGGTCATTGTACAAGGCAGCCTCTTACCCTATGTCTATGGCCACTGACTGTTCCCTTTGGATTCTCTATTTTCAGATCTCTGTGCCCCATTCTGGCTCCTGCTATATGTACTGCTGCCCACCAAAGGTCATCCTGTAGTATATTTCACTGTACATATATGTTGCAATGCTTTGATAATGTTGTACTAATACATTTGTGAATCATTAGACTGACTCCAGATTGGTATTTGTTCCAAGGGTGTTTATTTAGGTGCTAATAAGTATAGGTGTATGTGCAAGGGGCTGGGGAGATGGTGGAGTAAAGTCCAGGGTAGAGTCCGGTCTCTTGGTATCACAGGCGCATTGTCCAAGGGGGCATAGGAAGTGGAGGAATGGCAGTCAAGGTGGACAGGGTAACAGAGTGGGACAGAAGGGTGACTATCAGGAGAGTCTTATTTCCTGGCGGGGGTCTTGGCTATGTTCTCTGTCTTCTGCCTGGATTGCAAGGACCGTTTGTGGGGCAGTTCTCCTTCTGCAGGGGATGGGGTGCTGGTGGCCTGCTGATCCTTTGGCGGGCCTCCTGTCCACTAGCGCCAGCAGAGGTGGAAGGTTGTTCCTCAGTTTGGCTTTTGTCAGGCGCCCTTTGTTGTGCCACTGCCTCCCTCATGGTCTTGCTCATGTCAGCCAGCACCCCTGCAATGGTGACGAGGATGGTGTATATTTTTGTTAGGTCATCCCTGATCCCCAAGTACTGTCCCTCCTGCAGCCGCTGGGTCTCCTGCAACTCGGCCAGTATCTGGCCCATGGTCTCCTTGGAATGGTGGTATGCTCCCAGGATGTT